>NC_084829.1:148736328-149047995 GCF_033115175.1 Lepus europaeus | reverse complement strand
AATTGGCACTCTAGTATGGGATGCTGGCATTGCAAGCTAGCCCACTGCATCACAATGTCCACCCCTTGCAGAGTCTCATACTTTTTTTTTTTTTTGCAGGATTTTTGTGAGGAATAAAATATGTGAGTTTTGGGTATGTAATGCCAGGCACAAAGAAAGCACTTATGTAAACTCTGGTTATTATAAAATGTTGCCTATATTATCATAGAGGTCAAGTCCACCAAGGAAGAAATTAATGCACAGGTAGGGAGAAACAGGGATAGCCAGTATTGAGGAGACAGATGACAATTTAATGTTATTTTCCACTTCACAAAAGCCGGATCAGGGCAGGTCCAAACTGTATGTATTTCTCTGGCTAACAGTAGTGTCTCCGATTTGTATAGTAGGGTCATAAACGTCACTACAGTACTAAAATGCAGGGGAAAGGAAGTATTCATCTCCGGTACATCTATTTTCCTCCCAAACCTTAATCCATGGGTTAATAGTGGAAATCATTTTGTATTCCAGTCCAGTTGAAAGGTTGGTCTGATCCAGCTGTGTAAATAATCCTTTCAGGTAATGTTGAGTCTCTTTCAAAAAGAAAAAAAAAAATCATCTCAGTTTTTCACATCATTTCCCCTTTCCTTCTGCCTCTCTTTTATCTCTTCATAAAATAGCATCCAGGGCTCTGCGTCATTGTGAGGATAAACCCACTCAGCATAAGACTCCCAAACACAGGCAACGAACGAGCTGACTCCCCAGTGCTGCTCTAAAGGCGGCCAGCGTGGGTCCGGTTGAGGCTGTGCTCTGCGCCCAGTGTCTGAGGATGTTTTTCACCTCCTGTGCTCTCTATGTGGGTCATGTCGACTTTGTAGGTTGGGATCACAACCATCACACCAGTTAGCCTTCACTGAGCACCCAGGATCAGAAGACAACTAAAGATCTCTCTCAACTGCTTCATACTGTGCTCCTCATGAAAATTTAATCAACAACTACGGATATTACGCATTGCAAAAGACACATTAAAAAGTATGTCAAACCCAGTTACATACAAACATTTAAAAGAATTACCCTAAAACTTTGGAAATAATGCATTGATTAGACAAAGAAAAAGAAAATCTTGATCGAAAAATATATAGAAAGGGATCCAGTTTTACCTATTAATAAAAACTGTGATTGTTTTTGAAGATGCTGATGCTAGTTGTATATATGATGGGTTCTTCAAAAATTTATGGAAATGTGTATTATGAAAAATGCTATGCATGGATTTCCAAATTATTTGCACCAAAATAGACTTGTCTTCTAATTTCATTTTCCAGAAAATTATAAAGAAAAGAAATTTGCATAAAACAAGTTCTTTACTTGAGGTAGAGCTATATGCATGTTTGCCTGAAATTAGCCATAAACTTTAAATCACCAAACTCTTAGGTTTGGGTCTGACATTTATAGGATATGGGAAGTCTTTAAGAAACGCTTTATTTCTAAGTCAATATCTTGCTTGGTAGTTTCATCTTTGGAAGATGAAAATTGATTTTTCTCAACACTGCAAATAGGCTGCGCCCTTCCCCCATCACTGTGAAGTGCCAGCAGCACCAGCAGGGCAAAGTGTAAGGCCCTGGTCATGGGCAGCCTTGTGGACCATTGCAGGATAATCAGTCTGCTCATGGGACCAGGGTCAGGAGACTTTCTCAATGTTCCACAATTTAAAAGAATTTTCTTCTTCTCATTGATCAAAAAGATAGCTCAACAGCACTTTGGTTATAAGCCATCATAGTGATTTTACCTAGATTTTTGTTTCAGGCCACAGGTTAAAAGGATTGGTTCAGATTTGCATTAAAAATAACCCAGTATATTTATCTGTAACAAGTTCATTTCTCTATGGGAATTGAAGGATTATTAATCATAGAGTAATATTTAAAATACTACTATTTTATTTATGAGCTCTGCACTAAGTCAGAGTTAACAGATAAAAATGTATTTCTCCTCTAGCATTTCACTTCCAGTGGAGAAATAAAGAAGTGTTACACAGAAGCATTGAAGCATCCCCCTGCAATCTAATAAGTGGACTTTGTGAATGACAGGAGGTGTGGCTCCACACACTTTGAGAAATCTCTCACGTTCCAGTCTTTCAGATACCAGGGTACTTATGTGATTTTAACAATGAGGTTCTACTTCCACAAGGAATGCAGAAAGCCACAAAAGAATACCAATCTCATTTTAATAATGCAAAAAAGAAGATAGGCTGCAAAATCTCTCTGGGGTCCATCAGGGGACTGAAGACACAAGACAACCAAGTAACTGGATTCTCAAGAGTGAGAGATCTTTCTATGGAAATATATGAAATATAAACTCTTCAGTCCTCGCCAGGGTATGGATAAGTCTGGTAGACAGAAACTCAAATTTTATGAATTCTTAAAGACTGAGCATGAACCAGCCTGACAGTGTAGAAAAATTTGGATCCCCCAACAAGAGAAGGATTCACACCCACTTAAAATTTTTACTGTGGGAACATGAACATGATTAAGTGTGGGCAAAAAGACCAAGAGCAGTGGCACAAGAATGTAGGAGGTGAATGGCTGCCGTGTGGAACAACACTAAAGCTCATTCACCTCCCCCAGGGCTTCTATTAGGTGAAACATAAGCCTTAAAGTGCTGGAGGAAGGATAGGAAATCCTGTTTTCCCATAGCCAATGTTTTTGGGAGGAGAGATAGAACCCAAAGTCCTGTTCTGGGAGGAGGTGGGTGAAGAATTCTTAAGGGCACCAAATCCTACACTGATGCCAAGGAGACATCTGTTACTGCTGGAAAAAGGAAAGGAAACTCTCCCACTCAAGGTTTGGCTATCATGGTAAGGGAAGTGCACGGAGGGACAGGAATGCTAAAAATTTAAAAAAAAAAAAATTCCCTCTCCCCCCACCACCGGCTTAGTTCATAGGGCTTTCCTAAGACTTAAGAGAGATCAGAGAACTGAAGGTCTACCCCACCACAAGCCTCGCACCTAGTAACTAGCAAAAGCAATCCACCTCTGGAGCAGCTTTGGGGATCACCTGGACTACAGGCTATAAAAGGCCGACAAAATAATTCGATCTGACCCTGCCAAGGCAACCATAGGCACAAGTCAAAATCAATAAAACTATAGCAGGTTAATTATTAATTGGATACTTTCGTCTGGCTCTTGAATAATGATACAAATATCCAAATGGCCCTTGGCAGAAAAAGATTCCCCACCCCTTCACTTGAGGAAGGCTTGGAAGAAGGACCCAGATCTGGCTGTTGAAATCTTAGAAGGTAAGTCCTTTAATGAAGGAACTTGAAGTATATGTTGCAGTAAAGATTAACTATAGCAACAGCATACTCCAAGCCCAACCTACCTGCAGCCTTGACCACCTCCAACAATGGTCATACTGAACAAGAAGTGTGTCCATTTATGTATGGGTGTTAACACCATTTTCTTTTACACACAATGTCTGACATTCAATCAAAAATAACGAGGCACAGGAAAAAGCAAGAAAAAAGATGACTAAAGAAGTCTCTGTCTTCATTAAGTTCATGCCTAGGGGAGAGGCCTGTTAGCCAGGAGCTAAAATAGATTATAGTAAAGAGCTGCCTTAGAAATATTGCAAAGTGTATTAGAAATTTTAACTATGGAGGGGAATGAGCAATCATTTCTGCCTAGGGGGAGGTGCCAGAGAAAGCAAATAAGAGATGTTAAATGAGAGTTTGTCGTGAGGACAACTGGAAAAAGTATTTCAGTAGGGGAAATTGCTAGTTGCAAAGGCATGGACGGATGAAACAGCATGAAATATTGGCAAATACACAGGCCAATAGAGCCCTAGGGAAAAAACAGTTCTCTCGCCGTTTGATGCTTTTTTCATGATTTCTGTGAATGCGCATCAGTCTACAGTGCTAATTGTTCTCTGCAAAAGGGAAAACAACTGAACTATACATGGGGGTATAGTGATTCATCATGCCAGCTGTCCTAGGAAGAGGGTTTCTTGAGTACCCCTGAGTTTACTCATAAGCCAGTATTGACAACGCTATTTTCTTGATATAGGTGATTACTAATAGTTAATTTAAATGAAATCATTTATAACCATTGGGTCGATCAAGTGTCCCAAATACAGAATATTTAAAAATGAACATATTGGCATAAATTTAAATAAATTTCCTGCATTTCTCAACTCATAGGAAATGATACTAAATATATTTTTCTTTTCTTTTTCTTCTTGAAAAGTTGAATTAAGAGAACTGTATGACTTACAAGACTTCTCACTAGTGATAATTAGTTTCTGTGTTTGTGTTTTAATGGGACTTAAAAATTATAACCTTTTTAAAATCATCTAAAACAAAGCTAAGCTGTGAGAACTATTAGACATAAAGTACATGGAGAATGTTGTGCACTGTACAAAACTTTTGCTACAATTGGCCTACACCGATTTTCATCATGAGTCATAAACTCTTTTTACATAGTTAGTGGGGGTAATTTATAGGCTGTCACTGAGCGGGTCAGGAAGATCCACAGAATTAGGTAATTAATCTTCACTCTCCCCTCCCTTTGCTCTTTGAGGAAGTTGACTTCCTCACTGTGGTCTCTGCATATGCCACTAGGATAGAATGTGTGGCTTCCTCTGGTGTAGGGGCAGCTGGGGAAGGTTTAAACCTCCACTGGTGCCATCTATCTTCTCACTTTCGCCTAGATGGGGAGGGACTAGGCACTCCTGCCTGTTTATTTTCATGCAATCCTTTATCTAAACCTGGGAAAGATTAGATGGGAATGCAACATGGCCATGGTTACCAAGACTACATACACCTTCACGCTTCTCCAACAGGCAGATGTACCCCAAGGAGGTGTGCAAGTATGCCAAGAGAACAGGAATCTCTATGAACTATAAAGGTCCCTCAAAGGTTTTTTTGGTAATAGAATATAGTTTCATCATGAACTAGAATGAAAATTACAGGCATCAGGGTTGTGATGCAGCAGGTTAAGCCATTACCCGCGACACCAGCATCCCATATATGAGGGCTGGTTTCATTGTTGGTTGCTCCTCCTCCAATCCAGCTCCCTGTTAATGTGCCTGGGAAAGTCTTGCATCATGGCCCAATTGCTTGGGCCCCTGCACCCATGTGGGAGACCCAGATAGAGTGCAGCATCCTAGCTTTGGCCAGGCCCAGCGCCAGCTATTGCAGCCATTTGGAGAGTGAACCTGTGGAAGGAAGATCTCTTTCTCTGTCTTTCCCTCTCTGTCTCTCTGCCTTTCAAATAAATAAAATAAATCTTTTATTTAAAAAAAGAACTATTAAAAAAACAAAAAGAACAGAAATTCTGGGCAGTTATATAAAAAGTGCAAATTAGACTATTTTAAAACCAAAACAACATTTTTTTTTCTTCACCATTGCCCCAGGCTGCTGTCCCAGATCCTGCAGGCTCCGCTGCTCCTGTTCTCCCCCCATTTCCTGAAGTCAGTCCACATCTCCTGTGAGAGATCACAGCGGATATTCAGAGAATCTCTGGCGCTTGCTGAGTCCATATCTCAGGTGTACTAATCTGGAGGGATGGTAACAACCCATAGGAAGAGGGGCCAGTACTGTGGCGCAGTGGGTTAAAGCCCCAGCCTGCAACACCAGCATCCCATACGGGTGCCGGTTCTAGTCCTGGCTGCTCCACTTCTGATCCAGCTCTCTGCAATGGCCTGGGAAAGCAGTAGAAGATGGCCCAAGTCCTTGGGTCCCTGCACCTGTGTGGGAGACCTGGAAGAAGCTCCTGGTTCCTGGCTTTGGATCTGCGCAGCTCCGGCTGTTGCGGCCATCTGGGGAGTGAAGCAGCTAATGGAAGACCTCTCTCTGTGTCTCTACATCTCTCTGTAACTCTTTCAAATAAATAAAATAAATCTAAAAAAAAAAAAAAAGGAAGCACTTCCCTGGCCGCCACTATGAACCTCCTTAAGGGATCACATCTATTAAGGAAAGGGCTAAGCAAAAGCACTGATACCATGCAGAACCCAGCAAAGATGATGAGGCTAGCATTTCTATGGAAACTTCAGTTTCTCCTGAGGCTAAGGCCACAGGCATCCAACAAAATGAATCAAAGCTATCACCTTTAAAGGGGCAAAAGGGAGAAGCTCAATGCAGTTAAAAAAAAAAAAAAAAAAAGCACAGCAAGTAAAAAAAAAAAAAAACAGCAAGTAAAAATGTGCTCATGAAATCTATTTGCATTGTCATGGGGCTCAGATTAGCTGATCCTTGTCTTCCCACTTTGGATCCTGGCATGGCTTTTCCCGGGGAAGTGATCTTCCTGACTCTCAATTAATTAGCATTCATAGCCTCCTTTTGACCTCCCATACCAATTCCTCACTACAGATGCTATGTGATGCTGATTCCAGCAGTGTGGGATCCACCTGCTGGGCAGATCCAAGTTCATGGACTCCAGCTCATGGTTCCATAGGAGAATTTATACTGTTAAGAGAGACTCTTCTGGCTCCACAAACTCTCTCCTGCCTCTTTCTTATAACAACTGCTAATCTCATTATAGGATAGTTACTTTGTAAGAGCTATTCCCTTTGGGCTACCTTGGCACTGGGACACACAAAACACAAAGGAAGACACAGAAGGAAGAATATGAGACATCACATACTCACTATAAGCTTTCCTCTCTCAGTAGCCAGCCCTATAAATCAATGGTGTGCCCTTTTTTGCAATTCTAACAAGAGAAAGAGCAACTTGTAAAAACTTTGCATCAAGATCACACCTTCCAGCAACAACACTGACAGTAACCTGGTTACATCATCCATTCCTTGAGGTCCCTACATTACCTCTGAGCTTACTTTGCTTAAGCAAATAGAGCTCTATTCTTTTCTATATCAATAAGTTGTGGGAATTTCTTAACCTTGAAGTAGAACTTCATGAGGCAGGGCAGGTAGATAACCATTCACAAAACATCTGAGAAGGACACACTTTGGCAATCTTCCTGTACTTTCTCCTAACTTTCTTATATCTAGCTCAGGAGACTAGAAAACCTTGGGAAGAAATTTTTATTGGAATTAAGGCTGCATAGACATGGCCCATGCTCCATGCTCCACGCTCAGTGCCTAATTTTGGCAGTTTCTACACAGTGGGGATGCGTGCCAGTTACAGAGTCTTTCTTCAATTCTCAGCTTAGAAGACAATAAATAAACTACTCTTAGAAATTTACCTCTTCCCATGTGCTAAGTGACACTCTGGTGCCCTGTAAGGGATGATTTTCACCATGGGAAAAATTAATTCACCTCAATCTACTTCTTTTAAAAAAAGACTTATTTATTATTTATTTGGAAGTCAAAGTTAGAGAGAAAGAGACACAGAGAGAGACAGGGCAGCGAGGGGGGCAAGGGGTCTTCCATTCACTGGTTCACTCCCTAGATGGCCACAACAGCCAGAGCTGGGCCAAGCTAAATCCAGGAGCCAGGAGCTTCACCCAGGACTCTGAAATGGGTACCAAGGGTTCAAGCACTTGGACCATTTTCTGCTGTTTTTCCCAGGCTGTTAGCAGGGAGCTGGATCAGAAGTGGAGTAGCTGGCCACTTCCGGTTCAGCTCTCTGCTATGGCCTGGGAGAGCAGCAGAAGATGGCCCAAGTCTTTGGGCCCCTGCACCTGTGTGGGAGACCAGGAAGAAGCTGGCTTCGGATCTGCGCAGCTCTGGCCGTGGAGGCCAACTGGGGAATGAAGCAGCAGATGGAAGACCTCTCTGTCTCTCTCTCTGCCTCTCCTTCTCTCTCTGTGTAACTCTTTCAATTAAATAAATAAAATAAATCTTTAAAAAAAAGTGGAGCAGCTGGGACCTAAACCAGCCGCCCACATGGGATGCTGGCATCATAGACAGTGGCCTCAACCAATATACCATAATGCTGGTCCCTCAATCTGCTTTATCATAATAATTTTCTTATAGGACCAAAGTCGATACTTTTCAACAAAGGAAAGTTTTTCATGTGAACTACACCACAAATGGAAATCTTAATGTAGGAATATTTTTTTTTTAGGTACTGCTTAGAAAATGACAGTTTAGGGGCCTCCCTCTTAAAGTGCCTGTGTCCTACATCAAGGTACCTGGGTTTGATTCCTAGATTTGGCTCCTGAGTTCAGCTTCCTGCCAATGCAGACTCTGGGAGGCAATAGTTACAGCTCAAGTAATTGGATTCCTGCCACACACAGGGGAGACCCAAATGGAGTTCTTGGCTCCTGGCCCTGGTCCAGCCCTGGCTGTTGTAGGCATCGTGGAGGGGGGGGGGAGGGAGGGTGAATTACCAGCAGTTCAGAATTATCTCATTCATTATCGCTAATAAATAAATTAGTTTTTAAAAATCAAAAATGACAGTTTTATCACATATTTTCTAATATTCGATGATAAGGAAGCAATGTCAACCTCTTGTAGGTAGTGTATCAGAAGACTTATGCCTGTATTTTTACTCACTGTGGAAATATGAATTTTTGAAATATAAACCAGAGTGGGTAAAGGTGAAGGCAGATGGGTGTGCTGGGCCCCTTGTTCCAACAGAGTGATTCCTGATTAAAAATAAGTAGGAAATCACTGAACCATCTAGCAAGGCAGATAACTGAAGGCCTGCCCAGAGTCCATTTACCACTTCACTACCTCAGGCAAACTAAGCCACTTCACCTCCTGGTAGGAGAAGAACTTAGCTGGACTTCCAGCATCCATGAGCAATCAGAAGTCTTCTACTAGGAGGGCATACAAGATGGGAAAAGAACGTGTTCCTTGGAGTGTCTGTCATCGGCACAGTTGGGAAAGGTTAACTGGTTTTGGAAGGAAATGCAGCCAGACATGCCGTTCAAGCTCTCAGGAAGAGAACGTCACTCATTTGTTGGTTCACCAACAGTTGTGGGGCATCTACCGCATGCCTGCACTGTATCAGCTACAGGGCCACAGGGATGAGTGAGACAAAGACATGTGACAGGCTGCATCATAGAGGACATTTAAACGTGAGATAAAATTTGCATTTCTGTCTAAGGGCAATGGAAATCATTCAAAGTTTTAGGCAAAGTAGTGATGTGTAACCTGTTTTCTTTACATAAATAAAAATTTGTTAAAGCTATGAAGAAAAGCATACAGATCTGACTCGGAGAAAGCTAATCATATGTAAGTCAATTGTTTCTGCAAGAGGAAGTCACATCCAATACCAGTGATGTCAAGATTTAAACAATGTTGCTGCCAGCACTGTGGCACAGCAGGTAAAGCCACAGCCTACAGGCTGGCATCCCATATAGGTGCCGGTTCAAGTCCTGGCTGCTCCACTTCTGATCCAGCTCTCTGCTATGCCCACGGAAAGCAGTGGAGATGGCCCAAGTGTTAGGCCCCTGCACCTACGTAGGAGACCTGGAAAAAGTTCCTAGCTCCTGGCTTTGGATCGGACCAGCTCTGGCCATTGCAGCCATTTGGAGAATGAACCAGTGGACACAAGATCTCTCTCGATCTCTCTATCTCTCTCCCTGCCTCTGACTCTCTGTAACTGTCTTACAAATAAATAAATAAATCTTTTAAAGAAGATTGAAACCAGGGTCAGTGCTGTGGTATAGCAGCTAAAGTCGCCGCCTGCAGTGCTGGCATCCCATATGGGCAAAGGTTAGAGTCCTAGCTGCTCTACTTCTGATCCAGCTCTCTGCTATGGCCTGGGAAGGCAGTGGAACATAGCCCAAGTTCTTGGGCCCCTGCACCTGTGTAGGAGACCAGGAGGAAGCTCCAGGCTCCTGGCTTTGGATGGGCCCAGCTCCTGCCATTGCAGCCAGTTGGGGAGTGAACTAACCTGGAAGACCTCTCTCTCTCTCTCTCTCTCTCTCTCTCTCTCTCTCTCTGCCTCTACCTGTGTAGCTCCATTTTTCAAATAAATAAATAAATCTTAAAAAATATTTTTTAAAAAGTTTAATGTAAAGAGATCATTTTTCCTTGAAAAATGAAGAACTTGAGTATCCTACCTTCTCTGTCTCTTTTCAAAACATTAATATATTTAGAATTCTGCAACAAAAATTACAAAAATGTACCAGAGCAAGAAAAAGATTATAAAATTCTGCCCTTTCCTGTAATCTTACATTAAGAAGAGAAACACTGTTTACAGTTTCATAAATGTGGGTCCAGGCTTTCTCTATGAACATATAAACAAAGAAATAAAGAAATAAGTGTGTTACTAAAGGTAATTTTTGTCAGCAATCATCAGCTTTAATAACTTGACTTGAAATGGCTAAATAATTACTCACAATACGGAAAGAATTCAGAAATGGATGACTGAGGGAAGACACTTAGAGATGGTGTTACTCTAAGTATGGTTCCATCACCACCTAAGTCACCTGTTTTTTGCAACATTGCTACTGCGTCTCTGAGAAAGGTCTAGAAATGTACATTACAGCATGCTTTCCAGGTGACCCCAGTGCATACCATATCAGAGAACCACTGATTCAAAATACCTAATTTGTGTCTTAATTAAATAGTGAATAAAAATTATATGTCTTCAAAAATGCATAAGCATAACAAAAGCATCTTTAACTTTCTGATAATAAGGAATTTTGATTATCCCTTCCTAATCCTTCAACCATAAAAATAGGTTTAGAAACAGAAAAGCAACTAGGTTAAGCCTCCCAGCCCCTTTGCATACCCACATCCCATATCAGAGTACCAGTTCAAACCCCTGCTCCAGATTCTGCTTCCTGCTAATGCTCCTAGGAAGGAAGCAAATGATGGCACAAATACTTGAGTCCTTGCCAGGATGGAGTTCCAGGCTCTTGGCCCAGTCCTGGCTGCTGTGGACATTTGGGAAATATGAACTAGTGGATAGAAGATCTCTCTTTCTATTTCTGCCTCCCTCTCTGTCAGTCTGCCTCTGGATATATATATATATATATATATATATATATATATATATATTTACATATATATATATATATTTCTTCCATCTGCTGACTCACTCCCTAGGTGGCTGCAATGGACAGGATTAAGCCTGGCCAAAGCCAGGAGCCAGAAGCTTCATCCAGGAGTCCCACATAGGTGGCAGGGACCCAAGCCATCTTCTGCAGCTTTTCTCTCGCTATCAGCAAGAGGTAGAGCAGCTGGGACACTAACTGGCATGCATTTGAGATGCTGGTATTGTAGGTGGCACCTTTACCCACTGTGTTACATCACTGGACACTAAAATAATTTTTTTTTGATCATGAGAATAAAAACATTACAATATATACATGTATTCTATAAATTTGTGAAGGTGTTAGTTATTCTTTTTTTTTATTAAACTTTTATTTAATGAATATAAATTTCCAAAGTATAGCTTATGGGTTACAATGGCTTCCCCCCTCCCATAACTTCCCTCCCGCCCGCAACCCTCTCCTTTCCCGCTCCCTTTCCCCTTCCATTCATGTAAAGATTCATTAAGCAAGCAAGCAAGCAGGGAGGAAGGGGGGTGGGAGAATGGAAGGAAAGCAATATCTGTCCTCCTCTTTCCTAAGTAGACTCCAATTAATCAACATTCCCATTTTCTCTCTGTTCCTCATCTCTTCCTCCTTCCCTTCTCTTTGGGATTCCTTCCCACAGAGCACATGGTTTTCTTTCCATTTCTGCCAGGCCACGGGCTTAGCAGCTAGGGCCCATGGCTAAGTGGTAAAGTCTACTGGGAAGGCCAGTGTTATCAGGCAGCAAGGCCACGCCCTTTCAACAAAAACAAAATAGACAAAAATAATACCCCCATCTTTCATTCCCCATGGTCCTCTGGCTCCTAATCAGGGAGAGAAGAGCTGTTTATTGCCTTCACTGAACCTCAACACATCTCAGTGGGTCAAGGTGACCCATCGTCTTCATAATCATCTAACATAACTTTTATATTCACATTGCTTTAGCTTTGTCTTAGTGCTATATGAACTCTGAAAATGCACAAAGATGAAAATACAAGCTTGTCTTGAAAAACAATGCTAATTGAGTCACCCATTCTGTACTAATAGAAAATCATTTCTTGGACCTCTCAGAAAATTCTCTGCTACGGAAGAACAGTCCTCACTGCATGTCAAAACATGCTTCTTAGTAATTTGCAGAAAGGAAGGAGTGGGAAAGGAGGAGACGTGAGGGGAGGGGAGAAGATGGGGAAGAGGAAATGACTCTAGTGCCCCTCCTCCGACCTTTCCTGTGCCACACGTTCCTCTGTTGCTGGGGAGGATGTAGAAGCAGCACTAGATGTGGTGGATGCTCCTGTTCAGCCACTACCCCACACTCTGGATAATCTTCCCTAAATCACACAACACCCTGAACCTTGGGGCTCAGGTTCCCCCAAGCATTCTGGGACCCAAGGCTCTCTAGCATCTCCCTCGCTATTTAACTTCTCTCTGCTCGATCTGGCTTGGGTGTGTGACTTCAGGTCCCTGGGTGACCTTGGCTGACCCTCTAACTTGCAATTCTCCACAGGCAGGCTGGACAGAAAACACACCATCCTAAGAATAACCCACAATAGCCTTTATCCATTTGAGAAAAGTATGCTCTGCAATGCTTGGCTCAGCACACCAAACGGTGCCCAGGGTGCTTAAATTCAGGGTCCCCCACCTGCAGTTCATGTGTTGTGTCACTGGATTCATGCAACTGATAGAGTGCCTTTGCACCCTTAGTTTTTCTTGAACACAGAACAATTTTTGAACACGAAGGTCATTTCACATAAGAAGACTCCTGATGTCTCCAAAAAACTAAGGGTAACAAAAATAGAGTCTGCAATATGTAGTCAATAAACAGATATTGTTCAAAACTATTAGGAGAGCATCAAACACTTTCCATAAACAGGCTACACATGGAGTGCCATAGCTCTGGACCATGAATCAGGAGGTCTGAATTTTGGTTTCATGGTTACCCCCAATTGAGTGCTTCACTTCGAGAAATGTGCTTAGTATTCCTGAAGGTCTGAATAACTGTTTATAAAAATACAATATCATCAATTACAGGAACCAACAACTGCTCCAACACTGTTCCTATAAGTAGGGTTGTTCCAGTCATCTATAACACAATACTACAGACAGGGGACTTAAACAATAGAGATTTATAAGGGTATTTCAAAAAATTTGTGGAAAATAGAATTAAAAGATGTTTATTTTGGTGAAAATTCTGAGATCCATATATTATCTTTTCTTATGCAGTTTCTAGGAACTTTTTGAAGACCCTTTATCTGCAAGGATTTCCAAATTTGCAAGAAAATAACCACAAACTTTTTGAAGTTTCCTGTATTTCTCAAGAAAACAGAAATACATAGAGTCTATTTATATTTCTAGAGGTTGAGACACCAAGAATTAAGGGGCATTAGCAGATTTGGTGTCTGGTACGGGCCCATTCCTGACTTGTAGATGGCTTTACCTCCTTATGGTGTGATCCTATAGCCTCTCCTGGAGAGACAAATTCCTCTGTTTCTCTCCTTACAAGAACACTAACTACACCCTGCAAGAGGGTTCCACCCTCATGACTCACCTGAACCTAACCACCTCCCAAAGGCCCCACCTCTAAAACATCACACTGGGGGCCTGGCCTTTGATGTAAGAATGGGGGTATGGGGAGACACCAACATTCAACCCATGATGAGGTGGAGTAAAAATACCACTGAGCCAGGTACCTTAGGTGAATTAGTCTCTGGGTTTCCTCTCTCACCTGTAGAACAAGGGAAGTTGATTGAGAACCTTTTTACCTCTGCCTCCTGTTTGAATTTGTATGTATTTATTTAATTATTTGAAAGACAGTTGGACAGAGATCCCGCATTCACTGCAACATCCAAGGCTGGGGCAGGTTGAAGCCAGGAGCCGTGAACTCCATCTGAGTCTCCCACATGGTTGCAGGGACCTCAGAGCCTACTGCCTATCTGCTTGTACATTAGCAGGAAGCTGGAATGGAAACTGGAGTTGTGACTCAAACCTAGGCCCTCCATCATGGGATGCAGGCATCCCAAGTGCCGGCTTAACCAATACGCCAAACACTTGCCCCTTTCTCTGTTTTAAAAGTGTAGGATACAAGTAGAACCCCAAGATAAAATTAATCAGATGTTTTCCTGTATTAATTTGTTGTGAGCATGTGTGGGTGTTGGAGCAGAAGTGGGAGGGTGCCTTTGCAAAGCTGACACCCCAAAACTTCTTTCAAAACATAAGTAAGTTCCTGGCTGAAACCTTCCAATCAGAATGAAAGTATGTTTAGAAGATGGAAAATGCAAAAGAGTGTATCATACTTTAGTTAGATAATATGGCCATGAAATATTACGGTGCATTTTAATAACTAACATTTTAATATATACTTATAGCTTGCAATCTCTAACTGATTAGACAAGTTTTTCTAATGTCCTTTTCACACTAGTAATGTCTCTTGGATTTCTATCTGAAATGTTCTTTTCTTTGTCCCAAGGTATCAAAGATATATCTTAGCTTAAAGGATGGCTGGTGCAGGCCTTAGAGGCTGCCTCAGTGTTTACATAAATAGGTCTTCGATTGGCACGCAATTAGCCATTCATGACATTTGACACTGTTACTAATGTCATCAGAGTATCTAATTAAGTGTACTTATCCACATGACACTCCATGATGCATGGGATTCAAAACACAAACATACTCCCTGGTTTCTGGATACCACACATTTAATACTTGGGCTGAAATTTATCAGTCTGATTTGGAATTCAGCAAGGACCCCTCAGAAGAATGCAAACTACTGGTTTTCTGAGAAATTTCATTTGGCCTTCCAAGGCTTTTCTTCACCCTCAGCAATATTTTCTACATCCTCGATTCAATCAATCAGCTCTGCTACAGCCACTAGTTGATAGTGATTAATAAAAATAGGCCAGTGGGCTTTTGTCTTCAGCTTATTTCCATTTTAGCCTAAAGTGCAGGAAGTCTTGGGTAATGAGCAGCAGCTGAGAATGAGACTGGCTGGACTGGATCCCGACGGTGGCAAATACAAAGGTGATTAAATGACGTCTTTCTGTATCTGTCTCGTGATGGCAGGAAACGTGACAGGGAGCACGAGGTCACGGGAGGAGCACAGGTCTGGGGATCGGGCAGATCTGCACAACTCGCAGCTGTGAGAGCCCTGACAGCCCACTGAATGCTCCCGAGGCCACTTCCCTCAGCTAGAATTGGAGATAATAATTCGTGCCTCAAAGAGCTGTCATGAAGAGGTGATAAAAGACTGGGAGGATAAACAGTAAGCTCCTTACTAATGCCTGGTCTTTTCTCTCCACATCCCCTTCCCACTTCCAGTACTTTCCATGGCTCACCCCTCCCTTCCTCCCTCCCTTCCTTCCTTCCTTCTTCTCATCACACACATCCTTTTGTGTTTTAGGCCCTCGATAATTACGAGAAAGAGAGTGAGTGAGAGAGAAAGAGAGAGCGAGCGAGTGCAGGCTCATGAACCTGTTCCTGCCCTCAAAGTACTTTCTAGTGGAGAGACAAGAAGTACTTTTAGTATAATGATAAGCATCGGGGTAGGTAGGTGACTGGGAGGGTGGAGGGAAACACACAAAAAAACATTTAATCAGTCTCAGAGCAGGGGGAACCAGACTAAGCTGATGGAGAACAGTAGACATCCAGGTAAAGGAATACGGATGGCAGAGAGCTTGTCCACAGTAGGAGCATTCTGGACACAGGCCCGAGGCATGGGAGAGCCTGGAACTATTGGGTGCCTAGGAATGACCGGGGAAGGGCACCAAAAGATGGTGCAGGAAATGAACTTGGAAGCAGACAGAAGCTTGATCTTGACCTTGCTGATGTTGTGGCAGGATCTAAACTGGACCTCTAGGGCAAGCGGGGACAGCCCCAGTGTTTGAAGTAGAGAAGTGGCAGGATGCAGTTGTATTGGGGGAGGCACAGGAGCTGGCCACGATACAGCTGCTGCCTGATATGAGGCCTCGGAGTGCTCCAGGGCAAACGTGATTGTAGCCAGAAGCAGAGCATTTAGAATTGATTTTTAAATTGACAGGTAGAGTTATAGACAGTGAGAGAGAGAGACAGAGAGAAAGGTCTTCCTTCCATTGGTACACCCCCAAAATGGCTGCTATGGCCAGCGCTGCACCAATCCGAAGCCAGGAGTCAGGTGCTTCCTCCTGGTCTCCCATGAGGGTGCAGGGCCCAAGCACTTGGGCCATCCTCCACTGCCCTCCCGGGCCACAGCAGAGAGCTAGACTGGAAGAGGAGCTGCCAGGACTAGAACCCGGCGCCCATATGGGATGCTGGCACCGCAGGTGGAGGATTAACCAAATGAACCACGGCGTTGGCCCCAAGCATTTAGAATTTTTATGATCTTTCCTTGAAACTGAGAATGGCCCTGGGAACTTCTATGCAGTTGCTTGCTATTCGCACAGACTTACAAGTTCTCTCATCATGCTGGGCATTAGCAGTTTATAAGCATATGGACCTGCTATCATAAACTTTCTTTGTTATCAAGGAATTTAAACAAGTTCTATCGTCTCTGGACCACTGCTGTGGAATCAGTTGCCTTCCTCGTGTCCAGTGACTTATTTCCATGTCACGAAAGCTTTCTTTACAAAATTACCTTAAAACCAAACCAACCAAACCAACCAAACCAAGCCAATCTGATTAGTCTGCTAAAGAACCACCTCGATTGTGGTTTAATAGAAGCTGTATGTGGAGGGGGAAGAGTGTCTTATGAAACATAACAGCTCCACTTAAATGACCTTTTTTAACTACTGCTACCATGACTAGAGAAGGCCTACTAGTGTTTAATAAAACATCCACATCAAAGTAGGTGAAAGGCAAAATAGTTGAAAAATCCTAATATCTTAAGATGTTTTTCGATCCTAACATTTTTATAAGAAATTCAGCTGTTTTAGGAGTAATTACTGCAAATTATAATTTTTTGCCAAACTTTACACAGAAGGACTTATTCTTTGAAGGTTCAAAATGAGAAAAAAAAATAATCATACACTTCTTCATCTGGAAAAACACCTTGCAAATAAAATAGCTTTTCTTGAAAAATTAAAGGAGATAATTTAGCATGTAGAGCTGAGGTTTAAAAACACACTCTGGATCCAAATGAATCCACCCACTGCTGATTACTCCCAGAGGGGCATGAGTGACTAGCAGGAAGCATCATTTGAACACTGGCAATTTTTTAAATTATTTCAGCTCACAGTATTTCTTTGCCAGAAAGCAATGAAGTGTGAAACCAATCCAGTGAAACCAGATAGATTGGGACACCACTACTTACACATTTTTACCAAGCATTCAACATGCAGACACCATCTGAGCTCCATGGTTCAAGATCATAAATCCTCCGGTGAGGAGCATTTGTTACCATTTGGGTTCATTTATCATCCCAAAGGGACAACCACAAAGGAAAACACAATTGGATGCAGTCGATCCATAGTGCTCACATGTTTGCATGAGGCCTAATTTAACCATGAAGAAATTTCCCTGTATTCTCAATGCACCTTCCATGTCTACACAGGCCTTAGCAAATGTTTTCTAAAAATACTTCTGCTGGAGTGGGCAATGGCCCCGGGGATGTGATACCTATGTCCGATGTTGAGAGTTGCTGAGTTCAAGTCCCGGCTCTGCTCGCAATTCCAGCTTCCTGCAGCAGGTGATGGTTCAAGAATTTGGGTTCCACGTGGGAAACCCAGGTTGAGTTCTGGCTCCTGGCTTATGCCTGGCTCTGCCACAGCCTTTGTGGGCATTTGGGGAGTGAATAGGCAAATGGGAGATTGCTCTTTGTTTCTCTGCCCCTCAAGTAAATAAAAATTAAAACAGAAAGAGATGTTAAAGTGATTCTCAACCAATTTTCCTCTTTTTACAGTGGAGAAACTGAACTTAATGTTAAATTTTCATTTTTGGTCCCTTCTCTGGTCATTTTATTAAAACTACCATTTATTGAATAAGCACTTTATGTGTAGTGTCTGATCTAACTTCAGCCAAACTACAAGGAAGGCTGTGTTGGTTTTCTGCGGTTGCCGTAACAAAGTGCCACAGCCTGAGGGGCTGGAACAACAGAAATTTCCCGGAGTTCTGGAGACTAGAAGTCCAGGATCCAGGTGTTGGCAGGGCTGGCCCTTTCTGAGGGCTGTAAGGGTGTCCTGTCCCAGGCCTCTCTCCCTGCTTTTATGAAAGTTATCATCTTCTTGTACATTCATAAAGCTCATCTCTACCCAGGTCTACGTTGACACCTCCTTTTCTCATAAGGACATAGGCCATATTGGATTTGGAGCTGCCTGATGGCCTCATTTTAACTTAAGTGCCCTCCATAATGACCTTGCCTTCAAGTATAGTCATGTCTAGGGTACCAGTAATAGAACTTTTGCATAGGGCCCGGTGCTGTGGCATAGCAGGTAAAAACCCCACCTGCAGTGAAGGCATCCCATATGGGCACCGGTTCGAGTCCCTGCTGCTCCACTTCTGATCCAGCTCTCTGCAATGGCCTGAGAAAGCAGTAAAAGAAGGCCCAAGTCCTTGGGCCCCTGCACCTGTATAGGAGACCAGGAGGAAGCTCCTGGCTCCTGGCTATGGATCTGCGCAGCTCTGGCCATTGAGGCCAATTGGGGAGTGAAACAACGGATGGAAGACCTCTCTCTCTCTCTCTCTCTCTCTCTCTCTCTCTGCCTTTCCTTCTCTCTGTGTAACTCTGACTTTCAAATAAATAAATAAATCTTTAAAATAACACTTAAAAAAAGAACTTTAGCATATGAATTTGGGGACAGGGTACACAATTCAACCCATATAATATAGGCATATGTTCTCACTTTACAGATGTGAGAATTTGGGGTTGGAAGGCCCAATCCCAGAAAGATAACCAGTTATGAAGTGAGTAGTCTCCAGCATCTGTCTGCCTGCAGAGGGCTCTTACCACTCCAGGTTGTTCTCCAGCCTGACACCACCCCATCCCACACTCCATCAGCTTCATCTCCAGCTTAATTTTGTAAGAAGTCCATCAGCTGGTGAAGTGACACAGAACCATAGTTTCCTAGCACAGCCAGGGAGAAATGTGTAAACCAAGGCACTGAATGCTTTCATTCACATCTCCTTCAGGCGGGAAGACAATAAGCATCGGACACAGAACTTAAGAGAGCTTGACACTGGAAACCAGGAGCTTTCATTAATGATGGACAAAGGTGCAAAATATCGATGACAAACTCTGAAGAAATGTCCCCATTAACGAGATAATGAAAGGGTTTACATTAAACATGAGCAAAGAGATAAGCAGAGTTGGAAGGAAGTACAGGGTGTTTCACATTTAGATCAGGCTCTTCAAAAGAAATCTTCTCTTCTCTTCCTGCTCTTCAAGAACAAGTGTGTCAGGGTTTCAGAAGCCTCGGGAACAGTTCGGCATTTCAGTGATTCACTATTTTTAACCATCCCAACTTTTAAATATTTTGTGTACTTTAATGTTCGGCAATATATTACTATAACAAATTCCGTAAACATGCTTCATATTCACAGAAAATTTTGATTACTTAAGCATAAAAACAAAATTCAACATCAACTCACCTGAAAGTTTGGTTCTATATTAAAATGTCAAAATTAGCTGAAGAGACATTAATTTAGGAGCAAGTAAGAAGGAATCTCCATTGAGCTCACCAATAAACAAACACTAGAGATAAACACTAGATCGTTCTAAGCATTAGTAGTATATGAATAATATCTCTTTAAGGACTGATCCCTGCGCCTCAAAGAATAAACTGATGTGGGATAAATAGGCAGGTAGTTTAGGCCTGCTGAGCTGGCACTTGCAATCCCATATGTAATTCTATTCTCCTACTTGTCAATCAAAAAGCTCCCTTTCCCAGGATGCATCTGCTTCATCCAAGACCTAAGGAGGGGAGGGGTTGCCATGAAAATGTGGATATTAAGCTCCATGTAGAAAGTATGGAGGTAATGTAAAATTCCCAAGTGGCTTCATGCCTGGAGAGGAAGCACCCCTGCCTCATAGAAGAGGCCAACAACTTGGAAGAGCTTTCTCCCTCCTCCTCCCCCTCCTCCTCCCCCTCCCCCTCCTCCTCCCCCTCCCTCTCCCTCTCCTTCTTTTGCAGAATAGCTACCATATCTCCTCCTCTATCTCCCTTCTCTTTGGGTAATCCTCTGGCCCACTGCCCACTCATGACATTGCCCACTCATGTATGTTTCCATGTGGGGCAACCCATGGTCACACATGTATGTGCTCACTTTCTCACCTTTTGAATACATTTTGTTATCACTTTTTGCATACTTTATATGTGTGTGCACTTGGAATGCTTGTCTTCGTTTAAAACAAGAGCCTGGAGTAAAAATAATTCACCCATGCCAACATTGTATAGACAGTTAAAAATAAAATATAGAAGCAAACATACAGAAGCCATCTTTCCCATTTCTCTGTATAGGACTTTGTCCAGTGAAAAATGTCACTAAATGCCTAACAATGGGTCTGTATCTTTGGAAACCCTAGCATTGTCCTCAAACCATAATATATTTTCACTGTTTCTCCTAATCCCACTGAAAACACAGTGACACAACTCCAATGCATATGTAAATAATTACTAAGCAGCAGATAATTATGCCCCAATCAATAGCTGGACAGCTGGGTTACTCCATGTCAAAACCCAGGCAATTCAATGAAAGCTCCCCTAAGGAATATTCTCGGTTGTTATGGTGAATTTTGCTGTGACTTTTGCATTTTGATTGATTAATACACAAAGCACCTTGGCGTGTTTTCTGTTTGGAATGCAAAACACTAGTAACACAAGAGAAGACATAGTGAATTCTCCTACTATCTTTCAATGCAATTTTGCTTTAATCTTTCAGAAACACAGAAGAAATCTGAAGTTTCTTTTGCATCTTTAATAAGACTTCATTTCAATCAACTAAAAATAATATAATGACCTTAACTGGGATGACTATTTAAATGGTTAAGTATTTTTTAGTAAATTTTTCTTTTCATGTTATCAAAGAAAGAAGTTGATGGTAATTCTTGGAGATGTATAAATCTGCCACTGTATGGTATACAGTTAACTGTTGAGGTGTCTATGTTAGTTTTATATGCATTCATGAAAAACACTTACATATTCTCTATTGCAACAGCACATATGTTCTTTAACTTCCAGAGGGAATAGGTTGTTATACAGGAGAAGAAAAATGTGGATACTGAGGTCATTAAAACATATTTCACTGGGCAGCTCTGAAATCCTGTTCCTGCTATCCTACAGGTTCACCTCTACCTTACTAGTCTAGTGGGGGGAATTCTAATATCTTTTATACACAAGAGTCCCAACCTTCTCCTAAGTCACTGCTCACAATTCCCATCTCCCTTCCTCAGCGCCGACAGTCATGCTTACTGGTGACAAAGTGTGGCATTTCGTGGCAGCGGTGTCAAGGGAAATGACAAGTTTGCATCTAACTTATGTACTATCTCATCCAGACTGGTGGCATGATGCAGGGAGGTGCCCTGAGCTGTATAGCAGATCCCCAAGGAGGAACAGGACAGCTTCAGCCAAGTGTCATAGGCCAACGGATGTTTCCATTTACCCTTTTTAAAGGAAAAAAAAAAAACCACAAGGCTTCTTTCCTTTCTATTGGCTGCCATTTGTGTGTGTATGGACTGCATGTATGTTTAGATCCCTATTATTTCAAATTTAAAGTGATATGGTCGTCTTTTTTCCAAGGCCACTATCACAAATCATCCCCATTTTACATCCCAACAGTGTCACAGCCCACTATTCTGATTTGCATTGGAAATACAATTTGTAATTGCCTACAAATTAACTATAGAATTTAAATTTCTCTTCCAGAATTACTAGAGTAGTCCAATCTATTTTGCATCTGTTTCCATGTGACATGAGTATTTAAATGTAATTTTTTCATTAAGGAGATGATGAGTGAAGGATATAATTTAATGGAATTGAGCCTAATAAAATGAGAAGGGTTTGGACAATAATTAGGAGTAGAGACTTTTCCCCCAGAATATTAAATGTTCAGAGTTTCTGTATGCATCTCTTTTCAGGTAGGATCCTCTGCTATCCCATAGTTCCTCTTACAAAATATGAAAATGAAGCTATTCTGTAAGAATTGAAAATAGAAAGTAATTTGCTACATAAAGGAACATTTTCAGATATTAGACTTTTCCAAGAAGATTCACATCTTTTATACCAGCATTATCTCCATGATGTTTTCTACTTCAAAGTCATCATAATGAAGACAGCCATGTCCACTTGGAATGTACTTATTCCTCAACCAGTTATCCCTATTCTTAAAGTATTAACTTGGATATTTTGGGTGATTGTTAGCTGAAAGATTATGATTTGGACTTTGCAGTTCAAATCTCTTGCTTACTCACATCTCCCAAATAAAACAAGGTTGGAAAAAAACAGGCAATATTTACACTAAAGTTTTGTGTTCCATCACTAACAAAGAATTTAACAGCAGGGCACCGTTTTAGTTCTGCAAACAAACAAACAAACAAAAAAAGACTATCAAAAAAAGTCTAAGATTAAATATGTGAAGTACAAGTGATCAATACACAAGGTACACTGAATAGAAATACAAAAATCAAAGGACCAAAATTCCCCTAAGAGCTTGTTGAGTTCTCTATGTTCAATTTCTGGGTACTTAAGCCAAAGGATCAAATTTTCTAGGGTATAGAAATCAAACTGAATTCAAGATGGAAGAAAGAGTTACATATGTAGATTTTTCTGGGATACCACACACACAGATTTAGAATGTTTCTAACACTCAAAATATCAGAGGCTAACAGCCCCATCGGTCCATCATTAAGGAATTCACTTACTAGAACAAAATTAGAAGCATTGAACATAATTAACAATAGTAACAGAGCTTGACTCAACTGAAACTATGATACTAAATATTAAACATCTGAACAGAAAATCTATTTTTCTCTTTCTTTGTACATGAACTCCTGAGTTGTTCAGCTTTTCAAATTCTTTTTATTAACCTCAATGCCTCTCAGCAATAACCTTCAAACACTGTTAATTTTCATTAGTATGCTTTATACCTGACTGTACAGAATCTTTTATTACCAAAAGTATCTGTTGCCTCTCCTCTATAAATCAGCTCAAACATATGTCACCTCTTATCATTCTGAACATTCTCAGGTGTTTAATAACCTCCTCAAATGTTCCATAGGTTCTCACCTATAGTTTCAAATTTTTGCACAGTTGAATTTTCTGTGGCACTCCCTTCCAGTTTCTCATACTTTAGTCAGGTTCCACATGTCTAGTCATAGTAGAAAAACAAATAAACTCATTGATTGGTTTCTTCCATTGATTTCTACATGTACTTTCTTGCTATTTATCTTTAAATACATTTCTATTTTCTATCTCTCAAACTCTATTTTATCAAAATCTGCATGGAAGGTGAGCTTATTTGATGTATGTATATTCAAGACACCTTAATTTGATTGTTTAAACTATAAAATTATCACAAGTGATCAAAAAATAAAATGAATCCTACTTTAATACACATAATTCAGTTTTAAAAAGCTCACATCTCTTATCTAATGTGTATGTATACACTCATATAAGTTTTGCACCTGTCATATAAAGTATATTTCAAAATAAATTCATGGGAAATGCATATTATAGAAACAGTATGGGGCAGGCACTGTGGAGTAGTAGGTTAAGTCTCCACCTGAAGTTACGGCATCCCATATGGATGCTGGTTCGTGTCCCGACTGTTCATCTTCTGATCCAGCCCACTGCTTATGACCTAGGAAACAGTGGAAGATGGCCCAAGTGCTTGGACCTCTGCACCTGTGCGGGAGACCCAGAGGAAGCTCCTGGCTCCCGACTTCAGATTGATCCAGCTTCCGCCATTACAGCCATTTGGGTAGTGAACCAGTAGATGGAAGAACTTTCTGTCTCTCCCTCTCTCTGTCTCTTAAATAAATAAATAAAATCTTTCAAAAAATGTATGTACTTCAATTTTTTGCACCAAAATTAACTTTTGTCTTTTAATTTTCTCACTCCATGAACTTGTACTTTTATTTTGGTTATAGTAGTACTTAGATATATGTACAGTATTTATAAATATCTAATTATTGTTCTTTAATTTTACCCTTCAGTGAGGACGTTGAGATCAGTATCCAGGATTTCTCAAATAATGGTTTCATGTTCATTATGGTAATAATTATTATTATCTAACCTCTACTTCCCCATGCAGAGGCTCCAGGGTCAATTTTCAGGGTAGTTTAAAGGAAGGAAGTAGCTCATTTTGAGGTGCTGAACATGTAAGATTCCGGAATCATTTTCCACCAACGAGAAACAATTACAACCAGGCACACAAGCAAAACTCTTGCTTCCACCCTGACTTCTCCTCCTCAATCAGATAACTTGTGTTTAATGTTTGAGGGCTGTGGTCAGCTGGCACTTGCTCTGGTCTATTCTTCTGGTGAACTGATTAGCCAAGAATGTAATTTAATCTGTGATTTCAATTTCCTAACCAGCAGATCACATTTGCCATTTTCCTTCCTAATAATATTGTTTTTAAAATACACCAGTTGGTTTTTACTCTGTGATATCATAGGCTAAAACCAAGTAAGGACTGAAAAGAATGTGGCCCACATTTCTAACACAGAATTGCTACTACTTGCAGAGCTCATTATCTGGAGCAGAACGAACTTTTAGAGCCAGATGTTGGCTTCTATGCCAGTCAAATACATGGGCACAGGGCCAGAGACCCACAGCCACACGTGGACCCGTGATGCCAGCTCACAGGTGGCCACTTACCTAACACTGTAGTTCATTTAGAATGTCACAGAGACAGGAGAAATATGACTGAAGGAAAAAAATCCTGAATTTGTATTTCTTGACTCCTCTGAAATTTATGATATATACGGGGAGAAGTATCCCAACGATGCACCTGCTTTAGGTTAAAGAAGTTTTGTGACTGGTTTAATCTTTGGACCCAATTACAAGACACCTCAGTACTTCCATCTCAAAAGTGGGAGATCAGGCTGGAACAGCTATGCCAATCAGGATAATGCAAGATTAGATGGGCAGATGTAGATTTTTGAGAAATTATATTTATTGTATAATGTAATCCTATATTTGGGAAATATCTCATGTTTCATAATATAAACTAAGGAAAATGAAGGCACAATACATGTACATATGGGTGTGTATATATGTGTAGATATACTTTTTTTTTTTAATCAGAAAGGATCCTGGGCTTAAAATAGATGAAAAACAGTATACTAAATTCTCTTCCAGATCTGAGAGCTACAATTTCCTTCTCCAGAGAATGGACTGCCATTCTCTCAGCTTTTGGCACTGAACTTGGAAGGGCTGGTTATTTCCTGTAATTAGTACTGCATATCAGCAGTCATAATGAATTTCAATCTTGCTTTGATTAAATATAAAACGCTTAATTCCAATATTAGTCAAACACAAAGATAACAAAAACATCCGCTCACATCCTTGTATGACTTGCTTCTCCCAACCTCAAACAGCCTGGGAGAACCTGACTCTTGCTAATATTGAGTCCAGTAAATTACATCCTGAAGTGTTTTAAAGAACTTGAAACTCGCTAGTTAATAACTAGGGAACAATATGCATCCTGTTTATCTTAAAACCACTCCTGAGAGGAGAGGGGACTGCAGCCCCATTCTTAAGGACTGTCTCCCTGGCGAATAAAACATTTCACACTCAAACATTTACTGTTTAAAGATCAGGACTGTTAGTTAAATGAATTAATCTGGTGTGAAAACTATTTGCATTTTTTAACATCATCAGAATTTCTGTCACCCCCAACTGTTTAGTTCACTGCTTGTATGATTATAATTAGCGAGAGGGGGAAGAAAACTCGTCATTTTACTCACTGCTAAATGGCATTCCAGAATTCTCAAAAGAAAGGACTTGTAAAGCTTTCATCACACTGCAGAAGTGGGCGGGGCCCGGGAGACTCCAGGGCTCCTCCAGCACAAGCCTGGTTCTATAGCAAGCGCGCTGTCCTCCAAAGGCAATAGCTCATTTCCCCACACGCATCCAGGGTGATTCCTTTACACAAATGAGTGGCTAACATTCCCTGAGCCTCCCTCTCTGCTTTGTGCCAGGCATTGTGCCAGGTGCTGAAGGATACAAGTCACAGGCATTGGGGAGCCTGTGGCTCAAGGATTGGGGAAGGGGCAGAGGGTCCTCTGATTAGGATTGCACTAAGGAGCTGTCAGAGCTCAGGCTGTGACAACATGGTCTGCAGCATCCAGGGGTGGCAAGGGCCAGAGATGGTCTCTGTGGAAAGCCTTGCATCTCCACCTCCTGGAACCCCACTTTCCCTGCCCCACTCCGCTCACTGAGATTCAGCACCCTGGCTTCCTCTCTGTGGCCCAAACATGCAGCGTTGATTTTCATCTCTTCACCTTTGCACTTGAGATTCTTCTGCTGAAAGTTCCTGCCTGGCTTCTCCCCTTCTGTCTAGGAATTCCACATGTGCCCTTTTACATCTCTACCCGCTCATGTTCTCAGCATTCTTGTTCACTTGTTGACCTGATGATAGCCCTCCTCGCTCCAACAGAGCTGGGTACATGTAGGGGCTTTGTCTGTCTTGTCACTATTCCCAGAGCGGCTTGTATATATGCCTGGGACATAGTAGATACTTGCTGTAAATGTATTTGTGAAGTGAATGAATGGATAGGTGGATGCCTGGTAGGTGGATGGATGGATGGATGGATGGGTAGATGGATGGATGGGTGGATGGGTGGATGGATGGGTGGATGGGTGGATGGGTGGATGGATGGATGGATGGGTGGGTGGGTTGGTGGATGGATGGAGGGATGGAGGGATGGAGGGATGGAGGGATAGGTGATGGAGGGATGGATGGGTAGATGGGTGGGTGGATGGATGGGTGGATGAAAAGATTACTGAGTGGGCAGATTCATGCTATGATAGACATGTGCTCACAGTGTTAGGGGACACTGAGGAAAGGCTCTCTGAAAGGCTCAGGATGTCACAGCTGAGCTAAGATGAAAATACAAGGAAAAAAAGTAGATGACTGTTAGAGACTGAATATTTGTGTCAGCAAAATGCAGGTGTCATATCCCAACTCCAAGGTGTTGGTATTGGGAAGAGAAGCCTCCAGGAGGAAGTTAGGTCCTGAAGTGGGACCCTCATGAATGGGACTGGCACTCTTCTAGAAGGGCTCTGGGTGCTCTCTGTTCTTTCCACACTGTGAGGACAGGCAAAGACTGACCTCTGCAAACCAGGAAGTGGCCTCGCAGGTCACTGATCTCCTAGCACCTTGGTCTTGGATTTCCCAACCTTCAGAACTGTGAGAAATAAAAATATTTGTTGTTGTAGTCACCAGTCTATGGTAAATTTTATAGCAATTAAGCTAAGACATCTATCCGTACGTGTGTATGCATGTGTCTGTATATATACATATATATATATATATATATATATATGTATTAACTTTCACACACAAAAGTAGGAAAAGGCACAGGCTATTTGCTTTGTGATAAAAGATTGAGCTGAGTATTTTTCTCTCTTAGTCTCTGCACCACTGGCCTTGCTACAGCCCAAAACACCTACCAGCAACCGCTTAATGGAACACATGCTACATGGAGATTCCACACTGTCTGTTCTAGGTGCATTAACTCATAGAATCTAATCCACTTTACAACCCCATGAGGCAGCCACTGGGCTAGAAACAGAGTTAACGAAATTACACAAGTTGATTTTCTCACTCGCAGAGGAAAGAGGCAGGTTTCCAGCACAGGTTAGTCAGCGTCCAGACCTGGAGTCTCCAGCCCTTTGTACGGGGCTTTGAGAGCTGCTAAAACCAGAAAAGGATGGAACCCAGAATCCCAGCTCACATGCTGCCCTCAGGCCCAGGGCGAGTGGGGGACAGGTGGGTCTGACTCACTGGGCTGGTGGTGGCCAGTGGGGCCCTGGGACAGGAGCCCACAATGACTACCTCAGAACTTACTGCCTCACATATCCCAGGATGCCAGAACAAACATTGCCATTTCCTGTCTGATAACTTGTGAAGAATGTGCAAACCCTAGCTAAGCACCATAGATATTAGGAATTTAGTGTAGGGCAGGCATTTGGGGCAGTGGCTCAATTCTCCACTTAGGACACCTGCATCCCACATTGGAGTGCCTGCTTTAAGCCCCAGGGACTCAGCGTCTGATCCAGCTTCCTGCTAACTTCCTTGGAGGCTGATGCTTCAAGTACTTGGATCCTTTCCACCCATGTGGGAGGCTGGGATGGAATTCTAGGCTTCTGAGTTAGGCCCTAGCTTTTGTGGGTATTTGTGGTTTTTCGTTCTTTCTTTTTTTTTTTTTTTTTTTTTTTTTTTGTATTTGTAGGTTTGTGTATCTCTCTGTCTTTCAAATACAGTAAAAAATAAATAAATAAGTTTCTCCAGAATTTAGTGTAAATTGCTGAATTAGGTAGCTGCCCACTGAGCAGGGTGGGAGAGAAGGGGACACCAACCCACTTCTAAGAGTGGAAGGAGGAAAAGACAAGTTTGGAGGCAGAAGGAGCAGACAAAAGCGGGGTACAAGGGAGTGGGGGAAAGGAGGGTAAGGAGCAGAGGCCCCAGCCTGCAACACCAGCATGCTGACTTCTCTTTGTAGAGGAGGCAGCCAGCACACTGTCTCCCACAGAGAAGATTCCTGTAAATTCCAGATGAACAAGCAAAAGAAAGGAAACCTACAGTGGGTTGTTGTTGTAGAGACCTAATGCAAGTTCAAACACAGGCCTTACCCATTCTTTACTTCTCCTGGAAGGGAATGTTTTTACCATAAAGAAATGTTAGATGTTAGAAGATATATTTATCCTGATTGGACATTACTCAATGTATACATGTATGGAAACATCACACAGTACCCCATAAATATGCGCAATTTTATGTCTGTTAAAAATTTTTTAAATAAAAAAATTAAATTAGCAAAAGACAGTATCATATCATTTGCCCATTTAATATCATGATCCACTTAGACTGCCTTGCATTCATTCCTTGCAAAAGCTATGAGAACGCCTAAACTATGACCTAAAACAAGGAACAACTTAGAAACTTATATCCTAAGAACAAATAGGGCTTTTGATTTTTAAAGATTTTGTTGTGGAAAATCATAGGAACTCAAAACAGTTTGTTGATTTAAAAAACAATTCCACTAGGAAAATGTATCTCTGTCAATATTTAACTAACCAGTGAGAAAAAGATATTGTTAACAAGCCGTAGAAATGTCAAGCTCATTGTTCAAGTAAGAGAAATGCTGCACCTTTGCTTACTTAGCTGCCTATAATGCACTTATTTATTTCATGGGTCAGATGAGCTCTGATTTCCCTGGCATAAACCACGAAAGGGAAAGCAGCTGGAATGAGGAGAGGCGTCATCAGCCCTGAAATCCAGACTACGCCAGGACTTTGAAGTGGCCAGGAGTCCTTTGTGTTATGGACTGTCCTGTATTGATGTCAGTTTCTGCCTTCCAAAATCATTTTCCAGGTTATCAAACATAAATCTCTTACCATCAAAATACTCCTTACCGACTACCTATGGACAGGAGATTTCAGAGTCCCCAGGATACCATTACAGAAGAACAAATGTGCATTTCATAGTTCTGGTACCGAAGATTACCTGAATTTTCTACCTCATATTTAATAACCCAGCTCATGCCGACCACCCAAATCAGCCCCGTTATTATTTTTCCCATTAGTGTTTCATGGCTGAGAAGAATTGTGACCTTGCATAAGCGAGGCAGCCAAACTCACCAGCAGCCTGTCACATTCCATTGCAAAATCAGAAAAACGAGAGAAAATCAAGCCCAGGAAGTTTGTGACAGATGACACGGCTCGCGAGAGGACCCCTCACTCAGGAATCACATAAAAGATGTTATCTCCATCACCTTTCATGATAAATCTATCTAACGAAATTGAAAGGGGGAGAATATTAGAGAAAGGAATTACAGGTTAATTATTATCCCATTATGCGTTTAAAATGTCATCCCACCTGGCACCCCTTCACAGATGCTTCCTAAGCAAACTGTCACAGTGAACAAAGAACTTTAATTTGCAGAGGAACCAACTCCACATTATTTTCATAAAGTCACTTGTTGTCTCTTAATAATGAGCTGTCAGATGGCGTGCTTTGATTAAAAACACGGACAACAGAAACATCTTGGGGGGTGTGACACTCAATCCTTCCTCCTGGATGGGATCTCCCCCGTCTTTCTGATACTCTCACCCGGTTGTGCTTTACCCTGCATGGAGTTTACTCTTGAAGTCATTAAAAACCATTCCTCCAGCTGCAAGCGTCAGAGCTAAGCCCTGAACAAAAGTCTTCATCACTTCCTGTTACAAACAGATTATTATTTATCAAGGCCAGATTTCTACTCCCTGCTGCAGCCTCCTTTTCTTTACCTCCCCTCTCTGTCCCTTGTTGTCCCAGGGCAGGGCCAGGGCTCGGGGGCACCAGAGCCTTAGGAATCTTCCTCAAGTACCCAATTATCAGGCTGCAGCCTCCCTGCCAGGGTCCTGACAGCTGCGTGCTGCATACTGCTCGGCTGTCAAAGGTGAAAGAAGGCGGCCAGGCAGCCTCCAATTCTCACTGCATTTCCATTACAATGTGGAGAGGCAGAGGCGCAGGCACTTCCAAAGGAGTTCATTAGGGATGCCAGGGAGGTCAAAGACTGCTTAGAAGAAAAGGCCGAGGTGAAAATTAGAAAAAGAGAAAGTGCCAGGATGGTCCAGACAGGGGCCGTTGCACTTGGGGTAGACTAGCAGGTCTCCTCTCCCAGGCCTGCGTAGCTATTGGAGCAGGGGAGAGAGAGGGAGAGAGAGGAGAGACAAAATATTACGCACAGACTGATTTTAATTGAGATCAATTTAAGGAGTACCATCTTCTGCAAAGTCCTTCAATTGATTGAAAACCAAATGAAGCTCCTTTGTAAGTGGCCCCAGGTCTTCCTGCTGTCTCACCCCACTCCCTCCGGAGTAGGATGATTTTCTGAACTTTTGGAAAATCTGTGCTAAAGGAAACAGCATGAATTCTGTTTGGGTCATTTTTTCTATTGTTTGAGTTGTACTTTGGTGAACCTGACCTGTAACCCCAGTTACTTGTCAACAGTAAATATTTATTGGTGGATGCATGTAGCAAAATTCCCCCAAATTCTATCTGTTGCCTAGAGAGCAGCAGCCCTGGAAGTTCAGGCATTGCATTTTGGGGATCACAGGACCATCACTGGTGCCCCTGGCCGGTTGCCTCATCCAAGCTGATTGCCGCAAGTTCTTAGGATTTAGAGAACCGGCTTGGGCCCATGCTTATCCAAATGAGTATAATGATCACCTGGGTCATATGGCACTATCTTTAATAAGCAGGAACATTCCACCTTTACCCAGCCCTCAGAACTTCTTGGTGTTTATCTGTCCTGATCTGAAACTACACACACATAACTCTGTTTCGCAAGGCTGCTAAATAAATGATGACTCTGCTGACAGAATAAGGCCCTGTAACAACAGAAAACTGCCACTGCAGGGATTCTCTGTGTGATGGGAAGCAGTTCCCTGTACAGAGAACAGGATAAGAAGAACATTTCTATTTAAATGCAACATGATGGATTTAAGATTTACAACACAATAGAGTTACTTGTTATAAGGGTTGTGCTAGCTGAAATATGTCACACTCCGACTCCGACTAAAGTTGGTGCTGTCCTCCTCTTGAGAATTTCAGGAATGAGGAATGAACAAACATGATATGGGCCCATAAAGTATGGAATATTCCTTTTTATACAACTACACCTGAATTTCATGTTATCATCTCCTGAAATTGCTCAGTTATTATAAGAATCAAATGAGATGATGTGGGTAAATCATGAAATTTTTATCTTCCCTATAGTAGGAGGTATGTGTGTGTTAGTGATATATGAGGGGACTTCAAAAAGTTCATGAAGAAATGGAATTTAAAAATAAGTTTATTTTGGTGCAAAAGAATTGAAATCCATGCAGTTTTCCATAATATACATTTTCTATGAACTCCTTGAAGACCTCTATTTCTCTATTTCTGTCTCTCTAAATATATATATATGTACATAAAATATACATATTTTACATCCTACTTTCCTACTTGAAGGTCATTATTCCAACGAGGATGCAATTGTTCAGACTGCTAATGTTTCAGATTCCCTCTGACTTATTTTCAGAGCCTTCAGTACACTCTCTTTAGCAAGATTTATGCAGTAGTTATCTGGAAAGAAGGATCTAACCCTGGAAGCACTTTCTGTGACATTGGCCTTGATTTCTGGGCCGTGGTGTGATTCAGAAGTGAGGGCAATAAAATCACCTCAAAGGAGCAAGCCAGAGAGTATCCTTAGGGGTCAAGATTGAGATTTACACTATGGAGCAGAGCTGATGGCTTGGTGGCTTCCTGCGTAAGCCTGAAGATAACTCCAAAAGGGACCTTGCAAGACGGTAGTGACAGCTTCAGCAGGGTGAATACGCAGCTTCCCAAGTGACTGCATTAAAACCAAACGATTATTGGCCATGTGGACACAGGGGTTTGTTAAAAATATTTTGTCATTACTTTATAATCAAACCTCACTCCTGCAGGGGACAAACATAGAAACTCTCAGTAAGTCTGAGCTGATTATAAGCTGAAAATAATTAATATGTATGCTTAGTATGTGTGTTTATAGACTGCAGAACAGAATGGACTTTTTAAATAGTGGGTGATTGCATAAAATCAAGAAATGCTTGAGAGAAAGTGAGGTTGAGTTCTGTCTGGGAATAGACTTACAGATGCCTTTGAATCATAACGACCTGAGAGCTGGCGACGCTCCAGAGTTTTAGACCGACTCTCTTGTTTTTAGAGAGAAAACAAACTTCAGAGCGGTTTACTGCCTTGTCCAAGCCCATATGCTGGAAGAGAAAAAATGACAACCTCGCACGCAAGTCCTCTCATTCCACATTCACTGTACTGTTCTAGAGATGGGATTTAAAGAAGACATGAAAAATGTTCAAACTTTTTCTTGAATACTCCCACAACAAACATCATCGTATACACCTCTAGACACCTTATGATGATGTCTTACGCGTCATGAACCCAATGACATAACGACAGTAGCTTCCTGTCAGAGCGAGCTCCGGAGAAGCTGATGCCTGGCTGTGGAGCCTCTGAGACTGTGCCTTTGTACGCCAGTTCCTCTCTCACCAGGCACTGCTTCTGGGATACCCTGACTTCCTGTGGACATTTCTCACAGGGACCAGAATCTGCTGAAAAGTCTACTTAGCTATCAATTCTTCACAATGTTGAACTATATAATTATCATTTTGCATTAGATTTTAAAAGTGGCTTTATTCATCATTTACTAAAAAATTGTTTAAATTTTAATACAAGATTTCAGCAAAATTTTCTACCAAAAATCTGAACAAATAGCCCCGTCAAACCAAAAAGGACTATTTATAGATGGTGAGAATTCATTTTTCCTTTTTAATTTTTTGATATATAGAGAGAGGTCAGTTTAGTTTACAAATAGCTAATAACTAAATTTTGGACACTAAGAAATAACAAATACACCAAGAAGTGAAGTATCATACAGAGTGAATTATCATACAGATAAGAATTTGTATAGTTGGAGAGTTACAACTTCAATTTCAAGAGACATAATCCCAACTTTTTCTGCAATCAAATTATTTTGCTTTTTTTACATGTAAATAAACATCTTATAAATTATTTTTATTTATAATGTGTACTCAACATCATTTTGATTCAAAAGAACATTTTCCTATTGTGAGGCAGGACTTTTTTCAACAAAGAGATGTTTTAAAATTCTTCTAAAGGGGCAGTGTTATGGTGCAGCTGGCTAAGTCGCCATCCCAACATCCCACTTATAGGAAGGTCAGTTTGAGTCCTGGCTGCTCCACTTTTGGTCCAGCTTCTTGCTAACATACCTAGAAAGGCAGCAGAAGATGGCCTAGCAGAAAATAGCCCCCTACCACCACCCACCTGGGAGACCCGGATGAAGTTCCTGACTCCAGGGAAGGGAAGATCTCTCTCTGATGCTCTGCCTTTCAAATAAATAAATATTTTTGCAACTTCTCTGAAATGATCATGGGCCTCAATTTCCAGATCTCAGCCACAACGTCAACTACCTAGGAAAATAGGAATCTCCTTCAACTTTTCTCTATTACTTTTTTTTTTTCCAATTCATTTTCCAAAACAGAACTTCTTAAGACATGAAGGAAGTGTAAGGGTTTGGGATTCAATCTCATAAGCATCGCCCTATGACTCTGTCACATCTCATCCCACAGGGAGTTCTATTTCAATACAGTGAAATCACTCACCGTATCAATTTCCTAGAAAGCCCCATGGCATCAAGATACAGAATTGTTTTTGACAATAAATAATTGTTCTCCTAAAGCACCAACATAGCTTCTTTCTTTGCAGAACTGCATTACTGACATTTTTAAACATGCTACTATACAGATTCACTGGCAAAAACATCTGACTACCTACAAAACTACACCCCTTTGATCATGGCCTTTGTGATTCCATTTAATTTGATAAGAGAAAGGAAAGGGAGTTAGTTAACAGATACAGGAACCTAACAGCTCCTATATTTTGCCCATTTAATTCTCCTGCTACCAAAGTAAGGAATTGTAGCTGATTTACATATAAGGATACTGATACTGAGGCTCTGACTGCTTTATTAGATTTTCTAAGGTAATTAGTTGCTATGTTTGGATATATGACTGAAACCCCTTCTTTCAAGGCTAACTCCTTTTTATTTTTTAAAAAAAGGATTTATTTACTTATTTATTTGAAAGGCAGAGTTACAGACAAAGAAGGACACACACACACACACACAGATATCTTCCATCCTCTGGTTCATTCCTCTGGGGATGGGCCACCCTGAAGCCAGGAGCCAGGAGCTTCTTCTGGTTCTCCCACATAGGTAGCAGGTGCCCTAGCACCTGGGCTATCTTCCACTGCTTTCCCAGGTGCATTAGCAGAGAGCTGGATTAGAAATGAAGCAGCTGGGACTTGAACCAGCACCCTATGTTTGCCCATACTACAGGTGGCGACTAAACCCATGGTGCACAGTGCCCACCCCAACTCCTTTCACTTGAGTACTAAGTTTATTTAAAATGACAGCAAGGAAATGGGGTTTGCATTTGGCTTTCAATGCTTTTCAGGTCACCTGGCCTTGGATGCTTCTCATCCTGCACTCTGTTCACTCCATTGGCTTAGGGATATATTGTCTTGCTCATCTTTCCTGTTGACTTCAAACCTCCTAAAACTCTAGAATTTTCAACAAACTCCACATATTTAACTCCAAGGCTAACCCAGGAGCTCATTGCAAAAAAAGTGCCTACACCAAGCACACCTCTGCTGCATGATACATTGAGCACTCTACAAAGAGTTTCACTTCAGCCAGGATGACACCTTGAGTGACAGAGCACTTTGTGCTTCACCAACCCTATCACGCAGGTTTTGGATTAGGTTTCTCCTTAAATAATGGAGTTGGGATTTCAACCTCTGGTGATAGTGTATTAACTTATAACAGACACAGGGTCCTACTTGGGAAAAACTTAAAAACATGGATTTCTAAAATTCTGTTCCTAGTGTTGGAAAATCACAAAAGCTCCAAATATTCAAGGAGCAAAATCCCTGCAATGAAGGAAGCTTGGAGACCAGAGCCTGCTCTCTGGGGTTGTCTCCCCAGCGAGGCCCTGAGCAGGGACTGAGAAGCCACAGAGAACCTCAAGCAATCACAAAGAAAAATCAAGAATGACAAGAAATGGATTCCAGAGCCCAGGGGCTTCCAGTTAAGAATCCCTCCCCCTCAAAAGGTTCTAACTTAAGAATAGGGCTGGACTAGAAGTAGCTCAGAATTCACACGACTAAAGCCAAATCCAAATAACTCTTTGGATTTAATTGGCCTCCCTATCTTGGGTGCTGCCTGGAATAAAAGTATTTCCTTTTTGGGTAAAGATTACTATCATTAGGAATCTCAAATTCTCTCTCCATTTAAGCTTACTACATTTGACAATAAATAAAAAAAAATTATCAAGAATGTAAGGAGACAAGAGAAACCAGAGAAAAGACATGTAAGAGAAAGATATTAGTGTTGCCAGATATAAATTGCTTAAAATTAAGACTAACAAAATTAGAAATTAAATGGCAAGATAGAGAGTATTAACAGTAACTCAAAACTAAAGCAAGCAAGAAAAAAACAATACTAGAATAAAATGTAATTAAAAGAGAAAAGAGTTAAGGAGAATATGGAAACCTGCCAAAAAATCTGGTGTGAATGTAACTGTAATCACAGATTGAGATGAGAAATGAAATAAATGAGGAGATGAAACTTTTATAAAATTGTTGAAAATTTTAAATCATAGATCCAACAAGGTCAGTGGACTTCAAGTAGGAAAACCAGACCTATTGGTATCATATTATTTCAAGTTGTTATCAGAAGGGAAAGAATGTTACCCTCAAAGAAGCATCAGTAAGACAAACAGCTGACTTCTCAGAAGAAACTGTGCAAGCCAGTGGACAACTGAATTGCATCTTCAAATTGCTAAAAGTGAATAATACTGGTGACATTTTACACATAGTAACACTATCTTTTTTTTTTTTTAATTATTTTTAACAGGCAGAGTGGACAGTGAGAGAGAGACAGAGAGAAAGGTCTTCCTTTTGCCGTTGGTTCACCCTCCAATGGCCGCCGCAGTAGGCACGCTGCGGCCAGCGAACCACGCTGATCCGATAGCAGGAGCCAGGTGCTTCTCCTGGTCTCCCATGGGGTGCAGGGCCCAAGCACTTGGGCCATCCTCCACTGCACTCCCTGGCCACAGCAGAGAGCTAGCCTGGAAGATGGGCAACCGGGACAGGATCGGTGCCCCGACCGGGACTAGAACCCGGTGTGCCAGCGCCGCAAGGCGGAGGATTAGCCTAGTGAGCCACGGCGCCGGCCGTAACACTATCTTTTATAAATGAAATGAAAATAAACATATTTTTCAGATTAAAAAAAAAATTAATGGATTTCACCAAGAGACTACAATAAAGAAACCAGTAGCTGTTCTTCAGTCAAATGGGAAATGATTTCAGACGCAGGTATGAATAAAGAAGAAATGGGCCGGCGCTGTGGCTCACTTGGCTAATCCTCTGCCTGCGGCGCCGGCACCCCAGGTTCTAGTCCCAGTTGGGGCACCAGTTCTGTCTTGGTTGCTTCTCTTCCAGGCCAGCTCTCTGCTGTGGCCCAGGAAGGCAGTGGAGGATGGCCCAAGTGCTTGGGCCTGGCACCTGCATGGGAGACCAGGAGGAAGCACCTGGCTCCTGGCTTCGGATTGGAGCAGCGCTGGCTGTGGCGGCCATTTGGGGCTGAACCAATGGAAGGAAGACCTTTCTCTCTCTCTCATTGTCTAACTCTATCTGTCAAAAAAAAAAAAAAAAAAAGACTGAATGAAGAAAAACCAGGAATGGGGTTTAAAAACAACTTCTTCTTCTTCTTCTTCTTTTTTTTTTTTTTTTTTTTGACAGGCAGAATGGACAGTGAGAGAGAGAGACAGAGAGAAAGGTCTTCCTTTTCCGTTGGTTCATCCCCCAATGGCCGCTGTGGCCGGCGCACTGCGGCCGGCGCACCACGCTGATCCGAAGCCAGGAGCCAGGTGCCACTCCTGGTCTCCCATGAGGGTGCCATATACACATTCATATAATAGTCAACTTCTCCAGAGTTTATTTATAAATTCAATGCAAATGCAATCAAAGTCTTAGTGTATGTACTGTTATTGAGTCAACACGCTGACTCAAAAGCTTTCATGGAATTATAAGGGGCCAAAAATACATCAGGAAAGAGTTATGTTATTGGACATAAAGACTTTTTTAAAACTGTAGTACTAAGGGATCAGAATTGTGGTGCAGCAATGCCAGCATCCCTTACAAGCACCGTTTCTAGTTTCAGCTGCTCTGCTTGCAATCCAGCTCCCTGCCATTGCACCTGAGAAAGCAGCAGAGGCTGGCCCAAGTGCTTGAGCCCTACCACCCATACAGGAGACCTGGATGGGATCCCAAGCTCCAGGCTTTGGGTTGGCCCAGCCCTGGCTGCTGTTGTCATTTGGGGAGTGAATCAGTAAATGGAAGATCCATATTTCTCTCTCCATCTCTCTCTGTAACTCTGCCTTTCAAATGAATAAGTAAATAATTTTTTTAAAAAATCTAGTATTTAAAATAGTTTGGTATTAGGATATACCAATATAGCAGTGGACACAATGAAGACAGGCCCACATGTGATTTATAACAAAAGTAACAGCACAGCAGAGGGGACAGGATGACCTAACACATGAGGCTAAGTCAACTGGATATCCATACGGGAAAAGTACACCTTGTTCCCAATGTTATTGCATTCCAGAAGTCAATTTCAAGTGTTGACAACTCTCATAATGAAAGATACAACAACACTGCATTTAGAAGATACTATAAGAGAATAACTTTATGATCTTAGAATATGTTGGCAGATGTTTCTTAAATGCAGAATTAAAACCTCTAGTCACAATGAGTACATTTGATAAACTGGACTACATGACATTGAAAACTACCATAAATAGTACTGAAGAGGCAAATCAGAGAAGCTATCAGCAATACAAAACCAAAGAAAAACTAATTCCCACAATACATAAGAACCCCTTGTATTCCAGTAAGACAAAGACAGACAATTTCCTATTTAAAGGAGAAAAATATATGAATAAGTACTTCACCAAAAAGTATATCATATAACCAATACATACAGGCAGTCCTCATTTTGCCTGGTTGTGATATGCAAAATTTCACCAGGTACCTAATGCAATGCAAATCTCAGTAACCTTGATTGATTAATAGTAATTGCATGAAATGCAAACCTTGCTGGTAGCTCCCTGTTCTACACACCATTTGGTAAGTAGTAGTTACCCATCGTGATCAGTGACCATGCAGGTGGTGTTTTCAGATTCTGTCCTTGATTGAATAGCATGTGACTTGTTCAATTCATGCACAGACAGCAAAGCAAATAGTTGTGTTGCCTCCTTGCATCCCTTTGACAAACGCATATGATGTTTACAAAATGGATAATTAACAGGGAGAATTGGTCAATAGAGAGGAAATGAAGCTAAAAAGATTTTTAAAGGAGGGATGATATTGGAAGTGAAGTTAACATTTCTTATAAATGGAATTAGAGAAGCAATAGCTTATGAGGGAAGGTAACACTGCTGTCATTAGACAGACTCAGGACGCACAGCCAGAGGAACTCAGGACAGTCACACTCAGTCACGTAAAGGAGAACAGTGGTTGTGATAAAAGGGGTTCAGATATCCCTGAAGAAATGACTCTGGAAAAATACTCATATTAAAAATGTCTTTCAGGACAAGCATTGTGGCTAGCAGGTAAAGACACAGCCTGCGATGTCAGCACCCCATGTGGGTGCCGGTTGGGGGCCCAGCTGCTCCACTTCTGGTCCAGCTCCCTGATAACGTGCCTTGGGAAAGCAGCGGAAGATGGCCCATGTGCTTGGGCCTCTATGTTCACATGGGAGATCTGGGAAACTTCTGACTCCTGGCCTCGGCCTGGCACAGCCCTATCTGTTGAGGCCATCAGAAGAGTGAGCTGGCAAATGGAAGACCCCTCTTTCTCTGTCTTTCCTTCTCTCTCTGTAATTCTGACAACCAAATAAATAATCTTTAAAAAAAGCAATTAAAAAAATGACTTTCAACATTGGAACTTTGAGGTATAAAATACCAGATGCTGATCAGACTTGGAAAGGAGTGTGACAATTTGCCAAGGCATAAAAAAGATGCTTTCTCGCATCGTAAGTTAAACAATGGCGAGAATGAAATCAAGCACTATTCAAACTATTCTTATCCAATTTTTGACAAAGAAATAAAATACTTTATTCCTCAGTGTTCCAATTGTGTTAACTTTAGGTTTACTATTTTTTCATTTCCCTATACATTTATAATCCCCAGTAAGCAAGGACTTCTTAAATATTTTGACGAAAAGTTTTTAAAGTTCTAGAACAACTGTAATTTCTTCCATCGGTTACTAAGTTAACAATGCACAACTCATCTTTCATTATTACAATCTGCAATCCTGTGCAAAGTGAGGACTACCTGTTTAGGGCAAAACTGTGCCCTTTTGTTAGTCACCTGGGAAATGAAAAGCAAAACAACATTATACCTCCCAGAATACTTAAACCAAAAACAAACAAACAAAAGCAATGATAAATGTTAACCAGGATGCAAAGAAAATAGAAGTCTCAAGCACTATCAGTGGGCATGTAAATTGGTTTAAAACACAGTGGACAACATGCAGCAGCATCCATAACACTGCACAGATGCTTAACCTGCACCTCATGACTCAGTACATCCATCTCACCCCACAGCTCATAGTTGCCCAATAGACAAGCCTACACTGGCATGTAATGCCAAAGTTATGTATAACCCCGTGCATGGTAGCTATACTCATGATAATCAAACATCCAAAATGACTATCAACAGTAGAATAGATCTATAAACCATGGCATCATCCTATTATAATGACATGCATGCTAATATAATTACCTATATGCAGAAATAAAATGAATAGATTACAACAACAAGCAATTACATGAAGAAATCTTGCAAGTGTAACCTTGAGTGAAGAATATAACGCTCAATAACAAGAACCAACAGAGAGGAGTGAGGAGGTATTAATTAGGAAGGAAAAAGCTTCTGGGGTTTGGGTTCTATTCTATTCTGTGATCTGGGGGCGGGTAGCCTGGTGTTCTCTTTGTGATAACTGAGCAAAAATGCATGTTGAGGATTTGTGCACTTTTATGAATGAATGTTATCTTTATTATAAAATTTACTGAAAATTGAAACAGGGGTGGAGATTTGGACCTGGCGGTTAAGATGCCACTTAAGATGTCACATCCCATAGCAGAGTGCCTGGGTTCAATACCCAGCTACTGGCTCCTGTTTCCTGCTAAATGGGGAAGCAGCAGTGATGCCTCAAGTAATTTGGTTCCTGGTACCCATGGGAGAGACCTGGATTACATTCTGGGCTCTTAACTTCGACTCTAGCCCAAGCAGGCATTTGGGGAACAACCAAGTGGATGGGAACTAGCTCGCGCGCTCTCTCTCTCTCTCTCTCAGTCTCCTTGTCAAAAATATTTTTAAAAATTACAATATATATATATATGGAATAAATATTTATAACTAGCTCATCAAAACATTAGCCCAGGAGTAGTTCTGAAATGATCTGGGAAATCCTGAAGATTCTTGAAGTACTTTCTGGGGTTTCATGAAGTCAGAACTATTTAGAAGATAATACTAAGATATTGTTCAGCATTTCTGTCATGCTGTCGTTTGCACTCATCACGTAAAAGCAATGGCCAGACAACTGCATCCTCCTTAGACAAATTGGTCAAGGCCACTGCACTGTGACAGCTGTCATTCATACTTCTCTGTCACGCAGTCACTCACTGAAGAGGGAGGAGGAGGAAGAAAGGGGGTAGAAAAGGAGGAGGGATAGTTTCCCTTAAGAATAATTGATGGCCGGCGCCGTGGCTTAACAGGCTAATCCTCTGCCTTGCGGCGCCGGCACACCAGGTTCTAGTCCCGGTCGGGGCGCCGGATTCTGTCCTGGTTGCCCCTCTTCCAGGCCAGCTCTCTGCTTGCTGTGGCTCGGGAGTGCAGTGGAGGATGGCCCAAGTCCTTGGGCCCTGCACCCGCATGGGAGACCAGGAGAAGCATCTGGCTCCTGGCTTCGGATCAGCACAATGCACCAGCTGCAGCAGCCATTGGAGGGTGAACCAACGGCAAAAAGGAAGACCTTTCTCTCTGCCTCTCTCTCACTATCCACTCTACCAAAATAATAATAATAATAATAATAATTGATGAAGCAGTAAAAAATAATCAACATTTGATGGATATTATTAAATACATGTTTTAAATACTTCTGGGTTTTAATTTCTACTACAATAACAATGAGTGACAGGAACCAAAGCTCTTTAGAGCAATCAATAATTTTTAAGGCAAAAGGGGGTCCAAGAATCAAAAAGCTTGAAAGCTACTCTTTGGAAAACAAGGTCTTGATTTCTGTGTACCTGCCACACATATGCGTAAATAAGCACATTTTCGCAAAGTATTCAGAAACATTTAAAGCAGTTGAAGTATTCACCCAGTGATCAGTTCTGTTTATCAGTTTTATTTATTTAGGCAGACTCAGCAAATGATGTAATATTAAAATTCACCTAATCTCTGCCCCGATGATCAAAACTGCCCAATTAAAAGGCAGAGGAGGGGTTGGGATGAGAGTTCCTTCTGTTAACTTATTCAATAAAATAAACTGTGAATCTATAGAGAAAAATGGTTATTCAGTTATTGAAATGAGTATCTTTGATTTTCATAGAATGCCATTGCAGAACAAAACCAAACAACATATTTTCATATTTTCATTAGGTTTTTACAAATTGCTTTACAGCAGAAATATTATATGAAGTAAGATAAATCTTTAGGAAAAAGAAAGCAAAAAAAAAAAAAAAAAAAAGCTTTGAAAAGAAAACACTCAAGGACAGTGCTGTGACACAGCAGGTTAAAGCTCCAGCCTGCAGTGCCAGCATCCCATATGGGCATTGGTTTGAGTCCCAGCTGCTCCACTTCTGATCCAGCTCCCTGTTAACGCACCTGGGAAAGCAAAAAAGGATAGCCCAAGTCCTTGGGCCCCTGTACCCACATGGGAGACCCAGAAGAAGCTCCTGGCTCCTGGCTTTGGCCTGGCCCAGCCCCAGTCATTGCACCCATTTGGGGAGTGAACCAACGGACAGAAGACCTCTCACTCTCTGTCTCTACGTCTCTCCGTAACTCTGCCTTTTAAATAAATAAAATAAATCTTTTTTTTTAAAAAAGGATGTATTGAATGCTAAAAATATATGAACAAAAGAGGCATATTAACTGTTACATGAATTCTATGAACTAGTGAGCAGATGCACCTAATTCAGAATATATTACTTGATTAATTCTGAGATTAGATGTTTGTAAACTAAATATTAAGCCAGGCCCTCATTTAAAAAAAATATTTAGTTATTTATTTGAAAGTCTTTTACAGAGAGGCAGAGGCAGAGGCAAAGAGAGAGAGAGAGGAAGAGAGAGAGAGAGAGAGGGCTTCCATCTGAGGGTTCACTCCCCAGATGGCCACAATGACTGGAGCTGGGCAGACCTGAAGCCAAGAGCCAGGCACTTCTTCCAGGTCTCCCAAGCAGGTGCAGGGGCCCAAGGACTTGGGCCATCCTCCACTGCTTTCCCAGGCCATAGGCTGAGAGCAGGATTGGAAGTGGAATAGCCAGGACTTGAACTCGCACCCATATGGGATGCTTGCACTGCAGGTGGTGGCCTCACCTGCTACTATGACACAGTGCTGGGCCCTGATTTTGATTTTTAAAACTATACACATTCTTTAAAAATAAGGTTACCTAGTTTGGGTTGTTTCAAATGTAAATCTGGAGATGAAAGCAAAGTCCTCCTTACCATCCATAGAGCTACTATTGAGCCAAGTGCAGCGACTTTTTTGAAGGCCTTCAAACCTTTAGGGTACATGCTGAAGTCATTAGGGCTGAGGGGGTGATCAGAAGGTTTATGGACCAACTCTGGACCAACCAAATCTCACACAGAATTCCAATTCTGACCAAACATTTTCCAATTCTAGCCATGCGATGAAGCCCATTTACTCTCCCACTTGAAATGACTATACAATGGGCACATTTCTACCATTCTTTGTGTGAATTTGTGTGTGTGTATGTGTGTGTCTCAAATAAATTTTTAATTGGAAAAATATATGAAGTATATTACATAAATTAATTAATAATTAAAATTTCATGCTCAGATTAACTAGTGAATTGCAGCAAATATTTAAGGAAGAAGAAATAGCAATGCTGCATCAAGTCTTCTAGAAAACTGAAGAGGCAGAAATACAAGTTGAGTATCCCTAATCTGAAATCCAAAATGCTCCAAAATGCAAAACTTTTTGGAAGCCAACATGATATCACAACTCAAATGATGAGTTACAGTCAAAGTGTAGGCACAATAATAATATTGCATAAATCACCCTCAGGCTACATGTATAAGGTGTACATGAGACATAAATGAACTTTATGTTTAGACTTAGGTCTTACTCCTATATCTTATTATGTATACAAAAATATTCCAAAATCCAAAAAATTCCAAAGTCAAAATACTTCATGCCCCAAGCATTTTTGATAAGAGATATTCAACCTGGCTTTCCAAATTCATTCTATAAGACAAACATTATCCTAATGCCAAAGCATCAAAAATGATTGTAGAAAATGAAAACTATAGTTCAATATCCTTCATGGATATAAATATAAAAGTCCTTACCAAAATAGCTAATCAAATGCAAAAATGTATAAAAATTATAGTGTAGTATGAGTATATGGGAATTTATGCCAGGAACACAAGGTTGCTTTAGCATTCAAATTTCAATCAATGTAATTCATCACTATAACAGGCTGGAAAGAAAATCACATGATCATCATAACACTCATAGATTAAGAAAAAATATTTGATAAAACCCTGTATTCATTCCTAATAAAAACTAGGCAAACTAGGTATGGAAGAAGACTTTCTCAATTTTATAAGGGCAACTACAAAAATCTAAAGTTAACATTTACTTAATATAAGATTCAATACTTTCCACCCAATATTAAGAGCAAAGTGACTATATGTGACCTTACTTCCTCTATTCAGCACTGTAATTGAGGTTCTAGCCAGTGCAGTAAGTCAAAGAAATAAAGCACACTTATATTGGGAAGGAAGAAGTGTAATAGTCATTATTTGCAGTCCACATATTCATCTATGTGTAAAAGCTTACAAGGTAACCAGTCTACCAGAACTAATGTATGAGTTTAGCAAGTCTGTGGGATATAAGATCAGTATATATTATCAGTGAATGAACCACTGGAAATTGAAATAAAAATACCATTTGTAACACCAAAATATGGAATTGTAAAAGGTGAATGTCACAAAAAAATAAGCAAAATGAATATGCTTACATCCACAATGTATTTCAGAGAGATATTATAAAGACGGAATGTGAAGAGAAAGCAATGGATTGAAAGACTTAACATTAAGATATTAGTTCTTCCCCTATTAACCTATAGATCCTTAGCAATCTCAATGAAAAATTCTATGATAATGCAAGAGAACTAGAAAACCCAAAGCAACTATAAAAAGGAGAAAAATCTTGGGGTTATTCTACCTGATTTTTAGACTTGTAATAAATATCTACAGTAATCAAGACACTATGGTACTGACAGCAAGATAGACAAATAAATTAATGGAACAGAATGGATTATAGAAAGAGACCCACAGGATACAGTCAATTGATTTTTGAAAAAATCAAGACAACTCCGCAAGGGAAAACACATCTTTTCAACAAATGTTGCTGAAATAACTGACTAGTCATGTGCAATTTTTTTTTCTTATTTTCATCCATCAGTTACATGATGTATAGTAATTAATCCACAATGAAACTTCCAAGAGGAAACACAAGAAAATATCTGTATTGGGTTAGGCAAAGATTTCTTAGATATGACAGCAAAAAAAAAAAAAAATGATGAATAAGAGAACAGTGAGACTTCATCAAAAATAAGAAACTCTAATATTGGGAACTCATTATCAAAATGAAAAGATAAGCCACAAACTAGGAAAAATAATTTTAAATCATCAACCTGGTAAAAACTTTGATCCAGGTACACAAAAAGACTCTCAAAAGTCAACAGTATGAAACAACCCAAGTTAAAAATGTACAACATATTGGAACAAATTAAAGATATAATGAGCTTCTGCTATAAGTCTATTTGAGGTTTATATGTGACCATATCAACTATTGTCTAAGATAGGAAGTAACTGGCACTCTCACACATTGCAAGACTGAATCTAAAACAACAAAATCACTTTGGAAAACAGTGTGGTAAGTTATACAGAGATCTACTATTTGATCGAGCCATTCTGGTAGATAAAGAAGAGCAGAGGATTTTACAAAAAGCGTATCCATAAGTATTCACAGAAGCTTTGTGGAACTCAAGTCTTGTAAATAGTCCAAATGCTCATCAACAGGTGAATGAATAAGCACACACTGTAGTATATGTAGCCTAGATTACTACTGCTGAATAAATTGTGCCATAAAAAGCGATGAACTATGTACAACAGCAACAAACTTTTGAGAGTGATGGATATGTTTATTTTGAATGGGGTGATGGCTTCCCAGGTATACAATTATGCCACATTTTATCAATGACACACTCTAAATATGTGCACTTTATAGTATGCTAGAGATGAGTTTGAAAAGTTCAAGCTTCATGTGAGGAACATACCAAAGTCACACTGGTGGGGGTGTCCTTCCCTTGCAGTGAATACCCCCAGCTGAAGCTGAAGCTGCTCTTTAAAAGCTTCTTTAAGTGTCTAAGTTTTAATAAAATTATTGATGAGATCAGTGAATATGTACAGATTATGTCTCAGGTCTTTCTGCCCATCAGAAAAGAGAGCTTTGCTAGACTTTAGGGGAAAAAAAGCCCAAAAAGAAAGACAATAATCCTGATTTATTACTAGTGTTACAGCGGGCGATCTGGCAGAAAACAAAACCAGCAGTTAATCTGCCAAGCAGAAAAAATGCAACCCCTTTGTTGGTTGTTAGGAAGCATTCTGCTGTTTTATAGTGGGAGTCTATCAAATTCAATACATTTTACATGACTGCAAATTCCTTAAAGTACGGAGACTTCATAACAGCGTAACAATGAGGGACTGTGGTACTTTACAATAACAAATTTCGTTATTCTTTGTAAATTCTGCTGTTTTATTTTTAATAATAACAAGACACAAAATGCTGTCAGTGTTATTTTAATATAAATGAATATGTGTTCTTTAATGTGGGTATGAAACGATAAAAATTGCCTTGCCATTGTAAATCAGGCATATAAAATAACAGTAAGACAACGTAATGGGTAAAATGTATCTATAAATATCTAGGATAATTTACCATAAATTACACACTTCCCTCACTTCTACTCCTCAGTGGAGTAAATGTCCTTAACCAAAGATGTAGGAGAACAGATTGGGCCATTCTTTATCTTTCTGCGTAAGCTCTGTTAAATGCAACCCTAAATGGAGCAGCTATTTACCCCGTAATATAAGATGACACCTGGGACAGGCCAGGAGCATTTCATTATAGGAAAGTGGCTTGTTTGCTCACTTTTTGGTTGGACCTAAAAGGTGACCATTCACAAGGCTCCCTGTTAACCACGATCCACCAACCCACGCCCTCTTCATTCTCCCAGGGACCCCGCAGCCATGCTCCCAACCCCCATCTCTGCTGAGGTCACCCCCCACCCCCCAGCATTTTCCCTGCCTCCCCAAGGACGATGGCCCTGACCCAGGATTCTGAGCTCCTCACATCCCTGCCAGTCTGTGTGAGGACTTCATCTCCCGGGGGGTTTTATTCCCCCCTTCTCTATGCTAGATACTCAACCACAGAATCAAGATTACTGACGCCATGAACAGGAGTGTCAAATTGTTAAATCAGCAACAGGAGTCACTGTGTACTTACACCCCATGTGGGATCTGTCCCTAATGTGTCGTCTAAAGCCAAGTGATGCTATAACTAGTACTGAAACAGTATTTTTATACTTTGCGTTTCTGTGTGGGCACAAACTGATGAGGTCTTTACTAATTATATACTGAAGTGATCTTCTGTATATAAAGAGAATTGGAAATGAAAAAAAAAAAACCTGGTGTTAAAATGGAAATGGCATAGAAAATTAATTAATTTGAAAAAAAAATTATGTAGGATCTCTGTCTTTAATGTGCTGTACATTGCTATTTAATGCTATAATTAGTAATCCAATGGTAGTTTTTTCACTTGATGTTGCTATATGGGCAAAATGTTGAAATCTTTACCTAATATATACTAAACTGATCTTCTGTATACAAAGAGAATTGAAAATGAATCTTTACATGAATGGAAGGGGAAAGGGAGTGGGAAAGGGGAGGGTTGCGGGCGGGAGGGAAGTTATGGGAGGGGGGAAGCCATTGTAACCCATAAGCTATACTTTGGAAATTTATATTCATTAAATAAAAGTTTAATAAAAAAAAACTTTTCTTCTGTTTTCTCATGTTAAATGTAACTTAGTTTTCCTCAAGCTCAAAATCTTACCCTCAAAGCCTTCTGCACTGCAGCTGCACCTGCTCTTACACAAGGGCCTGGGGCCAGCAGCGGCTTGTTCTCTCTCTCCTAAGTGCTATCTCTGAGCCACGGCCGTCTCAGCTCCCTGGACAGCTCCTCTACCCAGCTCATGGCATCTGCAGCCTTCTCCCTCTCCCCTTCCTCATCTTCTCCAGTAACTCCAGGGCTGGCTCAGCCATCATCTTAGAGCTGATCCCATCATTCACGATGACAACTCCATTCGCAAGCTCTTCCTTAGCTGTGTCTTCTGCACGGAACTCAGGTTTGCAGACCTGCTGAGGCTCCACTGGCCCTGCCTTCCTCAGCCTCCCTCTGCCCACTACACTGCAGCAGGTCAACAGCATTGGCTGCTTTTAAGATTTGGTTTATGAAGCAAAGCCACAAAATCAGGACAGTAGCCACTGCTTTAAGGAAAAAAATCTTCCATTGCTTTAGCAAAGCAAGTCCACTGATACGGCGACTGGTACTTGTATCTGGCCACAACCTGCTTCATTTCCTTCTTCCATATCCTCTCCCGAAATGCCACGTCTCTTGCAGCCCTGTAACCCTAGCTCTCCGGCCACTCCAGGCCACTCTTTCTTCCCTGCACTTTGTGCTTTTCCCATGGAGATCTCTGCTGGAAAACCCCCACACACGACACCCAGAAATGTCTATCCCTTCTAAAAGGTCTACGTCAAATGTTGCACCTCATTGAGTCTGTCCCAGCATTTGTAGGAGGGTCATCCCCACTCAGGTATTGTTAGCTGCTGTGTGCAATGTGAAAATAGAGTGGTCGAAAAAGGCCCCATCGAGTGGGTGACCCTTGGCAAAACACCTGGCAGAGCTGAGGCCATGAGCGTGCAGGTGAAGAAAGACAAGGTCCGTGCTCATGGCTGAGATCCCGACATCTGGTCGGGCTGAGGATTCTGGGAAAGCAGACTATCTCTTACTCATATTCGTGCTTCTAGTTTCTAGAAGGCTCCTGGCAAGCTGCAAGGATTAAAAAAAAGATACTGGAATTGAACTTAATTCTTAGAATATGATTTGCTTATCTCTGCCTGGGAACATTTCACAATTTCAGGTGACTTTTCTCAGGGATAACATAAGTAGGCAACGAAGTGAAAGATGACGAGCTTCAATTACCATAAAAGCAACACACTCCATGCTTTCAGAGCTTGTTGTAAAATAAACAGTTAAAAGGTAACAGTCCTTGGTGCTGATATATTGAACCTTAAAGCTAAATTCTTGGCATTCGCCAACATATTTACAAGTACTGAATAAAATGCAAAATAAGTTTATTTCTGTTGCATGGTCTTTCACCAATGTAAATGATCAATGCAATGCATTATCTTTAAACTACACTGCATTAATGGAAAATTACTGCCATTTCATTTTAAATGGGTTCTGTGAAGGTACCACAATTATCTCTTTTGCACAAAAAAATCCAAAAATTTGTATTTAAATTATATTACTGAACCAATAAATGGCTGCAATACTGCATCCAATGCAGAAATTTTAAGAGCATGAGATCCTAATGATATATATCATGTAAGTCTTAGTCAAAATAATTCAGACGCTGGGAAGTGATTGACAGCAATTTTCACACAGAGAAAACTCTCCTAGAGTGAATTAAAGTGACTCATAAAAAAGAACAAAGAAGGATTTATCCCTAATAAGATGACATCACTGAAGGGTAAAACTATCTCTAGAACATCTGTTTCAATTACGCTGTTGGGAAAACAGTCACATTTTATAGCATGGATGTGTCTTAGGTAGTCCCTTGGCAAGATGACCTCAATAGTATAACAGGTTCAGGATGGATCTCTTACATTTGAGAACTGTGGTTACAACTCTAAAGGAAGCCCATAAACACAGTTTGGATCACATTTTAGTCCTAATGAAAGCATTTAGCCTCCTTGTTACAATGACAGATAATCAGAGCAGACAGTGTTGTGTAGTGGGTTAAATTGAACACATCCCCTATCGGAGTGCTGGTTTGAGCCCTGCCTGCTCCGCTTCTAATCCAGCTTCTTGTTTATGTGTCTTGTGGGGCAGTAGATGACAGCTCAAGTGCTTGAGTCCCTACCATCCACGTGGAAGACCCAGATTTAGCTCCAGACTCCTGGTTTTGGTCCGGCGCAGTGCTGTTGGCAGACAATTGGAGAGCAAACTAGTGGATGCAAGATATCCCTCTCTATCTGTCTCAATTTCTCTCCCTCTTCCTCTGTTACTCTTTCAAGTAGGTGAAAAATAAATATACATTAAAAAGAATGATAAACCATAAATAGTGTTTATGACTACTGTGTTACTTTATGAATATAATTGTTTTTGCACAAGCATTATGGCTTTTTTTTTTTGTATAATTTTTATCAAAGCTGTGGATCAATTCATGAGGTTCTTTAAAAGGCCAACTCCAGTCCACTAACAGTGGTTGGCCAGAGGACTGGACAGAGAAGCATGTAGGCCAAATCGGTTATCAGCGGACAAGACTGCTGTGATCACTTATTGATGTCTGCCATGGGCAAGTATTGGTGGTTTCATATAGGTTGTTCTGGCTTCTAAGGGTGATAATGCACTACTGCATGAAACAGACAGCAATGGAAGATAAAACCTAGCTTGAGACCAGGAAAGAAAGAGAAACAGCAGGAAGAGAAGAGACAGCTACTTTGTTCAGCTTTCCCTCTTTACTTGTAGATGTTCCTGCTGCTGAAATCTTGGGATTTTTATGTCTTTTGTATTAATAAGGCAAGTGACTCCTTCACAGAGTACATACTAGTTACCTCTTGGACATCAGAAAATGAGAAAAATGAGGGGCAGACACTTGGCACAGTGGCCTACGACCATCTCATCCTACCTTGAAGTCTCTGAGATTGAGTCCCAGGTCCACTTGCATTTCAGCTTCCTGGGTTTTTTTTGTTTGTTTGTTTTTTTAAGATTTATTTGAAAGTCAGAGTTACACAAAGAGGGGAGAGGCAGAGAGAGAGAGAGAGAGAGAGAGAGGTGGTTCACTGATGGTTCACTCCCCAGATGGCCGCAATGGCTGGAGCTGTGCCAATCCAAAGCCAGAAGCCAGGAGTCTCTTCCTAGTCTCCCACGTGGGTGCAGGGGCCCAAGGACTTGGGCCATCTTCTACTGCTTTCCCGGGCCATAGCAGAGAGCTAGACAGGAAGTGGAGCAGCTGGGTCTTGAACTGGCTCCCATATGGGATGCCAGCACTTCAGGCCAGGGCTTTTACCCACTGCACCACAGTGCCGGCCCCTCAGCTTCCTGTTGACGCACATCCTGATGGCAGCAGATGACAGCTTGAAGTGCTAGGGACTCTGCTGCCCACTGGAGAGAGCAGGACTCAGTTCTGGCCCCACAAGGTCAGCCTACCCCAACTCTCTCTTGCAAGCACTGAAGAGTGAGTCCACAGATGTGAGATACACACTCTTTTTCTTTCTCTTTCTCTTCCTTCTCTTTCTCTCCTTTTCAAATAAATGAAAAATAAATAAATACAATTTTTCAATAAGAAGATGACAGTGCATCTTTGGGGTTGAGACAAGAAAGCAGAATCCACTCCAGGTTTTTTGAGCAGAAGGAGGTTTTTTTTTCCCCAGTGCTGGGGAGTATACCATGCTAATGGACGTAATGATGCAGAGGGCTGCAGCACCCATGGGCCACCTGGAACTTTGTTCTGAGTGCCTTGGGAAGGACTCAAATCTTTAATGAGGAACAGTGAGCTGGGTGTAGTGTTTTGCCCTACTCCTCCAGGCTTTCTGGTTGTTATTCGGGTGTGGGGATGAGGTGGAAAAGGTGAAACTGCAGCTGTGAGTGAGAGCTGATGAATCCAAGGAGGTAGAGGCTCTGCCTGCCAACTTCCAAGAGGCCCAAGAGGAGACTTCAAAACATTCATGGGAAAAATGGGGATTAGAAGGTAAGTTTACTTGTATGCAAAATATTTTGAATTCTCTGTATATTTTTTTCATAATATTCATTTTCCATGAGTTTTCTGAAGACCCCAGATTTGAACAGATTTCAATATTTTGGGTACTAACATAAACTTATCTTTTAATTCCATTCTCCACAAATGCTTTGAAGTCCCTTCCTATGCTGCTATGAGATACAGCCTGGGTGTCACCAGCTCCCTTCCTTCTTCTAATAGGCAAATTCAGATAGTCTTGGCTTTCCTACCAATCCCTGTGTAAGAATCTCCAGGGACATGTAGCACTTAGGAAGTGACAATTTGCTACTGTCACTGTCCCTTTCTTCTCTCTTATCCAAAAAGACATGAAAGAAAAGGACATAGAGTAGTTTCAGTTTATATTTACATTATGTCATTAGTGTAGTCACTGAACAATTGTGATTAAATACCCAATTATACTTACTATTAATCTTGCACAATAATTCAAGCTTAAAATTGCCTTGTTAAGTATAATTATTTTTATTCAGTATCCAAGTACTCAAAGACCTCTATCCCATTTTGCCTTTTTTTTTTTTTTTGACAAATTATCCTCTACTTTCTTATAAAACCCTGTCCCTGCACAGATGAAACTCCTATGGGTCCAATCCTCCCTCATTGGCCATCGCACATTCATGTTGCTCATACAGACAGGCCCTAGACGCAGATGAGCCTCCTGACAATCTCATCCCGAGGAACTGAAGTCCAAGTCAATAAGATAACACAGGGAACAGATAAGAATGGCATAATTGCGGGAAGATAAGAAGCAATGCTATCACTTACTAGAACGTCTAAGACAAAAATCAAATAATGGTAAGCTATTCAGTCCAGCAGTAAATAATGTTAAATAATTATAATAGGGTTGGTGCTGCAGCATGGTAGGCTAAGCTCCAACTTGCGGCGCCAGCATCCCACACAGGCACCAGTTTGTGTCCCAGCTGTTCCCCTTCATATCCAGCTCTCTAATTATGGCCTGGGAAAGCAGTGGAAGGTGGCCCAAGTGCTTGGCCCCCTGTACCTGCATGGGAGACCTGGAAGAAACTCCTGGCTCCTGGCTTCAGGTTGGCTCATCTCCAACCATTGCAGCCATTTGAGAGTAAACCAGAGAATTTATGACCTTTCTATCTGTCTCTCCCTCCATCTGTCTTTAACTCTACTTCTGAAATAAATAAATAAAATCTTTTTTAAAAATAGTTATAGTAGGGGCTGGCGCCATGGCTCACTTGGTTAATCCTCTGCCTGTGGCTCTGGCCTCCCATATGGGCACTGGATTCTAGTTCCAGCTGCTCCTCTTCCAGTCCAGCTCTCTGCTGTGACCCTGGAAGGCAGTGGAGGATGGCTCAAGTGCTTGGTCCCCTGCACCCACATGGGAGACCAGGAGGAAGTACCTGGCTTCTGGCTTCAGAATGGCGCAGCTCTGGCCTTAGCGGCCATTTTGGGGGGGTGAACCAATGGAAGGAAGACCTCTCTCTCTCTCTCCCTCTCTGTTACTCTACCTCTCAAATAAATAAATAATTAAAAAATAGTTATAATAATGTATATAGGGGCATCAATTTTTTAAAAATTGTGACATGTATTATTTGAGAGGAAATTAAAGAGCAAAAGAAAGGGATCAATAAGGGCAAATCTTCAAGTAGAAAGTCAGTAGAAGCTGATACATCAAGAAAAGGTAGTATCAACAGAACATTAAGAAATATGAAGATAAATACCAGAAAAATAAATATCAAAAAGTTGATTAAATGGAGAACTCTAGGGAAGATGGATGAGGAGAAAAGGGCTGTGAAAAGGACACTTTTTTTTTTTTTTTGGTGTAAGCTCTTCAACAGCACTTGCAATTGATTTAATCAACCATACGCATGTGTTTCTTGGATTAAAAAATCATTATTCTCCATACAACCAACATGCAGTTTCTCAAAAGAATAGGGACATTCTTATGCAGTAACATGAAATAAAGTCCAGCATTTTGCAATTTGTAAAAAGATATTTTAATCTAAGAAAATTCACTTCACATATGCTAAAGTTAATGAATATATCATAAATCGTCTAGACAAGGTAAGCAAAACCCAATACTTTTCCGAAGCTTCTTTATAACTCATTAGAACATATAAATGAAAAATTTTCCATTCATAATGGTGACAAAATGCAAAAAAAAAAAAGGACAAATAAATATGTCCACATCCTAACACCTTTTAATGGAAAACTACAAATAGAAACATGTATGTGAATATTTTAATCATGTTCCTAGTTGGAAAACTCAATATTGTAAACACATAAACTCTTCTAAAACTGATTTATAGATTCAATGTAGACTGCAAACAAAATTTTCAAGTGGATTTGTCAGGTTGATTTTAAAATCTGAAAAGTAAATATGTAAGAGTAGCTTAAGTTGATTTTAAAATGTGTTAAGAAGAGTTAATGTGCAAGAGTAGTTTACAATATCCGAAAAAGAAAAAAACTCTACTAATTGTAAAACATTATTTTTAGGCCAGGTTATTGACATAACAGATAAGATACTGCTTTGGATACTCATCTCCCAGATCAGAGTGTCTGGGTTCATGTCTCAGCTCCACTCCTGATTCCAGCTTCTTGCTAATGAAGACCCGTGGAGGTAGCAAGCAGTGGCTGAGTAGTTGAGTCCCTACAACCCATGTGGGAGACCTGGATTGAGTTCCTGGCTCTCAGCTTGAACCTGGCCCTGCTAGCCCAGTGCCAGGATTTGGGAGGTGAACCAGCAGATGGGAGTTCTCTTTCTTTCATTTGAAAGGGAGAGAGAGAGAGAGACTGATTTCTTTTCCAATGGTTCACTTCCCAGCTAGAGGCAACATCTGCTGGGACTAGGCTAGCCCAAAGCTAGGAGACTGAAATTCAGCCTATGTCCATCACATTGAGGGTTGGGATTTAATCACTCAAGCCTTCATCACTTGCTGCTTTCCAGGGTCTGCACTAGGAGGATTAGCAGAAAGCTGGAACCAGAATCAGAACCAGGACCCAAATGCAAGCACTACAATGTGGGATATATGCATCCCAGTTGGTGGCTTAACCACTGTGCCAATTGTCCACCCACAGATGTAAAACACATTATAAATATCCAGTAATTTTCAAAATGTGTCAATAGAGCAGAAATAAACAAGAAGATAAGTGGAAACAAGAGAAAAGGTAAATAAGAAATTCACATTTGGAAAATACAATGAACCCATGAGATCTTACATGTCTCTAATATTAGGGATGAGCATTTTGTGGCTTGATTTCTTGATAATATTTAATAACATCCAATGCTAGAGGACACAATAGGAAACCATGTTCTCTAATGCTACTGGTGTCAGTTACTTGTTTCAGTCATTCTCACAACTTGGTAGGAACTCTACATGCTAAGTCTGCTTAAGCCTTAACCTAGAAGTTCTACTTCTGGAGCTTCATCCTAGAGATACAGTGATATATATGCAAATCACACATGCACACACACACAAAACACAATAATATTTATTGCCCAAAAAAATCCCTGAAAATTACCTAAGTGGCAATTTTAATGGGAATTGTAAACTATGTAGCCACAAAAACAATGTAATAAAGCCTTAGGCATCTCTATAGAAAGCTCTCCAAAGGTACAGAGAAAAGTGAAAAAAGCAAATTGCAGAACAATATGTACAGCAGGACTCTGGTTACCTGTAACCTACATATGTATGCCCATATGTTTGTCAAAGCACAGAAAAAGTCCTGCAAGAATACACTTAAAATCCATAAAAATTTCCTTCTGAAAGGAGAGTGGTATTGGTCAGTAGGTCAAAGGCAGAAATTCATATTTTACTCCAAATATTCTAGTATAGGTTTAGGAGCTTTTGCTTGGGGCAGAAACCTTTGCTCCCCGTTTGTAATTATTCATATTTTACATGGCAGTAGTTAAAGTATTTTAAACGAATCTCCCAAAAGACAAAAGCCTGTGACAGTTAGGTTTTTATTGTTTTGTGCTTATGTCGAAAGACTGATGTTATCACCTGGACTTCTTGTTAAGAAAAAAAAATTACAAGCAGCACAAAATTCAGAAGTATACGTTTAATTTTCAGCTTTGTCATTGTTTTATCATCTTTTTTTATCTTTTCACTGTGCTTTTGAGAGCTGTGAAAATGCAAATGAGGAGAGAGAAGAAGGAAATAAGGACAATGTGAATAACTCCAGAAGATAGGTGTAAAGTCCAACTTTAATTCTAACTACATAAAGTCTCCAGGTACCAGGCTCGGCCTGGCAGAACACAGCAGCTTTGAAAGCAGCCCTTTCATGGTCGTCCAAACAGAGGGGGCTGGGACCAGCGAGCAGCAGCACCCACACCCCTCCCTGCTCCTCTCAGCCCCTTCTTAGTCCCTTCAGACCCTGTCATAAAGCTGTTCTCAACCAGGCTTTGCCACTGAGACTTCCTTATTATTACATGCCAGCGCCTTTTTGTAAAACAGCAAATCGTTATCCAAATTGTTAGATGTGATTATTACCAATTCCTGCAAATTACTTCTTAATGCCTTTCTTCCTTTCTCTAATCAACACCTCCCCATAAAAATAAATAAACGTTGGGAATTCAAATTAAACAACCACAATAACACCTTACGGAGCGCCTAATAAATACATGCAGAACTCTGAAGAGTACAGTGGGAAAACAAGAGCTGAGTAAGATGCGGGCCGCAGTCTCATCTCTAAAACCCCTGATTACGTAAGAGTGAGGACAGATATGCAAACAACCGCTTTAAGAGCAGGCTGGATTTGATCAAGGCTTTGAGGTTAGTGTGGTTCATGGAGAGGGGAGTGATTTCCAAACACAAGGGCTCAGAGACGCTTCATGTGAAAAAAGACATGGCACACAGACCTGGAAAAATGAGAGGGGAGGGTATTCCAAGACAGACTCACAGGACACAGATTTAAAAGGTGAGAATTGCCCGTCATTTAGGGAGGAAACTTGATGGACAGGGAAGGGCCAGGGAAAAGGGAGGCAGATCCAATTTACAGGAATAAACCTGAAAAAGAAGCTGCGGCAAAAGCTATCATCAGCATCCCATTAAATGTCTCCACTTATTCAAAGATTAAATAGTTTGTGCTTTTTTTTTCCCCCTAGCTTGGGATTTATTTCCTGACGTCTGAGCTGGGTAACTTGAGGATGTCCCCGCACTTCACTACATGGAGTAAACCGGGCATACAAATGCTTTGCCATTTTGAAATCACATCATTTCTAATCTGATCACAAAAGGAAGGCTATTCCCACATCAGACACAGAGGGAGGCTACAGGCTGCTGGGGCCCCCAGCAGAGACTATTTCAGTCCTCCTGTGTTTTCCTAAGCAGTTTGGGAAGCAGGAGCAAGCACTCTAATAGAGAGCTGGGGAGGAAGGGCCTGGAGCTTTTGACAGCCCATGGGAAGGCTGAAATGGGCTGTCAGCTGCACCCTGTTTGGACTACAAACTCATTTTGGGGCTCTCTGGAAAAAATAAATATATTTTTAATTTAAAGTCTTATTCTCAAAATCCATGTGCACATCCTAATAGGCTGGTCCAAATACATCCTTCACAAGCCCATAGCTTTAAGTCAGAGTCAGACAAAGATAATAAATCATTCTGTAGTGCAGGCAAAAATTAAAACTAGACACTCCCTCCATGGAGGAGGGGAGACAATCTTTTCATGGTGCTTGCTTAAATAAGTAGCTAAAAAGGATAAAACAACCAGAAGGCTGAACACCGTCAAATGAGTTTCTACTTTCCCAGAAATCAGAAAGACAAAGCAAATAGTTTCCTGGATTGGGAAAAGGTCTTCATACCAGAGACAGCTCCCACATCCAACAGTGGTGCCACATCAAGCACTATCTTGGCAAACTCATGTCAGTTGACATTTCAGAGACCTTGGCTGTGGAAATGGTTTGTGTGGCTGGTTGAAGGGGCAGATTCCAAAAACAGTGGGAAGCCACTCTCTAATTATATCAGGCAGGAATCCTGACCATGGAGTTGATTAGTGAAAGGTACCCAGTAGGAATTCTCCAAGTGCTCGCTGGCAGCCTGGTCTTCACTGATCCATGTCCATTCTTTCTAAAAGAGTGCTCTCTCTCTCTTTTTTTTTTTCTTCTAATGACAAAAATACTTAATTGTCAGAAGTATGTTTTTTAAAAAATCAAAAGAAAATTCAAAAAAGGAGTCAAACTCATTATGACCACACCATGTAGCTATAACAACTTCATTTCAGGGTTATCCCTCCCCCTTTTTTCCCCCTATGCCGTTTCAACACTTTAAAATTTTAACTTATAAGGTACATCATAGGATTTATCTGTTGGATGCATACAAAAGAGAGAGAGATGCAAAAGAGAGAAAAAATGCAAAAGTGCTCTTGCAGAATCACATAAATGACATTAAACTATGTTTGTAGATTCAGTTGTTTAAATGTTCTCTTTAAAGGCAATACAAAAGAAAATACAATAAAAGCATCCTTCTAGGGGAAGATCTTCATTACCAGAAACATGTTCCATAGTAACAGTGCAAATGTTCATTTCAGTTAAACAAGGTTGAGTGATTCCCTGCTCACTTCTCCACAATCTTGGAACAGGATAAAGAAATTGCTACCTAAGTAAATTTTATAAAAGGCTACAATAGGCCAAACACAGAGAACAAAAGGGGAAAAAAAAACAATGTTCAAAGTACCAGTGACAAGCAACATAATATAGATCCACCAGCAGATGCATGCTTAGTGCTGTTTATTTTGCCTTTTTTTAGGAGTTTAGGAGTTTCTAATTGTAGAAAAAAAAAAAACAACAACAAAAACTTACATACTTCTTGCTTCTGAATCTGATATATATATGTATATATATATATATATCAAATATATACTTAATTTTCAATTCATTCTTCAGATACCCAATTCAATCATAAGATTAAAAAGAAATGTCAGTTAAATTTACACACAGTGACCATGTTTCTGGATTTGCACTTTCATTAACTGTCATTTACTGTGATTTTATGAAGATCATCATTTGCTGGGTGTTAGCATAAGTATTTACTTAAAGATGAGTTCTTCAATACGCATAACTGGTATACTTCCGGTGCAACATACTAACAATTTTCAATGACAAGATCACAAACATTAGTGAGAAACTCATTTGATGGAGGAAATCTTGCTGCAAAGTACCTGGCCCTCAGAAGTATAAGGACAAGTTTGACCCACTCAGAAGATGGCTTATAGTATATTTATCTCCGCTAGTCTCCTGGAGTTATAATGATTACTGTCAGCAGGGATGCCCTTTCCACTGACAGAGCTGACACTGCTGAGTACAAATTAAAGCAAAATCAGATTTTTTTTAAGTCTCTGAAAGGGTGGCAGCCATGTGTGCGAGGGCAGAGTCTTTCTTTCCATACCATTCTTTGCACTATTTCAAGATTGTCAAGGAAACCCAGAAGCAGGAAATGTAAATAAAGATGATAGGGATTGAATGGAGAAATTTTCATTGTTGAATGAAAGCAGTGTCCCCTAGTAGGAGAAGAAACAAAAGATGAACTTCCGTCTTTCTCAGCTAAAATTTGTTCTCACAGCTCAATGTGTTAGAATGAAAAATGTGATGTTCTGTTATAAATTTTTGGCAAATTTCTAAAAATAACAAATTCTACGTGTAATAAATTAAAAAATGGACAACAACAATTACAGAATTCTAAATGAAGTATTGGGAGACTGTCACATTAAGATTTCACAGTTTCCCAGTGGAAGAAATAATGAAGTGTTTCCAAATTCTAATAAGTTCCATATACACGCATTACTATTACTAATTCTCATATTCACCTTTTTCTCTAGCTTCTTGGAAATTCACATTAAAATGAAAGCCAACTCCTCTTCTAACTATAACCTTAATTGCAGAGAGATATGCTAATGTGGTAATGACAGATTATCAGATGTCAATGCTTTTATAAAATATCGTATAAGACAGTGACTAGTATACTGTGAAATATTAATAATTAAAAATAAATCACACTTGTCAAAATAAATACAATCGTCTATTAGAATGCCCCTCTTTCTTACTTGCAGTTGTTTTCTGAAGTGGCAGATGTCACAGTGGATCTTTGTGTTGTAGTACATGCATCCAATTATGCACGGTTTAAAGAAGACCTGACAGCAGATTGAAATTATTGAATACATGCAAAGGAGTGATAAAGCAAAGGAGAAGAATTCTCCAGAATCACTAGGAGAACCAAAGGCGATGGACGAGCACCAGACTACAAGTATCCCATCAGCGACATGTCATGCACTTTCCCCCTGGACATTCTCAATTCACCGTCCAGGGCCTGCAGTCCTGGGTCCTGACACACTGATGTGCTCTCCCCAACAAGGTGCAGGTGGTCAATATTCCCAGAGGGAGCGCCCTTTGACGAGTTCTTACACAACAAAGTACCATTTCCTGGGTTTCCTATTTAACTAAATTCTTCACATCATTTAAGTTCACATAATGTTCTTACACATCAAGGAGGAAATTAGCCATTTCCCTCAGTTTCCAAGATTTCACTTCCTTGTGTATTTCAATTAAAAAAAAAAAAAAAAAAAAAAAACAAAAAAAACAACCAGACAGCCAGTGTACCAGTTTAGAAGGAGATCGCCAACTGACAAGAGGGCAAAGACGTCCCAGAGGTCTGCCTGGAGCATCCATCTCTGAAAGGAGAGGTATAGCCTCATTGGCTTCCTGCTCCCAAAGTTTGATAAGTTCCAAATGGATGACTTCAGACATTTAATTGAGGACGGTATAAACGTCTATAAAATACTTCCTTCACGATCCGCCTAATTCAGATCATTCCACCAAAACAACACTGCTCGAGGGTGGGGCTGTGAGCCAGGTTTCTGCTGTTGTCTTTCCCTCAGATAGCTTGCCCATCCCAGGTCCTTTGAAGCTGTTTCTGCCTCTTCTTGTGAGGACATACAGGCCAAAGGAGAGGAGGAAGACCATTCCTGGGCTACAGAAACGGAGAAATCGGGAACTTCAATTGCGGGCAAGTATCTTGGTTTGAGAATCATTTTAAAGTGAGCCAGGTCCTCCTAAGGGAAGATAGTGCTCCTGCTAATCTCAGCTGTTTCCTATCAGAAAGTCAGCCCTCTGTGCTACGGGTGTTCCTTTGCACGGGACTAACAGTTTGACAACTAGAGAGTTCTTCCAGGAGCATGAGATGCCTCTCTGCTTCCAAGATGTTTAAGAGAACTTTCAGAGAAAATTTTGCCTTGAAATTTAAAATATGGGGTACATCAAAATGGTCATGGAAAATGGAATTAAAAGATAAGTTTAGGCTGGCACTGTGGCTCAATAGGCTAATCCTCTGCCTGTGGCTCCGGCATACCGGGTTCTAGTCCCGGTCGGGGCGCCAGATTCTGTCCCGGTTGCTCCTCTTCCAGGCCAGCTCTCTGCTGTGGCCCGGGAAGGCAGTGGAGGATGGCCCAAGTGCTTGGGCCCTGCACCTGCACAGGAGACCAGGAGAAGCACCTGGCTCCTGGCTTCGGATCAGCGCGGTGTGCTGACCGCAGCGGCCATTGGGGGGTGAACCAATGGAAAAGGAAGACCTTTCTCTCTGTCTCTCTCTCTCTCTCACTATCCACTCTGCCTGTCCAAAAAAAAAAAAAAAGTTTATTTTGATACAAGAAATTTTGAAATCTATGCATAGTATGTCATAATATGTCTTATCTGTGAACTTTTTAAAGATCCTTTACTAATGTTCTTCCATCACAATACAACGTCCAATTTTAAACTGCAATGATGTGTATTTTCTTAAATATTTTATGTATTTACTTCTTCCAAGGGAAAACATTGCTTTTATTTTTATTTCATATTTTTAATTATATCCTTTGATAAAAAGTCTGAGGGCGAGATCTTAAATGGCAATGTCTTTGATTTAGTGTCAACTTTATTAAGACTCTCTGAATTTTATTTATTTTTTTTCATGGTTGTCCCTTTTCCAGGAAAAGAAAGAAAAACATTCAATAAACAAATTGTGTGCCTAAGGGGAATACACACATATCACTTCCTGCTGTATGCAAGCTTTAGTACTAGAGCTAATCTGGATGTTTATAGCCTTCTGATTCTGAATTTTGGAGACAAAGCTGTGCACAATCTGGCAGAAAGGAAGGGAGACCGAAAAATGCAACTTGGGAGATCAGCCTTGAAACACTGCCCCAAAGAAATCTGGACCTGACTTCCCAATTCCTACCGGATCATGAAATCCAAAGGCCTACAGGACCATGACGGGGGTTAAAATCCTTGAAATAACTGTTTTTGCAACGTTGGCTCAGCAGAGAAACAGGGCGGGCACTGAGCAAAGGTCTGGGGAAGGAAGGCGTTCCGCGAGCCATGCTAGAAATCCGTCGCCCAGGGCAAGCTGAACTTCAGTGCAAGCCACTACTGTGATTACAGACAACAGCCATGACTCACTTTGCTTCCAGGTGACAAACTGTGGAACGGGAAAGGAGAAATAGGAGACACAATAATTTAGACGTTCACACAAGTGTAGTTCCGATTCTTGGCCGAGCATCCCTTGGCAGAAGGAGCAGGGCCATTTCGGCACGTCGTAAGGACAGGCAGACGTCTAATTCAAGGCTCTCAAGACCCATCAGCTCCGCAGCAACCCCAGAGCTTCCTGTCAATGTTGCTAATGGCAAAGCTAAGCACACCAGTGTCTTCGGTCAGGGTGCTCCTAATAGCATCGTGATTGCCAAGTGATTGAGGACAATCATAGGAAGAAGACAGAAAATGGCCTATTAGGACTTCGTGGCTATCTCCCCTCCTCCCCATGGAGCTGCTTGCTTTCTGCAGACACAACAGGGTGATGACCTACAGGAGACTGACTACAGCATTTCTTCCTTCTATCACAGGCTACTACGAATTAAGAAAATCTCACACAGGGTGGGAAAGGAGGCAGTGGAATGGAAAATACACCCTACTACCCTGAATGTACACTGTTACTGGACATTGCCAAGGAATCATTTGATACAGTTTATTACTTGTACTCTAGCTGTTCCGTCTCTCATGGTTGTTTAGTAAAAGAAGTTCAACAGAATCCCCTAAATGGAGTGCACTCATTCTTCTATACTTTGGGGCACCATGGGTAAAATTAGGCTTCCTTCTCACCTGATCACACGCAATAATTCATTATTTTTCTAATGAGCAACCTTTCCAACATCCAAATCATACCACTTGATCAAAAGAAATTGAGCTAGTAGAGAATGGTGAAGTTGGTGTTGAAAAAATACAAAAGTTAGAAATATATGTCTTGTGGTATTTGTTCTCCTGGTTCCATGATCTTTTCAAGAATCTTAAGCCATCACAGATAAGCTCCCCTGACAGGAAAACAATGGATGGTAAAGACATTCACAGAACCAGGGAGATGAAAAAAGAAAATTTTCTAGCCATGGGCCTCAGGCTAATACTGTGGAAGCTTTTTTTTTTTAAAAAAGTTCTGGGAATGAGCCCTGTTTCTCAATTTTAGTTGATTAGGAAACTCATTTCCCTAAAGAATACATATCGACCGACTGTCACCTACCAATTACAAAGCTGTAAGGAACATACTATGTGTTCCAGCCCATTCTGTTACAAAGCCATCATCATCAGTGTTTGCTATAAGAAAGTTTGCTTTCCAAATTCATTCTTTTATTCTCTATTAAATGCCTTTAATCTCAGAGTCATCCAGCTTTAGCAGGTCAGGGTCTGGACTAAGTAGCACTTATTAATTAAGGAAATTATATTTCTGGGCCTGTATCCTCATCTCGAAGAACAAACATAGATCAATTAGCTGAGTCACACAAAGGTTAAGAACAATATGTCTTCCGAAGCACTCAGTCAATGTTTGCTATTATTAATATCATTATTACAAATCCAAGGAAGACCAAGATGGGCCCTCCAAAATAAATAGGATGCTCATTCGTCGTTAGCCCAACCTTTACCTTTATTCCACATGCTCAGATAATGCCCTTCTACACTCACATTCTGCCCAGAGTGGGGAAAAAAAACCTTTGGTAGCTCAGCAGGAGATGACAATCTGGCTGTTAATTTCTTTAATGCCTCTCATATCATCCCAATTAGTAAATCATTTTTAAGTACATAGGTGGGCAGAAATCTGTGCCAAGTCCTTTAATAACCACCACTTTCACATTCACAGTTTTCTACATTTTGAGATGAACAGTACCCATTGTCTCCCTTGCTAAATCGCATCCTACCTTGCAGGGGAAGAATCACCAGGGACCATTCACTGCACGGTCATTGCAGCCTTTCATCTAGCACACCTCTGGCTTGGGGGGCTTTAAGGAGAATGCACCCCCTGTGTTGTATCCCCAAAAACGAAATCATACTGACCCCACTTTATTGACATCCTCAGGACTGAACATGCCCCATGCTCAGGGTGTATGCAGTGCGCCCTGGACTGACCTCAGAGCCCACAGGACTGGCCTGAAAGGTTGAAAAGACAGGGACTCTGCATAGTGACTGGATCTGGAGGGGACAGCCCTCATAGGGGAGTAGTGCCCTTATAAAAGAGAGCGAGGAAGATTTCCATCATCCTGCCATGTGAAGGAACAACAAGGAGGCGACCTTTAGACCATCACCAGAAACCAAATCTGCCAGCACCCTGATCCTGGACTTTTCAGCTGCCCAAAGTGTGAGAAGTTAATTGCTTAATAAGCCACCTCATTTATGGTATTCTAGTATAGCAACCAGATTTACCTAGTTTTAACATTTCACTCTAATTCTTTATCCATTCTGTGCTCTGTCTTTTCCTTATTTTGTTCTTTGAACTTTTGGAAGTAGGTCACAACCCCCAACTCCAACTATGTCCCTAAAACACATGAAGCCCTTTATTCTGCCACAGTACAGTTATCACCTCCAGTAAATCTCACATTAATGTCATATTTTTAGCACCTACAATTAGCATTCCAAATTTTATCAGTTATCCCAGAAGTGTCTTTTCTACCATTCTACAAGCACAGGATCTGGTCTGGTTCAGGTTCTTTCTTTCACTTGCACAAGTCCAATAGCCTAGTGTTCAGGGTAACTTTTGACATCTTTTACAGAACTGACAATTTGGAAGAACATACTTCCCCACACCCTCATTTGTTATTAATTCTAATAGGACATCCTCAATTCAGGTTTGCCTGTAGTTCCTTGTGTCAATTCAGGTTCATTGCAGGCCAGCATACTGCATAGGTATCACAGCCGATGGTACATGACACCTATCTATCCCTCATTAGTGATGATCATTTTGTCAAAGCATTACCTGATTTTTCGACTGAAAATTACTGCAATTCTCTCCTTCAGAATTAATAACGATCTTAAGGTCATCCAAATATCTACTCATTATCAGTAAAATTTCTCCCTAGATGGAGCATCAGTTGATGATTCTTGCCCGATCCGATCTTCACTGTACCTTTTTCACCTCCTGCATGCTCTCCAGCCTCCACACTTGCCAATCAGCCATCATCATTTTCCTGGAATCAGATCCCTCCTTTATGCCGCATTTATTATTGTTTTGACCTCATGAACTGCTATTGTTTTCAATGGATTGTAATTCATTACTGCACTTGATTATTTTGGTGCTTCCAACATGCAAGATTTGGCTGGGAGAAGCCCCTTTGTGCAGGTTCCTATCTCTTTTTAGTATCTCCCTTTGCAGCACAAAAAGGAGGTCTAGGACTTTTTATCTGTACTGTCCCTGCCCTGAAGTCAGCCATTTTCCCATGGATCTCTTGCTTGTTTTAGAATGGGGAATGATATTGGACACCAAGATATGTATATAGGTGGGGTCATTGCCACCGGGCACCTTTCCTTCTTGATCTGTTCAGTAAACAGCTCAGAAATCCATGATATACACATATGCATATATCATATACATACATACTTATACGTATGCACACACATGCATATACACATTTTATACACTCTGAATGCATCAGTATGCCTTCAGTCCCCATGTATCCTCTTAGTGTTATTTTCTTGCTTTCTCCATTTCCTACTTTTATTTCTGTTCCACAGGGAGAACCCTCAGTTCAAACACCAATACATTGACTGACTTGTTCTGTTCTCTCACATACCTAAAATAGCTTGAAAATTGCTTTGAGGATGTCATAAACAAAGTTACTGCATCGAGTTGAAAGTTTGTTTGCAACTGTGACCCCATCCTTGTCAAGACTCAGGACACATACTCAACTTCTGTGTATTCTCCGCCCTCCGTCCCGCCCTTCCTCTCAGCCCACATCTCTCCCTGTTCCCTCCCCCTTTTCCTTCTCTGCCTTTTCTCTTCAATATGGTCACAATGTGAAGTATGGACTATGGCTCATTTATTTCAGTTTGTTTCCTAGTCTTAACATTCAATTATAGTTTTCGTATTAGTATACATTAATCTGCCTTGAAAAGTCAACATTATACAAAAGGAAAAGGGAGTACTTCAAGAAGTTCGTGGAAAATGGTGATAAAGGAAAAGTTTATTTGGGTGCAAAGATTTTTGAAGTTCATGGGCACAAAGAGTCATAAAAAAGCCCATTAAAAATATAGAATATGGACACAGCTAGGTGTGGATTTCAAAACTTGTTGACAGCAAATAAACTTTTGATTTTCTGCTTTTCCAAGAATTTGTTATTTTTTATTTAACAATTTTTATTTACATAAGGTCAACAAATTTCATGTATTTCATACATACAGATTTAGGAGCAGAGCAACATTTTCCACCCTACCCTCACTCTACCCATGCCCTACCTTCCCACTTCTGTCCTTTTTCATTCTTTACCTATCACAATGATACTTTCAGTTTATTTTATAATCAGAAGATTAACCCTCTACTTAGTAAAGAATTCAACAAATAGTAAGAAGAAGAAAAAAAAACCACACTGTTCCACAATAGTAGAGACAAGGGCCTCAAACAACAATCAATTCTTCTCTGAAGTACACTTGTGTACTCAGAGAAGTGTCATTCCCTTACATACCCCTTCTATCTTCTCCATTCACTTCTGAATAAGTAAACAATTTCATTGTTTCCTGTTTATTCATGTGTATCTTTCAGTAAAGATAAGCAGGTATTTATATATTTTCTGATTTTCCTTTATTTCATACATATAAGGAAGCACAGTAATGTATTCTTTTGTACACAGCTTTAAAATTTATGTACCCTGGAAATTACTCCTTTACAGAGTAGTCTTTGTAATTTTATTTGTTTGTTTGTTTGTTTGTTTATTTGAAAGGCAGAGAAACAGAGAATTAGGCAGGGAGGAAGAGAGGGAAGGAGGGAGAAGGGGAGGCAGAGAGGAAGAGAGAGAGAGAGAGAGAGAGAGAGAGAGAGATCTTTCATTGAGGGATTCACTCCCCAAATGGTGGCAGGGAGCTGGCTCAGAAGTGGAGCAGCCAGGACTCAAACCAGTGCTTCCACATGGGATGCAGGCATGGCAAACAATGGCTTAACCTGCTGGCCACAAGGCTGGTCCCCCTCCACAAGAAATTTTTTTAAGCTACATAATACACAGTATGCATGCTAGAGTTTATGTAATCAATCTCTATGCTTCAATATTTAAGTAAATAGAGACTGTTGGAGGTTTATCCTCAGAATAAATTCTTAGAAATGGGATCGCTGCCAGAGCCATGGCTCACTTGGTTAATCCTCTGCTGCGGCGCCGGCATCCCATATGGGTGCCAGGTTCTAGTCCCGGTTGCTCCTCTTCCAGTCCAGCTCTCTTCTGTGGCCCAGGAAGGCAGTGGAGGATGGCCCAAGTGCTTGGACCCTGCGCCGCATGGGAGACCAGAAGGAAGCACCTGGCTCCTGGCTTCGGATCAGTGCAGTGCTGGCTATAGCGGCCATTTGGGGAGTGAACCAAAGGAAGAAAGACCTTTCTCTCTGTCTCTCTCTCTGTCTATAACTCTACCTGTAAAAAAAGAAAGAAAGAAAGAAAGAAAGAAAGAAAGAAAGAAAGAAAGAAAGAAAGAAGGAAGGAAGGAAGGAAGGAAGGAAGGAAGGAAGGAAGGAAGGAAGGAAGGAAGGAAGGAAGGAAGGAAGAAAGAAAGAAAGAATGGGATTGCTATTGTAAAAAGCAAATGGATCTGTAATTTCCTTGGTGTTGCTAAATCCTCCCTATAGAAATGGTCTCACCTGCTGTTCCCTCAGCAATGTGGGACAGTGCCTATTTTTCCTGTAGCCTCCACCAGAACACGACCCCAGCTTTTAAGCTGCTGATCTAATGAATGAGAAATAGGTCAGCGTTGTTTCAAATTCTGTTTCTCTTATTGTCAGTGAATGTGAACATCTTTTCATATGCTCTCTTCTTTTTTTTTAACTTTTATTTAATGAATATAAATTTCCAGTGTACAGCTTATGGATTACAATGGCTTCCCCCTCCCATAACTTCCCTCCCACCTGCAACCCTCCCCTCTCCCGCTCCCTCTCCCCTTCCATTTGCATCAAGATTCATTTTCAATTCTCTTTATATACAGAAGATCAATTTAGTATAAAGATTTCAACAGTTTGCACCCACATAGAAACACAAAGTGAAACATACTGTTGGAGTACTAGTTATAGCATTAAATCAAAATGTACAGCACATTAAGGACAGAGATCCCACATGAGGAGCAAGTGCACAGTGGCTCCTGTTGTTGACCCAACAAATTGACACTCTAGTTTATGGCGCCAGTAACCATCCTAGGCTGTCGTCATGAGTTGCCAAGGCTATGGAAGCCTTCCAAGTTTGCCGACTCTGATCATATTTAGACAAGGTCATAAAAGACAGAGTGAGGATAGTAACCAATGATCCTAAGAGTGGCATTTACCAGGTTTGAACAATTATACAGCATTAAGTGGGGAAGAGGACCATCAGTACACACAGGTTGGGAGTAGAGCCATTGGTGGTAGAGTAGAGGTTATGATTACAAAGGAATGAGGCCCAAGTGTACTAGACAGGGCCTAGAACAAAGGACAGAGTCATTATTAGAGGAGCTAAGAAAGGTGCTGTCTAAGCTACAAGTAACATATGCTCTCTTCTTGTGAATTGTTTGTTCCTGCCTCTTGCCCACTTTTCTGTGGGCAAAATCTGTGGGATTTTGTTCATTTTTTCTTTAATATTAAAAAGCTGTTGTTAACCTATGGACTAATATTAGCCTTTAATTGATGCTAAATGCTAAAAATTTTTTCTTGGATGGCTTATTTGACTTTTAATTTCTTTGCCTATGATGTTTACATTTTTGACTATTTTTGTTTACTTTGCTTTTTGCTATTTTACATGCCAAAGTTTTATTTTTAGACAGTGAAATTTATCTTTTATTTTATCAGGATTTTAATAAGGACTAGAAAGCATCTTTTTTACATCTAAGTTGCAGAGGGATCAGACATGTTTTGTTCTATTTTAAAATATATTTCTTTGGTATATTTTCAAAAAAGGTTTATTTATTTGAAAGGCAGCATGACAGAGAGAGAAAAAGAGACAGAGACAGAGACAGGGGCAGAGAGTGAGGGAGAGAATCTTCCATCTGTTGGTTAACTCCCCAAATGGCTGCAACAGACATCCATCTGAGTCTTCCACATAGGTGGCAGGAGCCCAAGCACTCGGGCCATCTTATGCTTCTTTCCCAAGTGAATTAGCAGGGAGCTAGATTAGAAGCAGAGCAGATGGGACTTGAACTGGCACTCTGATATGGGATGCCAACATGGCAGATGATGGCTTAACCCACTGCACCACCATGCCGGTGCCTGTGTTTTCCTCTAGTAGATGAACACTTGTATCTTTTTCACCTTTTAATCTCTGATACAGTTAGAGCTTATTTTTGCATGTAGGATGAGGAATGGATCCAATTTTGTCTTTTCAAAAACTGCTATTCTGTTGTCTGAATACATTTTTATAAAATGGCTATTTATTCTAAAACTTCCATATCTATTTCATTGTTTTGATATACTACCTTTATTTTATACTGGATTTTGATATATAATGGATTACTTCAGAGTTTGCATTCTATTCCATTGTTTCTGTTTTACAGAAGTGGTTGCTGTGTTCTGTGGTGCATAAATATACACAAGTTACAACTTCATTTTAGCACGGGGCTTTTAATATTATGAAGGGTCTTTTTGTCTTATTTAGTAATTTGCTACCTGAAGTTCATTTTTTTTCCAGAAACCTATATGATTTTTGTATTTATGTGACTTGAAACATGAAAGGCATTGTACAATATGATTAACACATTGCTTTGATGACTAGTACAGAGTTGTCCTAGAAAATAACAATGAAAAATAATTAATTGGATGAATGCTGTGGAGAGTTTTCAACCTTTTTTGTCCATCTGACATAGCAATTCCAGAGAGTCAAGTAGATACTCTACTTAATAAATTACCTAAATGTTCTGCATTTGTTGTGCTAGGTTATAATTACATATTAAAAAGATTGATTGTGTTACACAAAATGTGCCTAACAAACTCATTCTGAATGTCTCTTTGTTCAGGTTTATTTCCTGTCCATTTGGTGATATTCTATTTCTGATAAGTTTAAACATTTTATAAAGGCACTAGGATGAAGTGGATATGCATGCTTAATTATTGTTTCGGAGAAGAAAACTTATATAAATAAAAATAAATGAGTTTTCAGTTTGGAAAAGACACACATATGTCAAAAACGAGGCTGGGCAGATGAAGTGCACTGCCTAAAGTCATATAGCTAGTTAGTTACGTGAAAAATCACTCCTATCACGTGGGCGGTTTAATGGCCAGCCAAGAGTCGTCTTCACACTGACATATTAAACCTATTTCTGTGTGTACATCAGAACACTTTCTCTAATTTGCAAATACCTTGGGAAGCAAAAAAAAAAGTGTCCCCAACAAGCATATATGACACACCATATATTTATTTTTATCTTTTCACAGGCCATATATATGAGAAATGAAACATGAAGGTGAACCAACTTATTCCTATGCAAAAAACGTGGGAAGGGCAAGGAAAGAATGCAAACCATTCCAGTTCCAGAAAGTTACACCATGGGGTGTCCACAACAGTGATGTCTAACAGCATCTCCAGTAGCCCTCATTGCGTGGGCTTGTTATGCTTGTCACCCTGAAGGACCCAGATGTGACAGCCACTAGCAGCTGGGCTCACACAGAGGTTCCACCTAGCCTAGAATAGGAGGGTGGATGGCGAACTAACAACAAGCAGATTTCTAGAAATGATAGGAATCTGTTCACATTTTCCTGGATATTTTTGGACTTCATTTTAGTTTCCACACATATGCTGCACATTATATTCTACATGTGTGTCAGTGTGGGTCCTATAGGTGTATCATACATGTTTACATACGTAAACAATAGACACATTAAGCTGCCTGTTCCAACTCCTGCAACTCACATCAGGGTGCCTGGGTTTGAACCCATGTAGAGTTCCTGACTCTGACATTCTGCTAATGCAAGGCCCTGGGGAGCAGTGGTGAATGGTTCAAGTAACTGGGCTCCTGCCACCTGTGTGGGAGTACTGGATGGAGTTCCCTGTTCCCTGCTTTAGTCCAGCCATTGTGGCCATCTGGGGGAGTGAACAAGCAGATGGGAACACTCTCTTTCACTCTCTCCCTCTCCCCTCCTCCTGTATCACCTCCCTCTGTCTCTGCCTCTCAAATAAATAGAACATGAAATTATTTTTTTAAAGTTCTTGGAGAACGATATTAAAAGGTGTTTGCTTTCACATAATTTTTTTTTGAAATCTAGCAGTTGTTTTTTTATCATATGCTTTTTCCATAAACTTTTTGAAGACCTTATATATAGACATAAACCTAGAGACATACAATTTTTCCAGAAGAGAGTCAAACCAGCCAGGCAGAAAATCATTCTGATGTAAAAGCTGTTAAGAAAAAAAGTCTGACCCTGGTGCTAGAGCCCACGGCTTACTCACAGGCCCTCCCATCACACCAGCAGCAGGTGCAGGGAGCAGAGCTAATAGAAGGAAGAAGCAGCATGCTCTGAACGTGCTGAAATAGAGCAACAGTAGTGTCCTGGAATGGGGCCTCAGATGTTTGGGTTAAAACTGAAGCCAGGAGGCAATGGAGAATTTAAATGCCTGTTGGTCACTGGAACTGCTCAGGACTTCCTTCGGCTCCCTCCCCCACCCCAAACCTTGCCAATCCCTAGGGAAGCTCTTTGTGCAGACAAAATTCCTCAGACTACTTAGAAGGAGAATTCATACTTTTAGAGAAAGGCTCCTGGTGATGCTGCATTTTTGTGTGAAAGAGAAGCAGGTATCTGCTGATGCTCTCCATTTCCAAAGGAGGAAATTCTAAGAATTTTCACATCATCACCTACAGACCAGGACAATGTCTTCCAGAAAAATAAACAGTGTTCCTTTCAAGGTTTTTGGACCATAATGCAGAATTCAATCCTTTATTTTAAAATCCCTGAAAGGATTCTATCCTACATGAGAAAAACTGCACAAGTAAAAGGATTCACAAATGCTAACAAAAGGTGGAAAGAGACAAAAAGACTCACTGCTGGATCCTTAGTATCAGGGGATTCTATTCTCAACTGTTGATTAAATTCTTGTCATTTTCCACTGCATCTTCCAAGCTGTGACCAGTGTTTCAAAGAATAGGAGGGGCATGAAGTCTCAAAGGCAATTGCTCCTCTTCGGCACACTCATAGGAATATCTTGGAGCTCACAATGGGTTAATAAAGAAGCCCCTGGTTCTTGGTCTCCTGGATAAAGAGCTCACCAATTAACAGGCCCACAGGGAAGCAGAAAGCAGTGTCATATCAAAATGGAGAAGAATCCTTGCAGTTTGCAAATGTCCAAGAAATGCTTGGACTATCAGTAAATAAGGCAAAGGAATAAAAATGTTCAAATAGGCTCGGTGCATGTTTTAAGTGCCTTTTTCCAGATAAATAATTCTAGATGAACAATTTCATACACACAGAGCATTTGAATAATTCTACAGAATCCATTTTACCAAATCTTTCTGCCTAATTACAAGTCTTTGAACCAGACAACGGTAGTTGGAAGATCAATGCATGGCTGCACAAAGCATATATAAAGCATAATTAAGAAGACTGCTGCATGGAGCCATGGCTAACATGCATATGGATGTGTGCAGTCTTCACAGATACACACTTTATGTTTCTGATGTGCACAGCAGAGACACACACTTCCCCTGTCCTCACTGTCTTTGGTTGCCATTTGATAAATGAGACACTCGAATTTAAATGGCATTAAAAACAAATAATAATGCAACCAAGCTTTAGATAATTTTCTTATTAGCATTTTTCACTACATCTGGGAGTGCTGATTTGTTTCTGAAATGAGCTTTCTTCCCATGTAGATGAAAATTTGATATCTTTTTAGGGAAATATGGATGCATGGGTCATAATTTGTTCAATTATCTAATTCGGAATCAAGATGATTAGACATTCGCATCCTGGACTGCTCGGAAATTTATTTATACTCTCCAGGAAAGAATACGGTGGACATCTTTTCAAGAATGGGCATTTGTTGTGTAAGCCAGCAAGGGAGGCGTCACCTCTGGAAGAGGAACAAATGGAAGTGGCTGCAATTGAGTGTTCTCAGCACCTAGGGGAAGCAGGACTAATGAATGGAAGAGATGACAGGCAAAGAAGACATCTAAGACCGTGGCTGGCACCAGTAAATAAATTAGAAACAGTAAATTAGCGTTGACCGAATACAGTGACAGGATTCAGCAACGTAGTAGGGAGGATGAGAAAAAGTGTGAGGAGTCAAAAATGCTGAGAAATGGAAAATGTATGTCTTGACTGGAAGATAATAGACTGTCAGAGTTCCAAGTGTTCCCGGGTTCCACACCAATGATCCTTGCCAATACTTACATATTCAGGAGTGAGTCCAATGGAATCGGAAGAAAGAAGGTCCCAGTAAGCCATTTGGACAGCCTGTCCCCTGCCCCGCCTCCTCCACTCGATCCACTGAGCCACGGTGTCACCAGTGCCTGGCCCCCTTTCACTCCTTGAGCTTTTGTTCAATAGCATTACGAAACGTTAACAAGAGAAAATAACAGGACAACAGGATCTTTGTTCTGTTTTCCTTTTCTATCTATATGTTTTTGCTAGATTGAGAGAATGGCAATTACTATACAATGCTTGTAATATGGCTTTAAATACCACTTTCCAACACACACACACGTTCTTACTTACTAAACCTGAGGAAAAATTTAGATGTTTTGATGAAAACCAAATGGCTTTTAGTGAAATTAAGTAAAGAATCTGTTACCAGAAAGATACCACACTTTGTATATTTCCAATTAGAGAGAAAAATGCGAAGGCAACTGTGTGAGAAATAGCCCTTTGTCTCCTTGTGATTTTCTGCACCTACAATTTGACCAATTCAGATATTAGACATTTTTTATTTATCAGTTTTAAAACAACAAATGACTTTTAAATGGCAACAAATAAATAAATAAAATGAAAATTCCATTTGCCTAATGACAAATGTATTGACCCGTTATTTCCACAGGGTGCCCCTCAGGGGCCCTGACCCCTGCCATGCCCAAGCACATGTGGATCAGCTGCCTTATCTAAAAAATGTGATAAAGAATCTCTAATGTTACAGGTCTCATATTCTCTGATTATTCTCCCTGTAACTGGATTTTGTTTTTTATGTAAGACTTGTGTCTTGGTCCATTCTGGCTTCTATAACAAAATATCTTAGACTGGGTGGCTTCTAAACAACAGAAATTAATTTCTCACAGTTCTAGAGGCTGCAAGTTCAAGCTCAGAGTGCCAACAGGGTTCATTCTGGGAAGGAGCTGCTTCTAGGTTGCAGATGGCGAGTTTCGCACTGCATCCTCACTGGAACTAGATTCCTTGGGCCTATTCTACATGGGCACCAATCTCTTTTATCAACTCCACCCTAAGGGTCTAATCACCCCCCTCAAAAGCCTCACCTCTTAATGTGATCACCTTGAGGTTTAGGACTTCAACTTACGAATATGGAGGGGACACACATTGAGACCACAGCAACCAGCAAGACAAGCAGCAACTCTCAGACAAAAACCAGATGGTAAGGAGTTAGCAAGGGAATAAGTCCCAGTGGCTACAATGTATCCTGATTGCTTGTTGATTTCAATGAACCAAAAGATTCCCATCCCCACAATGCTGGGTAGACTGTAATCATTTACTATTTTAAACCAGAGCATTTTAATCACTTCCTTTTATTATGAAAGGGAAAGAACAAGAAATTTTTCTAAATTATGTTTTTGGCTAGAAATGACTCTTTGCCAACAACTTTGGACAATCAATTGTGAATACTGGTCTTTTATATCTCCCAGACAAATGTTTCTTTCATGGAAATGGGTGGGGATGAATGAATTTCAAAATGTCATAATTTTAGCTACCATTTATTCTACTCTATTACAAATTCAATAACCTTGAACCAGAGTTAATAGAAATTCATGATAAGTAATAAAAATCCAACTGGCCTCAAATTCCCATGGCTTTGCATGCTGCCTATAAACTACCAACTTCTCAATCTCTCCCCAGCCAGAACTCACTCTTGAGTTCCAGCCAACATCACACAGGCAGCCGTCTCCCCTCAGGCCCCCTCCTGGAACTTTTAGTCTGCACACCCCTAAACCACATCACTGTCCCTATCTCCCACGCCAGCTTCTTCCTGAGTGCTGTGTATCTCTGTGAGTGTCTCCACCATCCAGCCCTTCCATGGTATCAAATACCATGGCTAGAACCTCCTTCATTTCATCAGACACACCCCAGCCACTCCCACGAATAGCATCTTCACCCAGGAGTCTAAAATGCTTAAAATATGCCAATTCCTATCAAGGCAGTTCATAATCCAGTCTCTGTCTTCTCATCCACCCTTGTCTTAAGAAATCTTCCTTCTTTCCACCGAAAATCCTCATCCTTTTGAGCATTCTGATCATTTTTCACTTTTTCAAAATCCATACCTTTATCCCTCTGTCTTTTCATTTATCTTGCCTTCTTCAGGGAAGGTCTCTCACTCCTGCTTGGCCAGGCTAATTCTATTAATCCTATGAAACTCATCTTGGCCTCCCCAATTATTCACATGTGTTATCATAATATGACAGGCACCCTTCCACCCCAAACCCCACCACATGGCATTTGAACTGCCTTGAGAGCAGTCTGTGCTTTATTTACTTCATTGGTTAGTGCTTACTGTGTAACAAATGCTCAATAATGTCTAACAAATGAACAAATATGTCTATAGTAAAGGGTCTGAGAGGAGGGCAATCCTCGTCCAAGCTGCCTAGGACAGTCCAGGTACACACCTGTTGTCCCAGCCTGTTTGTTGACAGCACTCTCATTCACTCTCCAAAGCATCCAAGTGTGGAGAATATTTGGTCACTAGCTAGGAGTCAACATATAAGCTATACTTAAGGCCTCATTAATAATCACTATCATTTAAATGACAAGGGAGTACACTCACGGAGAGACATCTGGGAAGGAGGGTCAGCACTCTTCCTCTGCTAGTAAACTTTTAGGATGATCTATTTTTTCCTTCTGTTCATACTTCAACTCCTTTCATTTGCTGAGGACAAACCACTTTTACAAAAATAATGAAGCTATTTTGAAAAAGTCACAGTGAGTTTCTAGACGATTCAGCTGTCTCTGTGGAGTTGTAGAAGATGCTGATATTCTTCCAATGGAAAGTTAGCTAAGCACATGACCCGATGGCTCCATCACTAAGACAAGAGGCATGTGAATTGTGATCATAGTCACAGAAATGTCATTAAAGCCCTCAGTGCCTGAGAAATAAAATAAAATGAAACTAAAATAAATACTGAAAGTGGTCAGGATGTCAGACTATTTAGACATTTGATTTGAAGCTGCTGTCTAGGGTCTAGACTTCCACAGCTGGTGCTGAGAAAAAAATGCACAGACAAAACTTTCAAATAGCGACAGCATATGGAAAACATTAAATGGAACATAAACATTGCTAATCAGAATCTGACCGAGGAAATCTAAAACAAAATGTCCTCTTGTGTGAATGCGCTTCCACAATCAATTCTACTTTGCAAGGTGATGGATTTTAGCAGTTCAAGTCACTGAAGTCTAATGGAATGTTAGCATAGAGGAAAATGAATCATGCTTCCTATCAAATTTTTTGCAGTAATCAAATGTATATTGGGAGGCATCGCTGGTCAGTAACTTTCAACCATTACTTAAATATAGAAGCTAAAAGCAAATTTTTGGTTGCGCTGCAATTCCAAATAAAGTTCTAGACCAATTGCCTTGAGTAATTTTCTGGACTTCGGGGACTCACTTGCACATGCATCCCTAAAAGCATAAGCACACGTGTCCTGCCTGAGTGGTGATATTTAAGATAAATCATCTCCAATTCTGAGGATGCCAATTTGAGACCACTGCCTGCATCTCTTTCGGAGTTTTCTATTTCTAGCAGATGGATGGTTCTAAGGCCTTGTATGTCAACTGAAAGGAAAATGATAGTGCGGTGCAAGATCTCTCGGTCAGCCAGAGATTTTGACCTCCTTTTTGGCAGTAGACTGGGTTATGCATTAATGCACTCCATGAATCTGCTCTGTGAAACAGACAGCTGGCCTCAGAAGGAAGTCTGACCACTCACCAACCAGGATCAAGCCAACTAGGTGATCCTGTGATGAAATTAAGGCTCAGAGACCTGGGTTCAAATTCTGTTGCATAATGTTGTTGAGTTTACTTCATCTCGTGAGGCAGTCCCATGAAGACTGGGTTCCAACGAATGTCAGAATTTTGTCAACCTAAGTCATGGCGACACCTGACAGCAAACATACACACATGTTCAAAAGAGGCCTGGGTTATTCAGGAGCACGGCTTCTCCTGCTGCCTACATTTCCTCATGGGAGATGAAGTCTGAATGTTATTGCAGCTGCCCACAGTGATATCCTGCCACAGAACCAAGAGGCCCTCAAGAGAGCTGCCTTAAGCAATGCACAATGCCAAGAACTAATATTCTTGTAGCAATGATACTTCCTTCTAGCACATACCCCTCCATGGCCAACTTGCTGGCTTCTAGACAATGCATCACCACCTACCACTTAACAATCCAGTCAGCCAGGCCAGGTTGCTCCCCAGGGTGTCAGCTAGCTCCAATTTTCTGAATGTTTCCACTTGACTGTCCCACTGACATTCAAACCCAGACTCAACCTAGCCATGCCTGATGTTTTTATCTGCCACTCGTCTCAAAGCCAACTTTTCAGACTCCTAATCTATGTGAATGGTTGGATTCTATCATCTGCACAATCAATGAAACCAGAAACTTTAACCTCATCTTTGTATCCCTTTCTCTCCTTCATCCTCTGCTTCTACTCGGTCACCATGTCTTGCCTGTCTACATTTTAAATGATTATTGCATCATTTAATGTCAATTCCCAGGCTCCTCCTGTTTCAAGGTGCTATCATTTCTCCTGAATTACACCAGTTTGCTTCCTAAAGGTCTCTTTGTCTCTATCATCACCTTCATAACCAGTGATCTCCCCTGTCTGTTCAATATTGTGGCCAGAGTAATCATCCTAGAACTCAAAATCTCGAGTCTCTTGTCAGTGTAATGCTCTGTGAGGGATGGACATTTGGTGTAGTAGTTGGGGCACCACCTTGGTTGCCAGCATCCCATATCATCCCATATCTGGGTGTGTGCCCCAGATCTGCTCTGAATTTCAGCTTGTATGCTGAACAGCATCCTGGAAGATGGCAGATGATGTCTCCAGTGGCCAGGTCCCTGCTAGCCACATGGGAAACAGATTGAATTCCGGGCTCCTGACTTTGGCCTGGCTCAGCCTTGACTTTTACAAGCATTTGGGGAGAGAACCAGGAGATGGAAGTGTGTTCTCTCTCTCTCTCCCTCCCTCCCTCTCTTCTCTTTCTCTCTCCTCCATTCCCTCCCTCTCCCACTCCTTCTCCCTCTCTCTGCCTTCAAATATATGTAATAATAAATAAATATTTGAAACTCTTTATGACAGCTTTGGTTTACCCATTCAACTTGATCTCTGTTTGCCATTTCCAATTCCCATGTGAAGCTCAATGTTCACATTTCTATCACTTCATAGAGGAATCCATGTCCTGTCTCACCTCCAGGATTCCTGCCACTCACACCACACGTAGATCCTACTACTGATCCCTTTATTTGATCAACTTCAATCCAACCCCCAAACCCCAGGTCAGTATCAGCTCCAAAGCCTTCTCTTCTTGTGTGTCCAACAGCATCTTATCCTTGTGCTTGTCTCCTGTACTTAATGCATAGACTCTGAGTCCGGTGCATTTATCTCATTCTGTTTTATAATTGTGACTACATGTAATGCTTATACACGTTATGGGGTATCACGCAACATTTCAACACTTGACTACAGTGTAAACTTGAGCAAGTCAAGCAATCAGCACTTCTATATTGTTATTTTTTCTTTGCATTTGGAGCCTACCTGCCAGTTCTTCTCTTCCAGTTCCTTATACAATACCTTATTGTGACCCAGCGCTATACTGTACTTTAGTACACTGTAACTCCTTACTTCGATTTGACTGTGTTCTGGTGCTCGTTATCCAACCTCTGTAACCCCATGACCTTTCTCAATCTCTAGTAATCACTGTTCTATGGCCAAGTCAATTTTTTTTAACTTCCACATATGAGAGAGAACATATAATATTTTGTTTATCTGCATCTGGCTTATTTCACTTCACATAACAGCCTCCAGTTCCATTTTGTTGCAAATTCTAAGATTTCATTCTTTCATATATATGAAGATCTGTTTATTTGAAAAGGAGAAAGGGAGAAAGGGAGAAAGAGAGAGGGAGAGAGAGAGAGAGAGAGAGAGAGATGCTAGCCGAACAGGTGGCAACTTAACCCATTGCACCATAACACTGATCCCAACTTCATTCTTTTGATGGCTGAACAATATACCCAAGGTATGTGTATGTGTGTCTTTGTGTGTTCATATTTATATATTTTTTCATTGGATCTTTATAGCTTCATACATCCTTGACAGATAGATAATTCCTAACTCAAATTTTGAGCTTGGTGTTATTATGATTTTTCTCCTATCTACTGGCTATGAAATCCTATGCAAAGTACCTAACTGCACTGAACCTCAGTATCCTTATTAATAATGCAGGGTATCAATATCTATTTCATAACATAGTGGTAAAGATAAGGGAATACACACATTAAAAGCCACTGGCCACAGACGATGGCACACAGTAAGCCATTAGCAAGAATCCTAGTATACCATAAACTGGTGACCAAGGGCTGGTTCTGGCCAACAGATGTGTTTCAATAGGCTCAAAGTTCTGTTTGAAGACTCAGAAATTTTACCTAAAAATGTGTACTTTGCCTGAAAGCAAGTCATGAGATCTGATAGCACTGGATCTGCGATCCTCTTACAACAAGCAGCCAGAATGGAGAAGTTCCAGTTCTTCCTAGAGGACATAGAGACAACGTTTATCCCAGCTCTCATTAATCCCTCCACTCTTATCCCTGGCCTGCTCCACTCTCGCTTAAGCTTATGACTTCCCATATGAACAAAATTATGGGAAATGCTTTGAGCTGAATAGTGCTCAAGATATGTCCAGCACACAGGAATTCAGTGTAACTTGTTCTTTTCCTCCCATTGGCTCACATGTTTAATTTGATGTCAGTTTATTAATATATGAGCCATAGAAAAATTACAGGATTCTAATATGGGAATCAACATTGTCACCTCAATCAGAGGAAGCATCATTTTCTGTTTGTTTGTTTTACAAACATATTGCATGAACTTGGAGAACAGTACTTGCACAGTGTTTTCTTGATAACAATTTCAAACCCAGCTTGCTCGGTAGCATAGGTTGGAATGTTTACCTCCCATAGCCCCAGGAGAGCTGGCCTCTGCTCAATTTCTTCAAAGGAAGATGTCAAGTCCAGGAACCCCAAGTGGGCATTGTCATCTCTCCCTGCACATGCCATCAGCAGCTCGTGGCATTTCTTCAAATCAGTGAGGTGTCCTAGAGTGTGTGTGTGTGCATGTGTGCATATGTGTGTGTGTGCTGGGGGGTAGGCACAGCCTGGCAGCCCCGCGGTGCCTCTGATTATGGCATTGCCTGGTTAAAGTCCTGGAGTGCCGGTGTCCTCATTATCAGAAGGGATTCCTGCGTGGTCTTTGAGGTTGTTTTAGAGTGTCTTTCCACAGAGCACACACATCTATCCACTAGCATCCTGACCTTGGTTCTATGCAGATCAAACCACAATCAGCATGCTTCAACAAAGGCTCAAAATTCAGGGTCACCCATGAACTCTAATTCTGACCCTGATCCTAATTTATTATCTGACCTCAGTAATCAAAGGGCTTTCATGAATTCCATCTCTGGTGATGATATGGAAAATTATTTGGTTAAAATACATAATACACACACGTATACAAATGCACACAGAATTTTTCTAAATTTATGACCTACAAAATCATGCTTCAACTATAATCTAATGAAAGGATTATGAAGGAAAGTGGCCTATGAAAAATCAACATTTTCAATCATGAAAGTATTTGATAGTTTCTAAAAAAATATTAAGAATTTTTTTATCAGATTCTAAGATGCTCTGATGATATGTCTTGAAACAATACTGACACATTGGCTAGAAAGTTTTCTACTTAAGCCTCCCAGTTGAGATTAATTTTATAATACAAAATATCAACTTGATAAATAAAATAGCACGTTAGATCAGTATGTAGAGAGGCTTTATTAACATAAAACATAAGAATAATAAATGAAATTTTTTGATATCAAAATTATTTGCCAAGGAATTTATACGCATAAACCTCTTTTTCCACCCAACACTTCTTAGGATATACATGTACTTGCCATGTCCTCTGCCATGTCTCTGATGCGTAAAAAGGCACATTAAGGGGAGTCTTAGCCTCCAAAGTGTACAACTCCTGGATTCCTCACCTCTTCCAACTCCATTTCATTTTGTCTGTTTATAAGACTCTTTTTCAATCGGAGCAGCTTTTCAGGAGCAGACACTTCTAGACTTGGTGTCTACCATTCACAGTCAGTTAAGAAATATTATTTATAGTGTCAAGGAAGGTAAAACATTTCATCAAGGGTAAACATTCATCAGAAGTAAATCAACAACAAGTCACCTCTATCCACATTCACATGCAAATAGCATCTCAATTTTCCTACTTGTAATTATATGGGGCATTCAAACCTAGTTACTTTGGACCTACAACCCCAGGGAAGTTAAGATCTCAAGCAAAGCCTTACTACCTTATCATTAAATCATGAAGTCCCCACTCCCTCTCCCTGTCATTCTCTCTGTTTCTCTTTCTTATAAAGCCGTCCACAAAATACAGCAAATTCTGGATAGCAAAATGCTTCAGGCTGTACCCAGGCAGGAAAACACAACTTAAACTTCTTTCTTCTTGGTAAATTCCGTGGCTGGTCTAATAGATTTGGGATGAGTTTCCAGCAGGATATTGTATTCTCCCTCCCTCTAAATGTTACCACGGGGTAAAAGAAGTAAAATTCAAATCAGACCAGTGGTCTACTTTTTTGCTATATCAAAGTCAGATGAAGGAATGGAACTACTACACAGTTGGATAAAATTAGCCTCTTTACTGCAATGTTTTAGTTGATCTTGTCCCTATTACCATAGATAATTAAGAAAAAATTCTATCCAGATGATTAAAAGGACTGTGAAAAGCACATCTAAGCAAATATTTAATTCCTTTAAAAAGCTGATGGAATGCTGAAACCCATAAAAAAGAGAGATTATTTTAGTTAGCTATAAACAAAAATAGGTTCTTAATTTACAACAGAACCTTTAACAAATGTAATGAACGGCAGCGTTCAGGACTCGCCAGTAATTTCACATGCCCTTCAACATAAGGATTTGCAGTATCAAACAGAATCAGGAAGTGGGCAGTATGAAATAGATGGCAAAAACCACGGGGGGTGGGTGGGTGGGACCCCATCACCTAAGCATGGAGGCACTCTCTCCACAGATAGGCAAGAAGGACCTGCAGGGAGGCAATGAGTAGGTTTGCATGTTAGAAATATTTACAGAATTAGCTTTGAAGTTTTGCAACCTTTGTTTGGGTTTATTTACTGTAAGACTGGGGCTGCATAGCTATTAGAAAGAACAAAAGGTCAGGTTTTCCCCCCCTTACACTGATGTTTCACTAAAGCACTATCTTCCTTCCCTTCTCTGTAAAATGACGGAGTTGGGCTCCATGGCCACTAAGCAGGGGTGGCCATCTCTAAGAATGAAGGGCTTTAGGGAACATGTAGGAAGGAACCCTGCAGTCTGAATGTAAAGATGACATCTCAAGACTGTGGCACCTGCGCAAGGGAATTCAGTCACTGAGATGACTCCTTACCCTGGATGACTGCCATGATGAAAGGGTCATAGAAACTGGAGCTTCAAGAGAGCTATGAGATCATCGAGCACCACTCTCCCATTTTACAGATAAGAAAACCGAAGCCCACAGAGGTGCCATTTCTACAAATGGGGACATTATTCTGGGTCTTTTCAACAGCTTGTGTATATGGAATTAAATGCATTAAGGACAACAATGAGTGGAATGAGAAGAGCCAGAAGACAAAAACTTTGATAAAAATTTGAAAGGAAATGAATTTTTTCAACTAAGACATGATTACAAGGGCTACATACATTCTTGTAGTGTGTTGCAATCAGCTCATTATTTTCTCACAAAGCAAGAGGAAAGAAACATTGTGTAATGGATGTATAATAACCCCATTGTTCACGTTTGCCTTAAACAAAAGGGAAAATTTTAACAAAAGGCATAATTCATTATTTCCGGATCTGTATGAATTAAAACAGAACAATGATGTAGGAAAATAAATCAAACATCTTCATGTCAGACTGCCACTGTTAGAAGATAGCAAAAAAATAAGTATTCTAAGAATATGATTTCCTTCTAGGCATTTTATAAATTAAATAAAGGGAACAAAATTTTCTGTAAATACATCATAGATTCAAACAGCAGGGACATGAGAAGTTGACCTCAAAAACATTAAAAATTACTCAAAATGTATAGGTGAAAATAACAGATTCTGGCTCTCTTGCCTCCCACCAAACACTAAAAATGCAACTGCAGAAATCTTGCTAGAGCACACAGGGCTGAATACCAAAAGGAAGCTCTCAGCAGGATTCTGAGACAGCTGGATGGTCATCATGTTCAAAACTCTTCAAAATTTAGGATCTGAATCATCATTTTGTACCATACATTCACTATAGGCATTTTGAAATTTCATGATGAGAGTCTTATCATCCAATCATTAGATTTTTGAGCAAAAAGCTTTACAAAGACAGCAAGAGAAAAATTCACCGGGTTTCATAAGTCGAAAACCAACTTGGAAAGTTCAGCCTGCGCACTTCACCTTACCATGGATGGAAGGCTCATCTTCCACAGGGCTGCTTGTTGCAGCAGCCACACTGGTCCTGTCCATTCTACGGACCAATGCATCAGTTAGCCCTAAGTACAGCTCCCAAGCAACCGGGCACAGTGTTTCCCTATGTGCTGCTGAGGCCCATTTTAATGGAAGAATGAGGAAAAGGGACTTCTCAGGGAAATGTTCCAATGCTGGATCTCCATATCTGAATCAGGAATCTACTGGAGCTGAGCATTGAGGAGACAGTGCAAGGCAGATGTACTCAGGATCAGGTTACGAAGCCAGGCTCCTTGGGGGAAGGTGTTTGGCAATTCAACCCACATCTGAGTGCCTTGGTTTCACCCCTGGCTCTGGCTCCTGATTCCAGATTCTTGCTGATGAACTCCCGTCACCCACATGGGATACCTGAATTGAATCCGCAGCTCCTGGCTTTGGTCTCAGAGCAGCTCTGACCATTGGGGGCATTTGGCATTTGGGGAGTGAATAAGTGCGTGACAGGTCTCTCTGTCTCTATCTCTGTCTCCTTCTCTCTCTGTCTTTCTCTCTCTTGCTCTCTCAAATAAATAAATAAAATTATTTTTTAAAAAAGAGCTAGGCTTCTCAGATCCTGTGTACCACCTCATTCAACAAAGCAATCACCATCCATCACTGTCCAACCATTATTAGTCTTGTGGATGATCACACGAGTTTACAGACGATTAAGGAACCCAGACTTACTATTGTGCAATTTTAAAGTTTCTGCAAAAGTTCGAAGAATCTTCAAAGGGATTTTTGAAGAGGTGAGGGGGCAAGCCAGGAAAGCTACCATTAAATTAAAAAATACTTAATTGCTAAGCAACGAGATAAGCATCTGAGGGATCTTCAAGACCAAGTCCCTGGGGTCTGTGTGGAAGGTCTCAGCACTGAGGCCCATGCTTGCAGAGTGGGAGGCCGTTTGGCTTGGTGACTTGGTTACGTTCTTTCCATTTGGCATTAAGGACACAGCGTCATAAAACTGTATTTATTTTCATAAGGAGACTATTTTAAGTGGGATGAGACACGATACTACTGATATATTTGGGCAAATGTTTAAATGTCTTTCTTTAACATTTGAGAAATGTTTTAGCATTTATCCATATGTTAGGGCTCCTCGGAAGTTGGCTGGAGTTTGCAGAGTTCTGCTTAATTTTATGTTTGTTATATTTTAATGTTGAGTCTTCTTCTTATATTTAATTATTTATTTATAGGCACAGAAATATAGAGATAGACAGAGCTCCCATCTACTGGTTCATGGCCTAAATGCCTGCAACAGCTGGGATTGGGCCACGGCCAAGGCCAAGAGCAGAGAACTCAGCTCAGGCCTCGATTTTGGGCAGCAGGGACCTAATTACTTCAAACAGCATCACTATGTCTCAGGGTCTGCACTGGCAGGAAACTGGAGTCAGGAGTTAAGGTTGGGGATTGAGCCCACGAACTCTGGTTTGGGGTGCAGGAATATTAACCAACACCTTAAAAATCAGACTAAATGTTTGCCCCCTCATCAAGCCTTTGAGCTATAATATGTGTAGCCTCAGCTGAACAACAGATTGCGAGCTATTCTTTCCCTATATCTCTGCACTGACAAAGAAAACCCGCAGTATTCCTACCCTTTACAGTCAGCAACATTTTCTAATAGAATAAAAAATTAACTTGTGCCTATTTCTATATTGCTGTTAAATAAAATAAGAGCCAGCATGGTGGTGTAGGGGATTAAACTGCCACCCGTGATGCTGGCATTCTATATGGGCACCAATTCATGTCCTGGCCACTCAACTTCCCATCCAGCTCCTTCCTGGAGAAGCAGTAGATGATGGACCAAGTGCTTGGGTCCCTGCTATCTATGTGTGAGCCCTTAGATGGAGCTTCTGGCTCCTGGCTTTGGTCTGGACAAGCCCTGGCCATTGAGGCCCCTTGGGGGAATGGGTAAGCATATGGAAGATCAATCTTTCTCTCTCTCTCTCTCTCTCTCTCTCTCTCTCTTATTCTATATCTCCCTGTAACTCTGCCTTTTAAACGAATGAATGAATGAATAAATGAATAAATCATTAAAAGAATTACTTTTGCCAGATCATTATGTGTCAACTAAAAACAAAATAATTTCAAAAATTACCTGTGCTTGGGATGCAGGCTGCCAACCAATACAGAATGGCTATTCACATTGATCTAATTAAAAACAATTTATTTCATGGTTTATATATGAAATTCTTATCAAAGAACCATGCAGAGGAAATATTTAATGCAAGTTTGCAATTATTCTTAGGAAGATGGTGGTCATGAGGAACCACAAGTCTCATGCTACCCTCTGCTCTTGCTACTCTTCCAGGACTTTTGGCTAACAGAAATTGAGAATGTTTCTGGCATTGGGGAGAAAGATGTACCACCCACACTTTGGAAGGGGGCCCACCAGCATAGGGGCCCTAGCTCCTTGGATATCCCAGATCAGCAGTTCCTTTCTTCATGGCCCACTTTGGGCTGTGCTCTGAGGGAGATGAACAACACAGCTATTCCAGAAGCTTGGAGAAGGAGGGCGCATATTGAAAATGCCATTCGCACGCATAAGCAGATGCATGGGCTACAGAGAAGAAAACTTACCCTGAATATACGCATGTGTTCACAGCCCACGTGCTGGACAATGTTCAGCATTTTCCAAGTTAGCTACTTCATTAATTGTGCTTTTCTGTTTTGCTAATTCATACAATTCCAGCATTATACTTATTTTAGAATTTTACCCATACAAAAGCGAGAAACTCTGGCCTCCTAAAATGGATTCTAAGACTAGAAAAATTCAAAAAAGATTAGAAAGAGAGTCACTTCCATTTGCCAAATATTTGCAACTTACAGCTAAAGTAAGTACCTTTGTCTTGTTCTGTGCACAATGCCTGGCACAGAAATTGCCTAGGTCAACCAGCATCTGGGTATCTGTCCTCACTATTCTACCTTATTAGAAAAATAAGTCAGTATTTGATCTGACACAAATAAATTAATAAACATATTTGAAAACGTAAGCCGACCAATTCATTATCTAATATTGAACTTTTTGTCAAACTGCATATATAGGTAACACAATAAATTTGATGGCACTCTCTCTGAATTCCAGAAGGCCACCTAAAATAGAAAATATTGATGTAGACAGACTTCAGAAGAACAAATGTGCATTTAATGAATCCTACAACACAGTAAAAAAGTATCTGGCATCGAAGATTGGGGTCCGCCACATTATTTGCCTGAAGATGGGTTGGGCAACCTACTGCCCACAGCATACACAGGTCTGAAAACCATGGTGGAGCCCTGGGCCAGCCCTGCTGGGTAGAGCTGAATCTCATAGAAGGCACAATAGGCAGGTGAACATCAACATGATTATACACCATTCTCGTTCCTGTCTTCCATTCCTAATCAGGGTTTTCAAAGAAATTCCCAAGGTAGCTGTGATTCACAGGATGGATGAAGAAAACGTAATTATGCTACTTTAAAACAGAATCAAATTGCCTAAGTGTATATCTAGGCAGAAACATATCTTTATATAATTCCTTTGAAGCCCAGTGAGCAAAAGGAAAATGTTCAATAGTGTAGAAAAATGGACTAACGTTCCTAACTGACAAGTAATAAGTAAGTTACCTGTGCCATCACTGTCTTGTTTCTTATCAAGACACATGCACTTTCAGAAATAGCCAATCTTTATACTAGCATCAAAAATTACCTTTCCTTTGCAGGATGCTATATTTTTTTTCCAAATATTTGATGGAGAGAGAGAGAGACAGAAAGAAAGAGAGAGAGGAAGAGATACAGCACTCACAAGCAAGCAGGTAGACAAGGTAATGCTCTCCTCTGTAGGCTCCATTACCATTACAAAGTGTAATTGAATGTATTAGCAGGTCTCTGTAGGAAAGTGATATGCTAACATACTTTAATTTTCATTAGTTTCTCAAAACTGCCAGGTGAGGAATTTGAAAAATGTGCATGAGAGAAATTAATAATGGCTGGAATGAATACAAGTATTAAATTAGTTGAAAATGAAAAAAAAAAAAGCAGCAGTTGCTTATGAAGAGGAAGATATTTCAATCATACACAGGAAAGCCCTCCGAAGACAGCCCACCATTCATTTTCCTGGAATAGCTGCTGTACAAAAGAGCAAGAATGAACCCACATGTCCCCGTCACGGGGGACACCAGCGTTATTGTACAAGGGTGGATTTAGAATTGCTAAAAATGCCTATGAGGTGAAAATTTATTTATTTATTTTTTCCAAATTGAAAAATCTAAAGCCTCAGCTAGGTCTTGCCAGTTATGTTTGCTCAAAGAAATACTGTCAATGAAAAAAGCCAGCTCTGCTCTCATGTGAATGCCTGGGCATACTTGTGGAAGCTCAAGATGGCAACAGCTTTCTAGTCTTTCATCCTTACATCAAATAACACATGTTAGAGTTAATGTCTATTTATATATAGTAATCTATCCCATCTTTGAAATAACCCCAAGGGCAAGAAGTAGGTATTATTATCTCTTCTTTACAGATAGGAAAGCTGAATTTCTGGGAGATAAAGTGAACAAGTTTCCTAGGTAAGTAGAGGTGAAATGAGCTTACATCATTTAATGCAAGGTTTATGAAGACTGAGTATGGCCAACTGAGCTGAGTATGAGGCACCTGGCACCCAACCAGGACTCTCTCTGCTGTGGCCATCAGACGTCCTCACTGCCTGGAGTCAGGCTCAAGAGCAGAGGCCGCTCCAGCACTTGGGCTGTGCTGTACTGTGTGAGCTCCACATGAGCTCCATGGGCCTCCAGCACCTAGATCTCAGGCTCCTGGGCCCTGTTATCACTCCTGTGGAGCGCTCACGTCCTCACTGTCCTCCCATGGTAAGAGCATGATTGCCCAGGATTCTAAGACACATTCTTTTCTTTGACCCAAGACAGTGGTTTTTTTTTTAATTTTTTTTGCCCAAGTCTGATATTTGGTCTGAACTGAAAGGCACTGAGATTGGTCTGTTGACAATAATACAACATTAGATAGCAGCAGGTGACTCTCAGCTCTCAAGGCTTGTTCTCCAGGGGGTTAGATCACACTGTGAATAGAAATATTGAGCATCTGGTAATGTTTGACCACATGATTGGCCATGTAGAATTATTGGAGAAGTTAAATAAATATAAAAAAGCGGCTGAATCTTCATGAAGATCGATCTGACCCCAGAGCTCAAACACTTAACCATTAGTGTCATCACCACCTTGGTCACCATGCCAGAAGCTCCCCACCAAAAAAAAAAAAAAAAAAAAAAAAAAAAAAAGGGTAAAAAGAGACAGGTGCAGGAATCCAATTAGATAGACAGATAGACAGATAGATATATAGATAGGTAAGTAGATACATAAGTAGATATATAAATGAGGGCTATTTTGTAGTTTCACGCCTATAATTTCATGCAAGTATTTTGACCACATGTTTATATACATGAGTTATGGGGAGATTTTCTAAATTCTCAATTTTTTTTACGAGGGATATCTATTTTCTATCATGAGTGTCATCTCTAATTGCCAAAAATGACTCAAAACCTCACCATTTGTGGGTGTTCAGGGGAATTAGAGTCTACATATTACATATCTTACCCTGCATTCTCATAGCCCATCTACCTTTCTAATTACCTCCAATCAGTGGAGATAGCCTCTCCTAGGAACTCCCAGAACAAAGATACAGTTGCCAGCTCCAGCACTTACCCATTTCCATCCAGTCTTCAAATAATCCACTAACACAGGGTCACTCCTGGCTAAACACTGAACATCAAGACGAAGAAGACGTCACCATGTATATCACATATGCCCAACACTTACACTAGTTCTTGGTACACAGTATACCACCAAATCCATCATGGTTGAATTAATTACTAAAATGAATAAATGAGTGATTGAGCAAATATGTATGATTATAATAATCAGGACAGCCAAAATAATTGTGCATAACAAACCACCCCAACCCAGCAGCTTGTAGGGGCAAACAACTATTCTCATGCTCATGGATTTGCATAGCTGAGCTGATCTGCAGGAGTAGAAAGTTGAAAGTCAGCTGGGCGTGGCTCCTGGTAGGTTGGCTTAGGTCTGCTCCATACACATTCATTCTGTTTTGAAGAGGCTGTGCTTAATCAGGAATCCTCCTCTCACGGTGATAACTGATACTCAAAGTCAAGGCCAAGGGGCCGGAGCTGTGGCATAGTGGGTAAAGCCACTGCCTGCAATGCTGCCATCCCATATGGGCATTGGTTCAAGACCCAGCTACTCCACTTCCAATCCAGCTCTCTGCTACAGCTTGGGAAAGCAGAAGATGGTCCAAGGCCTTGGGCCCCTGGCTCCTGGCTTTGAATCAATGCAGCTCAGGCCATTGCGGCCAATTGGGAAGTGAACCAGCAGATGGATTTCTCTCTCTCTCTCTCTCTCTCTCTGCCTCTCTGTAATTCCACCTTTCAAATAAATAAATCTTAAAAAAAAAAGTCAAGGCCAAGAGAAAAGCACATTTAAGGCTTCTGCTTACATCAAGTCTTCTACTGCTGTAAATACATAAACTCAAATCACTGACACAGAAGCTCCTTACATTAAAAGTAAGAGAGTAAGTGAAGATTTGCTAACAATTATGCAAGCTAGCACAACCATGAAATCATCATGAAGTCCAAAGAGATTGAATCAGAAACAAGACTAAACATTTGGGAAGCGCACCTAAAAACTACTTTAGAGTATACGAACATCAGAATCGGTCAAACGTGGCTCAAATCCCAGCCTCATTTTTCTCATATGTAAAATGGCTTAATAATAGATCCTACCTCATTGGACTATTAAAAGGACTCCTAAAATAAGCCATGTGAGATGTTTTAATACAGTGTCCTGAGCACGAAGAAATGGCTCTTTTCATGACATTTTAATAAGTGTTTGATAAATGTTTATGATGATAAAATGGTGGGGGGTGCAGGGTGATGATAGTGCCAATGGCAATGAAGATGGTGACAAATCACACAAAGTTTCAATTACTCATGAATGAACTAGTCTTACAGTCATATTTCAACAACTTCAGAACGTCTATGTAAACCAAAGAAACAACATCATGTGCAAAGTTGTCTCCACCAAGTTTTTCTGTGAATTTTCTCCACCAATTTAGTCTGTGATGAAAACTCTGACATTCTGGCTCTTACTCAAACTGCTGGCGCATCAGTGTGTCTCCATTTAGCTTTCCCACTCTATCCAGGGGACTTCTTCATTTTAACGTCCTCACTGCCCCACTAAGTGGCTGTGCTCCTCTTCTGTTCTTTAGTTTTTGGAATTTTTAAACTTCACACTTGCTCCATCTAGTATGTCAAGCCACTTCTCTCACTTTCCCTTTTAGGTCTTTCCTAAAGAACCTTCATTCTGACAAAGGCAAAAAAGATACTCAACCATTGTTCCCCACTTACTTCAATAGCATCAACTGAACAATGTTGAAGATGAATGTGTTGCAGAAAACATAAGCCTAGATGAGGGCAGGGAATACTTCCCCTCAAAATAGTTACAATCTAATGGAAGAGACAATTTTGATGCCTCACAAAAATGGTAGATGGAAAATGTGCATATCCATACAACAAAATATTGTTCAGGTATAAAAAGGAATGGAGTCCTGATCCATGCTACAAAATAGACACAGAAAACATAACGCTTAGTGAAAGTATTCCATCACAAAGGACTATTGCATGACTGCATTTACATTATGTGTCCAAGATAGACAAATGCATAGACACAGGGAAGACCTCAGTAGCTGCTGAGCGCTGGGAGTGGGCATCAGGTGGGAGCTGAGAAGAAACTGAAAATGTCTGCTAATAGTTACAGGGCTTCTTTTTGGACATAACATAAATGTTCTAAAATGGATTGTGATGAAGGTTCTACAGCTCTGTTAATATACCAAAAACCACTGAGCTGTACAATTTAGATGGGTAAATTCTATGGCCAGTGAATTATATCTCAATATAGCAAAAAGAGAACATGAATACAGTGTTTTGAGCACACATTTCAAAAAAATGAAAGAACGAAGGAAAAGAAGACAGAGAGGAATCAGCACCATAATTTGCTGGATAATTATAAAAAATCATTCCTAAAAAGTATATAGAGAGTCCCAGATTGAGGCCAATACTTCCCATAGAAGGCACTTTCTGTGCTGTCTTCCACAAGATATTATTTCCATGGTTTCCTTCATATGAGAAAATAGCCCTTGTCAGTTTCTGGGAGCGAAAGCTTCTAGCCTAAGGCGGTCTGCACAGAATGCTGACTGCGTGTGTGCCTGTTTGAGCTGAAGATGCCCTTCGTCACTCCCAATCCAGTCAGCGACCAGCAAAGCTCATAGTGTCATTGGCTGTTGTTCCCCCTGGCATCAGAAAGGATAAGAAGCCACAGCCGGAAGGAGCCCTCGGGTCAGAATCCTCACAAAGAGAAGCCGTGGCAGGAGGTGCCAGCTGAAATTTTTTTCATCTTCGCCATGTAACTAGCATGTAGGCCTGGTGAAAGTTTATCTGTCATAATTACTACAGTTTGACAGGAAAAGAGCTAGACAATTTGCCTCCAAAATGATGCACCTGGTGCATTCTTGAACAAAGTTCATCAAGCCTTCAGTGGTGAATAAGGTGGTCGCTGTCACCAGCAAATCTCCAAAAAGCTCAAACTGCCAGTCACAATGATGACTCACCAAATCCTACTCTTTTTTTTTTTCTTCTTGTTTTCTACTACCTGTGGCATAGAAGGTAAGGAAGGGACAAAAAAGAATATGGAAGGGAGGGAGGGAAGATCCTAGCACTCATATAAGTGACAAGGGATTTTAACTCGAACTTCTGTGTGGACAATGGCTTTAGTGGCTGGTTAAGATCTGAGTTAAAAGCAGGTCAAATCTAACATCTGCCACATCATCAGTTCAGAGAGAATATTATTTTTAAGGTTTGCTATTATTTTTAAAAGGGCATTGTCACCGGCGCCACAGCTCAATAGGCTAATCCTCCACCTGCGATGCCAGCACCCCGGGTTCTAGTCCCGCTTGGGGCACTGGATTCTGTCCCGGTTGCTCCTCTTCCAGTCCAGCTCCATGCTGTGGCCCGGGAGTGCAGTGGAGGATGGCCCAAGTGCTTGGGCCCTGTACCTGCATGGGACACCAGGAGAAGCACCTGGCTCCTGGCTTCGGATCAGCGTGGTGCGCCGGCCACAGTGCACTGGCCACAGCGGCCATTGGGGGGTGAACCAAAGGAAAAGGAAGAGCTTTCTCTCTGACTCTCTCTCTCTCACTGTTCACTCTGCCTGTCAAAAAGAAAAAAAGGGGGGCATTGTCAATGTACATAAACTTTCAAATGTCATCACTCAGTAGTAGGTTAAACTGTCAACACCACAGTCTGCTGTCATGGGCCACACATCCATCTCTGGCTATAACCATCTTTGACTCTTTGATCCATTCTTTGTGTCATGAATGTACAAGAAATGACATTTATTTTTTTCTTAAGAAAGCCTAGTACGGTGACTCGGAAGACTCTTCAGTGGACCCTCCCTCGTGCTGACAGGTAAAAAGGCCCTGATGCCTTCCTTCATTTTCTCTGTGCTGTGAGAAAGAGGACTCGCCCCACACAAGACAAACCCATGCAGTCAGGAATCCAGGGAAAGTGACACAGAATAAATGCTTACCGATTGCTATCACCAGGCAGAACACAATAGTTCTGGTAGACGTTGCCTTCAAAGAATATAAGATGATCTGTCTAGATTGGATTAGTAACCTATGTTATGTAGAACTTTTGTCTATCCCTGTGAATTGTTTCCTATTGGATTTCCTTGTCACGCTTCCCTTGTGAGACTACTTTAATGTTTGATTTTTGCCTTCCAATAAATTAGTGTTTCACACAACTGCAAAGTCAGGAATTTGATCATCCAAAAAATGGGAAAAATGGGAAACATGAAAAACAGAATAAAGATCTCGGCCTTTCCAGTGGAGCATACATTCTAGGTCATCAGCAACATAACCGTCAGCACACGTTGGGTGTGGTCATTCAATCAAACAGGAGCCCAGCCAAAGACGTTTTCTAGGTCAGTGGTCTTCTACCTGTTCTCCACAGCGAGCTATGAGTTCCAAGTGCTGCAGAGAGCCATGGAAGTAGAGGAGAGGAGACTCCTTTTCCCCCAAGCTGTCTCTTTTTTCCTTTGTTTTCTTTTCTTTCCTTTGCTTTGGGAGGGGGATACTGTTGGGGGTCATACTGCAGTTTCCTGTGATCATTTGCTTGAAAAAATTTCTTTGTGTTGGAAGAATCTACGGCAACCACTGGTTTAGACCAAATTTCTCTATTTTATGTGAGTACATCCCAAAATCCTTTGACAAATAACTTTGAAATTCAGAGAGACTGTTCTGACCTTCTCCTTACTAGCTAGCATGCCAATAATCCTACCATCAAAGCAAACAATCTCAGCAAATCCCCATTGGTTCCTGCCGATTTGCTCCTGTATAAAAAATCCTCAAAATAGACTGAAGAATCCATCTTATTCTAGGCTGGAATGAGAAATAAGTTTATCTTTCTTGAAAATTAGTGTTCTACTCGCCAAACTATAGCATTTTAGAAATTATCTTTTTAAATCATAAATCCTTAAAACTAACCAATAATGATCTGGAAATATAATTTTCAAATCCTTTCAGCATGCTAGATTATAATTCATTTTACCAATTTGCTTAAAAACATCAAAAATTCCCTTATAACCTCTATTTAGGGCTTTATTTTCCCTTGACCTAAACTGGTGACTGGATTAAAGAAATTTCAATATTGGGAGCAAAAAAAAAAAAAAAAAAAAAAAGAAAAGAAAAGAAAAGGAAATGAAAATCTATAGGGAGCTAGTATTGTGGTGCAGCAAGTTAAACTGCTGCTTGTGACACCAGCATCCAATATGGGCACCAGTTCTAGTTGGAGCTGCTCTGCTTCCAATCTAGCTCCCTACTAATGTTCCTGGGAAAGCAGTGGAAGATGGTACAAGGATCTGGGCCCCTGCCACCCATGAGAGAGACCCAGATGTTGTTCCAGGCTCTTGGCTTTGGCCTGGTCCAACCCCCAGCAGTTGTAGCCATTTGGGGAGTGAACCAACAGATGAAAAATATCTCTCTCTCTCTCTGTCTCTCTTTCTTTTCTTTCTGCCTCTCCCTCTCCCTAACTCTGTCTTTCAAATAAAAAAATAAAATACATGTTTAAAAAAACTCTTGTTTAAAAAAAGAAAATCTACCAGCAAGACCTGTTGGTTCACAATTCTAATATTTTTGTTCATGAGGAAGCATATATAATTCATAGACTGAAAATATTCGGCTTCATTCAATAGTTAACAATGATTCTAGGCACTGGGATACAATGGCCAACATTATTAATCCTTTTACATGTGGAGATACAGAATGATGATCTCGGGTCAGGGAACACCTTCACAAAAAAAAGTAAAACATCAGTGAACTGTGAATAGTATTTTTGAAACTCTGATAAAACTTCATTTTGCCAGTAGTTGCACTCTCCGGAGATAAATTTCCTCAAGGTACAAGGCTGGCAATACTTTAGGCTGTCATCCAATACAAAGAAAATTTCACTGCAGATTTACTAGATAGCTCTGGGAAACCTAGACTGGGCATCATAAAGAACACGGGAGAAAGGACGGGTAATTATGGCAAGCCAACATTTGAATGCATTGTGTGTGGCTGGCAGACTTGTCCTGCCTCACATTAATATTCATATCGGGCACTGTTTAATGATGCCATTCAGAATAGGGATGTGGAGCAGGAAGAGGTATAGAGGCAATCAAAAAATAATTTATTGCAATAGAAATATTCTTCCCTTTGAAGCATCATTTTGAAAAAGAGGCACTTTTTTCCCAGTTCCTAATTTTACTAAATAGATTCTCTTTCCTGTCAAAGTCCCAAGGGTTCTTTATGAGAAATATAAATTGGTATGATAAAACATTCCTACACAAAGTATCTATCATTCAAGGTGTCACACTACACCGATCCTCTAAAACCACTAAACTGCACTAAATCTAAGCAAAGCCTTCTGGCGTGCATGAGGTGCTTGTCTTGATATTTTTATCTAGTTCACCCAGGGATTTTTGAAGGAAAGAAAAAGAAGTGCTTCCTTTGCTGTCTTTCATGCTCCAAATCCATCCGCATCAATGTTCACATTAAAATTACACTCAGCAATGAGAAGTGTCCAGGATATTTCCAATACTCCTCCGTAAGTAAATATTTCCTGAGTTATCCCAGGGCCCATGGGCCATCAGAGAAAGTATGGGGTTCTGTGTATAACCTGACCTTTTACTAAGGACCAGGAGAAAGAAAGAGGAGGAAGAGGAGGAGGAGAATAAGGACAAGCGAGCAGCAACAACACACATGTGTGAGCGCTGTGTGCTGCATGCTATACTAAGCTTCACATGCTTGGTTTGCCTACCCCCTAATAGGACTTCTGAGGTAGGTGCTATTATTATTCACATTTCAGAAACCCAGCACCTGGGAAAGAAAGTAAATTTCCAAGGTTACATAGCTTATCTAAAATGCATAAAATTCACTTACATGTAAAGGCGAAATCTATGTCTGAGTACGTAATGAGGGAGCAGGGGCAATGATGAACACAAACATAGATCGGAGAATGAGCAGGAGTTGTGGTTAACCAGAAAGCATTTCTTAGGGAAAAAAAAATAATAAAAGGAAGCAATTGGGATTTTGAGGCTGAACAGTGCTTCTATCAGTAGGAAGATGCTTGACTGTAAGTAACAGATAAACCAATTACAGAGGCTTAAGCAGACAGGACTTAAATTTTCTTATACATAGAAAGACATCTTGAGATAGGTGGTTGCTGGCACTGGTTCTACTATCACACAATCCAGAAATCTCCCTTCTTGGTCTACATTTGAGGTAAATGAAATTCACTGGTGGAAGAGACTTCTGTACTCCTATACCTACTGTAGTACTATTCACATTAGACAGGAAAGGAAACAATGTAAGTGTCCATCAACTGATGGATAAAGAAAATGTGGTACGTATACACATGGAATATTATTCAGCCACAAAAAGGGATGAAATCATGTCATTTTTCAACATGGTTGGAACTGGGAATTATTATTAAGCCAAGCACAGAGAGATAAACATTCCTTGATCTCATTCATATGTGGAGTTTAAAAAAAAAAACAAAAAAGCAAAAACAATAGAAGCAGAAAATATAATTGTGGTTCTCAGAGGTTGGACAGGCAAGTGGGAAGGGAAGGTTTGGGAAAGGCTGACAAGTACTAAGTGATAGCTATACAGGAGAAGAAGTTCTGTGGTTCCATTGCACCGCTGGGTGAAGATAATCTTAATTTACTGTATATTTCTGTATTAAAACCCCATAAATATGTATAATTTCTAATTGTTGAACATTTAAGTTACAGTTAGCTAATTTTTAAATTCATTTTAGTTAAAATAATTTTTTTCTGTCTTAAGTATTTTTTTTATTTTTTATTTCATAAATGTGAATTTACAAAGTGCAACTTTTGTATTGTTGTGGCTTCCCCGCCAACCTCCCTCCCTCCCGTGGCCCTTCCCTCTCCCTCTCCCATCCCACCCTTTATCGAGTTTCATATACTGAAGATCAACTAAATATGTACTAAGCAAGGATTTCAACAGGCTGCATTCACACAACCGCACAAGGTATAGGGTACTGTTCGACTAGTAGTGTTTTTAAGTTTCATAGTAAAACACATTAAGGACAGAGATCCTACGTGGGGAGCATGTACCCAGTGACTCCTGTTGTTGATTTAACAATTGGCACTCTTATTTATGACGTCAGCAATCACCCGAGACTCTTGCTATGAGCTGTCTAGGCTATGGAAGCCCCTTGAGTTCACCGACTCTGAACTTGTTTAGTCAAGACCATGTCACAGTGGAGGTTCCTTCCTCCCTTCAGAGAAAGGCGCCTCTCTCCTTGATGGCCTGTTCCTTCTGCTGGGGTCTTGTTCACCAGGGTCTTTCATAAAATAATTTTTTAAACTAATGTGTGGGCCAATGCTACTGCAATCCTCTTACCAGTTTCCTCATGGTGCCAAGAAAGCTGCAGCTGCAGCTCCAGACAGCAGCACATTGCATTCCAAGAAGTGAGACCAGCGCTTGCAAATTAATATCCAAGAAAAGCCAAAGCTTTCCAAATCTACTGCCACTGTCCTAGTCAGAAGACACCTACTTAGGTCAGAACTCAAGCACACAGCTCCCTTTCACAGCCACACAAACTGAACTGTCACACCTGACTTCAACCTGCTCTCTGGAGCTGGGCTTCCTGCTGCTGGAACCAAGGCGGGGCTGGAGGTAACATTACCATAGTTTGCCACAGGGTCCTAGGGGTCAGCATTTTTTTTTTTTCTGTTAAGAACCACATAGTAAATATTTTAGACTTTTAAGACCACACAACAACCTATTATTGTTTGTGTGTGTGTGTGTTTCTTTTTTTTACAACCCTTTATTAATGCTTAGTTTGTGAGTTGTCTAAAAACAGGCTGTGCGGGCCAAGAGCCTGCTGATCTGTAAGACAAGGCCACAGGTGGCACGGGCAGTGCTGAGAAGAATTGACGTCCTAGAACATACATTTCTAAGGACGGAAGCACCACAAGCGCAGGCAGCAGCACTTACCAGGAAGCCTAAAAGCACAAACCGTGGGAACTGCGTCTCCTTATCAACCGCAAGTATTCCCCGGTTGATTCCCTAATGAGGCCCTGGGCCCTGAGACAGTCACACGGAGAGTCCACATTCACATGCACCTCACTGGTGCTCTGCAGGACGCACAGCAGCGGCATGGCTAGTCTGTCTGGGATGGAAGTTACCACGTCTCTTGGTCTCCCTGGTTAGCATCACTTGGCTTCCCCGCTGCCAGACTGGGTGCTGAGCCAGAGGAGGGTGGCCCCCAACAGGCAGTTTTTCATTCTGTTATAAACCCCGGCTCTTCCTGCAGCCTCTCCATAGTGGACACCTGTTTTCTTTAAAGTGAAAAGTAATTCCTTGGAATTCAGGATAGGCGATGGTCAGGAGGAGTGAGCTCCCGGACTCTGCATGGCTCAGCCTGTGCCCTGTGCTGTTGGGTGGGCCTGCTCCCATTGGGGCTGAGCTGTAAGCCCAGCTGGAGGCTTTTATACTCCTTTCCCCTCTTTGGTTTCAGAATTATAAATATTTAGAACACAAAATAAATCTGCCCAGGGAATAAATATAATTTTTCAAAAAGTGTATAAACCCTAAGCCAATTGTAGTCTAACATCCTAACTGGTTTCTATCATTTACCAATTTTTCACTTTTGTAATGTGTTCAGTCCTACTTAAATTTACCTTCATGGCCTTTTGCGATCTTAAGTTTTCATATGTACCAAGCAAAAAGTGGTCAGAACTATGATGAGAATAAGGTTATTTTTCACAATACATTTTTGTTTGAGTAGGAACTGTTTCAACTATCTGCTGAGTTATATTAATTCCTTTTATTAAAGTGTTCTAACTGGAAAAGAAGCCATGGAAATTGCAAAGATAAATATGTATCAGATTACTCCTACTAGTCCTTTCTACGTGGGAACTTCAGTTTGTGGAAAAATGGAATTTAAAGATGGTGTTTTTAATGCAAAAATATTTTGAAATCCATGAAATTTTTTTCATATATGCACTTTTGTCAAATTTATTTATTTGAGAGGTAGAGTTACAGAGAGGGAGAGACAGAGAGAAAGGTCTTCCATCCACTGGTTCACTCCCCAAATGGCCACAAAGGCCAGAGATGGGCTGGACTGAAGCCAGGAGCCAGGAGCTTCTTCTGGGTCTTCCATGAGTTGCAGGAGCCCAAGCACACAGACTGACTTCCACTGCTTTCCTAGGCCATAGCAGAGATCTGGATAAGAAAAGGAGCAGCCGGGACACAAACCTGCTCTCATATAGAATGCCGACACCACAGGCAGAGGCTTAGCCTACTAGGCCTCAGTGCCATCCCCTTTTATGAACTTTTTGAAGACACTTTGTATGCATGAATTTCAAAACCTGTTTTGTACTACACCAGGCTTTGCGATACAACAGGCTAAGCTGCTACCTGGAATGCCTGTCCCAATGTCAAAGTTCTGGTTCCAGTCTCAGCTATTCTGTTTCTGATCCAGTTTCCTGCTAATGCATCTGGAAAAGCAGTAGAGGATGGCCCACAAAGTTGGGCCCCTGCCACCCACATGGAAGGCCCAGACAAAATTCCTGGTTCCTGGCTTTGTTCTGTTGTAGGCATTTGAGGCATAAACAGTATATGGAATCTCTCTCTCTCTCTCTCTCTCTCTCTTTCAATCTGCTTTTCAAATAAATAAAGAACAATTTTTGAACCCTAATAAACTTATTTTTAATTCCACTCTTCATCAACTTTTTGAAGTGCCCTGGCCTATGTTTGGGGAGGAGGCAGGACAATCTCCTCTTACAACCCTAGTGTGATGTGTTACAGTTCAAAGCACACCATATGCCCTAAGATATGGAAATAGGATTTCTCTGTGTCAAAGTCTTTTGCTATTTGAATAATGATTTTAGCATTAAAGTGATTCGTAATATGTAGCCAGTCATTCATCAAGAATCCTCTAGTAGGGAAGGTGTTTGGACTAATGTTAAGACATCAGTTTAGATGACCCATGTGAGTGCCTCGGTTTGAACTCTGGCTCTGGCTCCTGACTCCAGCTTCCTGCCAATGCAGACACTGGGAAGCTGCAGGTGACGGCTCAAGTAACTGAGTCCCTGCCACCCACGTGAGAGACCTGGATTGAGTTCCCCACTCCTGACTCAGCCTCAATCCTTGTAGAAATTTATGGAATAAACCAGAAGATGAAAGCTCTTGGGGCCTGCGCTGTGGCGCAGTGGGTAAAGCCGCTGCCTACAGTGCTGGCATCCCATATGGGCGCCAGTCTGGGTCCTGGCTGCTCCACTTCCAATCCAGCCTTCTGCCATGGCCTGGGAAAGCAGTAAAAGATGGCCCAAGTCCTTGGGCCCCTGCACCTGCGTGGGAAAGATGGAAGAAGCTCATGGCTCCTGGCTTCTTTGGCCGTTGCAGCCAATTGGGGAGTGAACCAGCAGATGGAAGACCTCTCTCTCTCTCTCTTTCTCTCTCCCTCTCTCGCTCTCTCTGCCTCTCCTTCTCACTCTGTGTAATTCTTTCAAATAAATAAATCTTTTAGAGGGGGTATAGCTCAGGGGTAGAGCATTTGACTACAGGTCAAATAAATAAATCTTTTAAAAAAAAGGAAAGTTCATGCTCTTTCTGCCTATTGAATGGAGAAAGTGTGGAGGAAACTACTGAAAGCATACAGCTGAACGTGTGACACAGGAAGCAGACATGTCCTGTGATGTCAGGAGAGTTCACGGGGATTGCCTCCCGTGTCTGATCCCTTCCCCCACACACCATCCCATGCCTGTAGACTGTCTCTTCGCATTCCTAGGCAGCTCAGTAAACCCGGCCAGAATGGAGGTTAGAACAAGGTGATTACTCATTTTGCGGGTGGGTCTCCCGAATGAGAGTTCACGTTCTTGCAATAAAGCCTAAGAAGCGGAGCAACCACATTAGAGAGAGACTGGACAGAGTCCCTGGGGCCTTTTGACAGCCTTGGTCTCCATTCCTTCCCAAACCCCCGCTGTCTTCTTGCCCTTGGGTTCTAGAAGATTCTTCTTGAGATTTATGTTAAATTCTCCTATGGTACTTGCATCCATTTGGGTTACTTTCTGATATTTGTGTTGAGAAGAGCAGTGCTAAGTCTTGTCCAGGGAGGTCACAATCCAGTTAGGGGGACAGAAAGAGAGGAGAGCCTGGGAAAATGAAAGACTAGACAGAACTCGAAATGTGCTCACCACAAAAAATGTCAAGAAATAGAGGTGATGGATATGTTCAACAGCTTGATTTAATTATTATTCCCTGTCGGATTCATCAATCATAGCATCACTCTGTTACCCATAAATTACACAATAAGCCTTATATGACTAGCAAAAATAAAATAAAATATTAGCATAGGGAAATTTGAAGAGTTCATGAAAAATGAAATTAACAGTTTATTTTAGAGCAAAAGCATTGAAACCTAGGCATAGTTTTTTCATCATATTAATTTTTCACATACTTTTTGAAGTCCCTTCATAAATTAAAAGAGAAGAAAAAGGAAGCAGAGCCTGGTCAAAATTCTTCATCTTTTATCTCCACCAACCTGCAGCATCACAATTGCGTCTTCCTCCTCCTTTCTTACACTCTTTTCATTGTTCTATCAGTTCAGATACGCTTGGCTGCAAGCCACAGACTACGAACAGTACAGACAAGTCTGATCTCACTTAGCACAAGGTCTGCAGGCACACGCGTTCTCTGTTGGTTCTGAACTCAGTGCTGTCATGACTCTAAACTGGGTTTTCCATCATCCTGTCGGTCTCCTTTTCATAGTCCCAAGATGCCTGCCATGGCCCCAGGTATCATATTCGAATGGAACAGAATGCAAAGAAGGGAGTGGGTGGGGCCAAAGGGACTATTCCTTGGCTGCTCTCTGGTTTCAGAGTCCCCTGCAGATTTCCTTTACTCGGCTTGTGTGCCAGACCCGGGCCATCATATATTCTCAGAGACTCTCACCCTCAAAGGGAAATGAGTGGTCTTGACTGGTTCAGACCAACCATGAAGAATGCGCTAGGACTGTGAGTAGCTTTAAATCAGCCAAAGAGAAGGAAGAAAGCTGCTCTGTGGGTGCCTGAGAGTGGCTTCAGCCTAAGGATTACCCAGAAAGCCGGCTCGAGGTTTGGGCGTCATCCCTGACTTCTTTTTTCTCACCCCCTCCTCCACTCTTGATTCACACAGTGGCTTTCATCCAATCAGAAGTCAAGCTCCATCAGCTGTCTCCTGATCTATGCAAACTCCTGATCTCACCGTCGCTCTTCTTCATGTTTTATTATGTCTTACTTCTAAAGTTTCAAAAACCTTCTCCAAGGACTTCTCCTCTGCAGCCTTGCTCCTTTAGTAACCTGAGAAGTATATATAAGAATGTACGAAGCTCTACCCGGATGATATCATCCTGCTTTGTAAAAACCTTCACGGACTCCTCCAATTTCAGAGTAGAATTCAAGCTCTCAGTCTATCAGTCTGGCATGTACTGCCCTGTATGACGATGCTCTATCCTACCTTTCTTATTACCTATTTGCAAACTGCCTTCTTAGCAATTGCTCCCACCCCCCCCCCACACACACACACATGCAGTCATTCACACATACAGGCACACACTCACATACAAATACACAGAAATTGTCATGCTCCCTTCTTCTAACTTTGTTCTCGCTTCTAACTCATACACAATCCCAACATTCAAATCTAACCCCCCTCTAAGCAAGCATTCTTAATCATTTCACATCAGTTCTCACATAAGAAACCATGCTCCTTCTACAACCCACCAAGGTAGACCTCCAAGTTCATTGAGCAGGCAGATAGCTAAGGAGACAGGGATTCTGAATCTCTTGAACTTGATTCCAGCACACTGGCGAGAAAGCTCGGTCTCCTCCAGGACACTGGTCTGAGTCCTTCTAGAAGCGCTGAGTTCTGTAATTTACCTTTTGGCTCTTTATGCATTTGATATTTCTGCAGTTAGGCAGAATCAGGTATCCCTGTGTCATATCTCCCTCACTACTTCACATTTCTTCAAGACAGAATTCCTGCCCAGGCCTGTGTGCATAACTGATGCTCCAGAAATCCAAATGGCATGCCAGGAGCTGTGGTCTTCATTTCGAGAGCAGAGCTGGGTGGAGAAGTGATCAAAGTTCAGTGGCTAAGGAGACACACAGGAGTGCGGCTGGGGCTGGCCCATACGGGCAGAATGACAGCCGCATTCCATGGATGGCGAGAAGAGCAAGTAGAAAATGAGCAAGTGGACCATACAGGGTGGCACACAGAGTTACTGAGGTAGAGCAGAGAGTAGGTGGTGGTGGAGGAAGGGAGGATTCACAAAGAAGGGAGGGGATCTATGGGCCTTCCTGGGGCACTGCTGACAAGAGTGTTCCTGCTCTTTCCAGCAAGAGCTACCCCTGGTTCCAAGGACAGAACACCAGCATTCTGTTTCTTTGAATTACATATACTATACTTCATATCAGAGCCATAACAGTTAGTGGAAGACAGTCCAGCTTCCTGCTGTCTAGTAGGACCCCGTAGAGCTTCTGCAGGGGCTCAGAGAACCCTAAGATGCAACACCAGGCACTCAGGGGTAATCACCTGTGGATGGCACCCTCGCCTGCTAGGCAGCCCGGCTCCCCTCTGGGATAACTTTTCCAGACAGCATAACAGGGAAGATGATCCAACCATTCCCGGAGCAGTACGTGGAGGGCAACCCTTCACGCCAGCCCCTGACACTGCCAAGAGCTCCCCTGTCTGATTTGTTCCTCGGGAATTCCTGAAGGGGTCGGTTCTTCCTCACACTTAGCGATCACAGTGAAGGGGCCGGAGTGGTGCCACAGCAGCTTAGGCCACTGTCTGTGGCTTCTCGTATGGGCCGCAGTTCAAATCCCAGCTGCTCCACTTCTGATCCAGCTCCCTGCTAATGGGCCTGGGAAAGCCAGGAAAGATGGCTCAAGTGTTCCTGCCCCACAAGGGACAGACCTGAATGGAGCTCCTGGCTCCTGGCTCTGGACGGCCCAGCACCAGCCATTGCAGCCAGCAAACAGCAGATGGAAGACAGGATCTCTATTTGTCTGTTTCTCTCTCTCTCTCCCTTCCCCCCTCCCTCTCTGCCCTCTTTCTGTAACTCTTTCAGAATTAAATCTTGAGATAAAATTCAAAAATCACAGCAAAGTGACAAATTCTATTTGTCTAGAGTCAGTAAACAAGGATCTCTCCCTGTGTCAATTTCTGATTTTCGGAGTATCAAGGGTGTGTGGGAGGGAAGGAAGCATCACTATGTTCCTAAATCTGTATATATGAAATACATGATACTTGTATAACTTAAATAAATTTTTTTAAAAAATCCGTCTCTAACTAGGAAGTTGAAACTACCTGTTAAAAGAGTAAATTGGGAGATACACTTGAAAGTCACTAAAAAATTATATCTTCCCCAAGCTTATTTAGAAGAAATATGTAAAACAGGAAATGTAAATTTAAAAAACGGCACCAGGTACTTGAAATGAATTCAGTATTTAAAGGAATACTGCATTCATGAAGTACATCAGAAAGTTCATAGAAAATGAAACTAAAAGATAAGCTTATTATGATGCAAAAATGTTTGAAATCCATGCATACAAGGGACTTAAAAAAAATTCATGGCAAATTAAAATTATGAAAAAAACTATGAATGGATTTCAAAACTCTTTTGCACAAAAATAAACTTATCTTAAAATTTTAGTTTATTTATTTTCACTTTGTTTGAAGGGCAGAGATACAGAGACAGAGAGAGATCTTCCATCTGCTGATTCACTTTCAAAATGTCTACAACAGCCAGGACTGGACCAGGATGAACCCAAGAGCCTGGAACTCCATCTGGATCTCCCATGTAGATGTCAGGGTGCTAATAACTTGAGCCATAACCTGCTGCTTTCCAGAGCGCACATTAGGAGAAAGTGGATCAAAAGTTAAGTAGCCGGGATTGAACCAGGCATTCTAATATGATCTGCAGGTGTCCCAAGAGACAACTTAAGCCACTGCACCAAATGCCAATCCTAAATGTACATTTTTAAAAATTCACTATTTTTCATGAAATTTTTAAAGTAAACTTGCATATCTGACCTTCCTAGCAGCCAAAATGAAAAGGGAAACCCACTGGGTTACTTAGTTCCCATACCCTGACCAAAAACCCACATCTTGGTCAGGAGAGACAGTTCCTAAGTCCCATATCAAATCTGAGGCAGATGAACCTCAGAGAGGCACATTTAAGGAACATAGTGATACTTCCTTTCCTCCCATCCACACTCCAACCCTTCTTCCTCCTCCCTCTCCCATTCCCACTCTTGCTTTCTATAAAGATCTACTTTCAGTTCATTTAATGATCATAAGTTTAATCCTACACTAAGTAAAAGAGTTCTTCATACAAATAGTATGAAGAAAAAAACAAAAACACTGTCCCTCAACAGAAGAGACAAGGGCTGTAAACAGTCATCCAATCTCATCATTACACTTAGTCAAATAAGTCAGCCCCCAAAAGACAAGATAGCATATGTTTTCCCTGATCAGGGGTAACTAAAGAGAGTACCTAAAATGTAATGTATTGGAAAGAAATGGACATTTTGAGACAGATTCTTTTTAAAAGAGAAATTTTTAAATGTTGGTAAGCCATTGATAAGCCAATAGGAACACAGTATCTTGAAAGCCACAAGTAAAGATGTGTGGCTCAGCAAGAAGTGGAAAGCTCCCGAGAACAAGTTCGGAGGGCTTCCAGAAGTCACACTGCACTCATCAGGTGTCCACACGGGCCTGGTGACTGATGGCCCGTGGGTCATCCAAGTGTCAGCGAAAACTGACAGCCAGACTCTCCAGACTGAGCAGCTCCGAGGCTCCTGTGGACTGGGTGTTTGCAGGGACCTCTGTGCCTGTACAGGAGGGTGACAGGCTCACTGGGCTTTCCATTCCAATACTTTGACCTGCAGTATCTGAGCCTCTCACTTCAAACTACTCTTGCAGGTCCAGCCAGCTTCCCAATGCATGTTCAGGCTCTATCTAGTCCCACCTAGTTCCCACGTAGTTCTTGGAACCTGGCCATCTATCTCCACTACTCTATCTCAAGTGCTACCAGGTGGGTCTCCCTCAGCATCAAGCCATTTCTCCATCTTTGGAATAAAACACAGGCTGGACCATCTCTCTCTACATGTCCTCCCTCCAACTAAATTGCAAGGTCCTTGAGCATCTGCCTGTATCTTATTGATCCATGTGTTCCTAACATCCAGCACTGAGCCTTGCTTATTCAGAACACTCAGCAAACGTTGAGGAAGTCATTAAATCTTTTGGCTTGAGTTATATCAGTTCCCTGACCTATAAAATACAGATTATAAAGCTATTGCAAGTATTAGATGGATTAATACCTAGAAAATAGAGTGTCCCGGTATGTTCTAAGCATTCAATAAAATTTATCCATTCCATAAGGCACTCAGTAAAAGTTGAATAAAAGGCTAAATGAATATGGATATGACAGGATCAATATTAAAAATTAAATGACTTACTTTCCAAGTAAGTTTTATCACTTGAACGCTTTCACATTAAATCTGTATCAGCACAACTGTCTGGTAGTTATGGAAAACAAGTATTATTATGGTGCAAGGCAGCTGCCAGTCACAGACGGAGCTGGAACCCCGATGGAAGTATGTACTGTATGGAGGGCGGTGGCCAAATTCCCTTTCTCCTCGCCCTGTTCTCTTTCCTAGAATCCAGGATGGTGTGATGAGTTTTGCATGTGACACAGTGGAGAAAGTGACCCCCATAAGCTAATGTAACTCAGCATTTGTTTCCGGCATCTGCCAGAGCAATTTCAATTAGCTTCCAGAATAGATACTGCCATGTAGCTGATGCAGCAATTTCCATTTAAAGCACTGTGGAGCAATTTCATTTCATAAAGCGATCCCTGCAGCTTAGATTCAAGAGTACGCCACATTTGCGAAGATGGAAATGGAATAATTATGTTCTAAGTAGAGACTATAAGTTACAAACCAATTCCAAAGGCCAGTGAATCAGAAAAGTTGCTTTTCCAGGTATCTTTTTTTTTTTCAGTCCTTTGAGGCCCAGGGGCATGGGGCCAGGGCTGGGCACAAAATTACACGAGAGACTCTGCCTTTATTGAAGTCCAGGAGCTTTTCCCACCTGCTCATCAAGGTATACTCTCTCCCTGGAGAGCAAATTTTCTTAATAACTTTATTAATGACCCTCCGAGTTACCATAACTGCAAGAATATTTCCCATTCTGAGGACAGCATGTTCTCACACCAAGTGTAAGATTCGCCCAAAGAAAGACTATCCAAAAACTACAGAGGGCGACAATTCATTGAATATTTCAAAATGAAAGCACTGAAAACAAAGAAATGATAAACGTTCGGGGTGATAGATGTGCCAGTTACCCTGATCTGGTCACTACACATTGGGTACCTGTTTTGAAATGCAAGACTGTGCCCTACACATATGTAAAATTACTGGGTGTCAATTAAAAATAAAATAAAGACTATCCACAACACCTATCATCTAACACAGAAAGAGAGATCCAAACAGAGAAGGGCCTCAACCAGGGAGCTCGCAATAATGACATCAGATGAGACACTCTTATCCTATCATTTCAACTTGTTCTCTCCAACAGGGCTTTATTGATTGACAAAGAAAGCAAGGGAACAAGAGCCATCTGACCACCCTGTCTCTGCCTACCGTCCTGTATTCTGAAACTACATGGAACTATTAAATCTAAGAGCCAATGGTATGAGTGTGGTCACTGCTACTGCTGAGTTGAGGGGATCACGGTGACAACAGACTCCCCAGGAAAGGAGGGAGAGAGATCACTGGTTGCTATGATATGCTAGACCCTGTGATTTCCACTTGTCGCATCCTCGGGGCTCCCAGGGCTCCATGAGGAGGCAGACACAGTAGCTCAGCGTTTACAGATAAGGATATTGCACATCAGAAAGGTTAAGGCAAAGACCCAATGTCACACAGCCTGTGAGGTGGGGGAGCCTGGATGTAACCACGTGTGTGACCAACTCCTCACTCCCAGGCCTCCTGCAGCATTCTCACTAAAGAACATAGAAGGCAAGACGACAGTCATGACCCCTCTTCCAGAGCAGCAGAATTACAAGGAAGAAACTCTTTATGGCTTTGGAATGGTGTGCTTCAAACTGTGGCTAATATAGTTTATTTATTTAAAAGTACTAGATGCATATACTTTCAGCTCACCAAAAATTATGAATCATTCCAGCCAATGTTTTCAGATCACTCTGTTGAGGAAGATATGTTTATACTGATGCACATCTCAGGCATATTTCAAAGAACTAAACATTTATTAATATTTGGATTGTGTGAGTACCATACGCATGACAAATTCTTCAGCTATTTCTGGAGGGCTTTTATAAACGAGTCCACAGTCATGAATGAAATAATGGGTACCCTTCCCTCTAAAGTAAAGAAAATTCCAATTTTTCTCAATTTTATTAATCTCTAACATAATAAAAATGCTTCTTTCCAAGTCATAGGAAATAGGTGCCCAAAAGGCATGAGACAAACATTACCAGTTATCTATTTTTAAGTTAATAAATATTTAAAGGTACACACTTATTGAATCTAATATTAAAATCAGAATGATAATATATTCACATGGCATTAATAGAAACTAATTTTAAATTTCAACTAGCTTTTAAAAACCAGAAATATAAATTTTGAAATCAAAGCTAGTGTCTAATATGCTTTGTTTAACTGTGTTGCTATTTTAAATATATTGCTTACTCTACTTTCATTCTGCTTAGCTATAAAGAAAACTAAAAGTATTCTTTATAGGCAGTGAAATGCAAAAAGCTTATGTTGATAACTGTTTGCATACATACATGGGCACATCTCAGGGTTTGTTCTCTGTAGTCACTGTGTCCAGGAGGTCACCCATCTCAGGGCACCCTTCTGGGCCCAACCCCAAATCCTCATCCAACCTTCTACTACCACCAGGGCAATGAGGGCCAAAACCTCAACAGATGACTGACTCAAGAACTGCGGTCTATCTCCGAAGACTGAGCTATCAGGACACTCCTGTGGGAGGGTAGGAAGGCCTGGTGCAAAGGACAAGCCTGTGGTTTGACGTTCAAAGGCGTTCTAGTGTTAGTCTAACACGTCCAGCAAGTGTCTTACTCCAGTAAACTACTGGTGAGGATACAAATTTCAATTCCATGCTTGAATACAATTTTATAGGAAATATATTACATAACAGATGGCGGTGGGGAGAGCCTGCTGCAGAATCACATCCCTGGGGCACAGCTAACACACAGCATCACCCGCATGACAACTGCTCCCAGGAGGGTGCTCACCACACCAATGCAAGTCATGGCTTCCATACAGCCTCTGTTTAGAGGCAACATTTGTTTTTCTCCTATTTTTACTCCAGTGGGGTGGATCAGCTAGGAACCAGAGCAAGTGTAATGGACTAAATGCCCCAGGTACATTATCCGTTCCCTTCCTTTCACTGTGTGTTTATCAGGCAGCCCAGCTACTTTTCACATATAAATGTAAATGAAGACCTGCACGTGCGCAAGGTAAGATGTAAGTAGACATTTGTGCCCAGCATGGAAAGTATTTCATAAGTGAGAAAATTATGTTCATAGTTTACAGAGCACAGCACATAGCATACTGTGGGATCTGCATGCTTTGTTGGTGGCTGTTTTCCCAACTGTTTTCTGAAAACAATAAAAGCCACAAGTTGTGCTAACTGGATCTGGACTAGCTGGAAATTGAATTCAGGAGTATCTAAAGAAAATAAATCTTTAGCATGAGCCACTTTTTTTTTCTCCAATCTACTAACTGTATTCTCCTTTCAACCATCCAGTAGGGAGGTGAAATAGTGTCTTTTAGGGAGTGCATTATCTTGCCAGTGCTGCTATTACAAAGGCCCACAGACTAGTGGCATTAACAACAGAGATTTATTGTCTAGCAGTTCTGGAGGCTGGAACTCCAAGATCAAGGCTGACAAGGTTGTTCCTTCTAAGGGCTGTACTGGGCGATCTGTTCCAGGCCTCTCTCCCTGACTTGGAGATGCCTGTCTTCCTGTTCACACATCCTTCCCCCAATATGCGTATCTAACTCCAAGTTTCATCTTTTTATGAAGACAAGAGTCATATTGGATTAGGGTCCACACTAATGGCCTCATCTTAACCTGATTAGCTCATAAAGAACTTTTCTTCAGACAAGGTTATACTCTGAGGTACTGGGGTTAGGACTTCAGCATATGAATTTGGGGGTAGGGAGACACAGCTAAACAAACCTATCATGGGAGGGGTAAAATTAATAGCTTTCAAAGGTAGTTCTTACCTATGTGATACAAGAAAACGAAGATTCTTTCAAAAGTGAAGGCTTCCTATTTTCCCAAAGAATCTCAAGACTTCCTCTGTTCATAAAAACAATTCTAACAACTAAAGAGATTTTACCATTTCATCAGGTGTCAATAAAGTCTGGCCCGGGTTGTAAAGCACAGTTTTAAAACGTGCTCTGGGCACTGTCTGGCAGAGTTGTCAAGCTGCTGGCTAAGACATCCATGTGCCACGTCAGAGTGCCCCTTCCAGCCCTGGCCCTTCTCCCAGTTCCAGGTAATGCGCACCCTGGGAGGCAACACATGATTATTGTTCAAGTACTTGGGCCCCTGCCACCCACGTGGGAGACCTGGATTGGGATCCTGGCTCCTGGCTTCAGCCTGGCACAGCCCTGGCTATTGTGAGCCTTTGGGGAGTGAATCAGCAGATGGAAGTTCTTTTACTCTTTCTCTGTATCTCCACCTCTGAAATTAGTATATAAAAACAAAAAAGGAAGTAAAATGGACTTTCTGTTTGAAAAGCAGAAGGCAGCATCTTCAATGGGTGTGTGTGTGTGTGTGTGTGTGGACACGTGTGTTTGGGTAAAGCTGCTCTGGATCGGAATGACTGGACAGTGCAGCTCTCACTTTTTTCCCTGGAATTGTAGAACAGTTCCTGAACGCACAAACCCTGCAGCCGTCTGTCCGGCTTCTCTCCTGGCTCTGTGGCTGGTGGCCTTGTGAACAAGTCACTCACCCTCACTGCTCCTCAGTTGCCACATGGGAAAACATGGCAAATAAATCTGTTGTGAGGGTCAGTGAGGGTGTGTACAGGTGTTTCTATGTAGGATATGATCACATAATTTTACATGTCCTAGACCAGTGTCTGACATGCACGGTCCTTCAGAAGTGTGATGAGTGTGGCTGTTACTATGATTCCTCTCGGTCCACTACCACCAGCTAGACTCCTTCAAGACAGTGAAGACACGGAATGTGTCAGCTGCCATTTAAAAAAAAAAATACACAAGAACCACAATGCAGTGGAAACAGATGCTCCTTTGTGTCATTCATTTATACACAACATTGAAATTAAGGACCTACCATGGGCCATCAGGGTTACCTAAGTTTACCATGGCTGTTTTGTCTTGTTTGCATAAGTCTACAACCTCAACTTTTACAGAAAGAAGGAAGGAGCGAGGGAGGGAGGAAATATCATTATGTTCTTATAATTATATCCACCAATCACATTGAGGCTGTTAAGAACTAATTACAAATTAAAATTTAAAAAATTTAAAATAAATAAATGCAAATGGAAATGTCCAAGTGACCTTTGAGAACTGACTTCTAAATTCTAATCTCATACATGTAGAGGTATTCTGTGCCCCAAATAAATAAAATAAATCTTAAAAAAAAAATAAAAGTTCAATGTTTGCCAAAGGAAATTTATTCAGAATCCAAGGAAAACATATTTTAAAAAAGATCATACAGTATGGCAGAACCAAAAGAGGCCAGCAAAGTCACCTGAGTCTACCTTCTGTGCATGGACTTTTTTTTTAATTGAAGCAGCGGAAAGAAAGCTAGACAAACATAGAGCAAGACAGACAGAGCTCCCACTGCTGGTTCACTCTCCAAATGTCTGCAATAGCTAGGACTAGACTAAGTCAAAACCAGGAGCTTGGAACTCAATCCAAAGTCTCATATATGGGTGGTAGGGAAGCAACCACTTGAGCCGTCACCTGCTGCCTCCCAAGGTCTTAATTGGTGGGAAGCTGGGATCAGGAGCCAGAGCCAGAATCGAATGCAGACACTCCGATACAGGTTGCAGGCATCCTAACCCACATTTCCACCGCTAGGTCTGACACCTGCCCCTCTGTGAATGTCCTGAGTCCTTCTCCCCCGCATCAAAGGGTCATCCCGTTTGGCTGGGCAGCGTACTCCCCTTGGAGGGCACCCATCCTCCTGTAAACAGCTGGAAGGTAGAAAGTTCTTTCCTGTGTTGAGCAGAATAGACCTTAATGCTATATGCGGGACCAAACAGAACCCATCTAATGCCTCTTTCACACAATAATCCCCTGAGCATTCGATGCCAGTTGTCCATTCATGCGTTCAACGTGCCACACACACTGCTCCAGGCCTGCAAAAGTCTTCTCTGTGCTAAACACTCTGTGCCTCGAACATTCCTCTTGGGAACTACTTTTATTCCCTTTGCAATTTTGACTTCTCTGCTTAAAAGAGGAATTTTTCTCCTTTTACAGTACATTGCCCAGAACCACAAACATTCCTCATGGTTAGTGTTTTTCCCATTTAGATTTCACTCATCAGTCTACCTGGGATTACTGCATAATACACGTGCAGAATGTTTTAACCTAATTTATAAATTGTGCTGAATTTGGTAAAACACAAAGAGCTAAATGGCTGGATGTCAACTTTATAAAAATGGATCAATAATTTTAAAGCCATCCCTCCAATCCTATTTCCTATGCATTTCTTTGTTTATAGAAGAACTTGAAAAAACTGTTCCAAGTGCTTTATAGAAAACTTGGTTTCCAGAATAGGTTTGAGACCACAAAGATTACTTTCTGCTTCTTCATTGTTCTTTTTTTGCCAGTACATTGTATAAAGTTAAAATGCTAAAAAATAGCAACATGAACTAGACATTGACATAGCCCTGAAAGTGACACAAAAGACTGTCAGGGAATCCGTGTAAATGCAATCAGACCACAGATTCTTCATGTTCATGGTCAAAGCTCCAATTATCCCACTCAAGATACAAATCAGCAGCCACATTTTAGAGCTTTAGTTGTTCTTCTTGGCAAACATATTAAGTCCCCCCTACCTCTTTTTATTTTTAAAAATAGGTCCTATTCTCTATGCTCCAGTTCTCCAGTAATGTTGACCCCAGAGTTTTCCTAACATCAGCACATGTAGACTATAAATGTTCCAGCAGACCTACACAAGTTAAGGCAATTACAAGGATGTACCAGGTGAATTCATTTGGCAAATTGGCCAGCCTTAGTTCACAGATTCCATGTTGCTGAAGTTTAATTAAGTCAATGTGTCAGAGAATCAAATGAATTCTCCCAACTAAGCTGAGCAGAGGATCCTTGGCACTCAAGGAAGAAAGAGCCAAAACCAATTGTAGTCTTGAAAACCCAAGCTGAAATTGGATTCCCACCTAACATGGCTGGCCTGGGCCCGCATATTTCAAAACTCCCCAAATCTGCCAACTCGTGTTTTTCCCCCTCTTGAGGATGATTTTTGTAATTATATAGCACTTAACCTAACAGGGAAACTATCTCCTGGCTGAGACTTCACAGCAGGGGAAAAAGGCATAATGTCCTCACGATCTCATACCAAGGGAAGAACATGTTTGATTATTTTTTTAACTACCCTGTAATCATCAAGAATTCGCAGGTCTTAGCAGTAAGAAAAAATCAAGGACATTATTAAAAATGAGATTTTTTCCCCTGCCCTAAGCACTAACTTATGCCATACGTCCTGATATTTAAGCATAATTTAGTAAAAACAACAGCAAAAACAACAAAAGGCAGTACATTTACATAAAAAAGACACCAGTTCAGTCTGGCATAACTCATTGTCATGGTTTTATTGAATCTTTAATTTCTCTTGTCCATCTTTGGGTTAGAAGCCAAATATTATTTTCCAATAATATGAAGCTTATATTCCAGATTAAAATCTGGCTATTACACTTGAAATTGTACTGCTATGAAAAAGTAAGACTCAAAAATAAACACTCAGCTCATAATCTAACATAAAAAGTTTTTCAGAAGAATTATTAGAGAATCGTATCACCTGGGACTGGAAACACATGAGACTAACTCTATCCTGCCCTTATTTTAGTTGCTGCCTAAACCTGAGAAAATCAAATCCTACATGTCCCAACAAGGTGATTTTTTCTTTTTTGTATCAAATGAATCTACTCCATTTATAAATACAAAAAGTCTTCAAAAACTTCATGGAAAATGAAATGAAAAGATAAGTGTATTTTGGTTCACAAAAATTTGAAATTCATGTGTTTGAGGGTCTTCAAAAAGTTCACAGAAAAGGTTATGATAAAACTATTCATGAATTTCAAAAATTATTACATCAAAATAAGCCCATAGGGGCCAGAGCTCTGGCTCAGTGGGTTAAAGTCCCAGCCTGTAGCACTGGCATCCCATATGGGCACCGGTTCAAGTCCTGCCTGCTCCACTTCTGATCCAGCTCCCTGTTAATGCACCTAGGAAAGCAGCAGAAGATGGTCAAGAGCTCGGGCCCCTGTACCCATGTGGGAAACCTGGAAGAAGCTCTTGCTCCTGGCTTTGGATCAGCTCACCTTCTCGGGGGTTGTGGCCATTTGGGGAGTGAACCAGTGGATGAAAGATCTCTCTCTTTGTCTCTAACTCTGTAACTCTGTCTTCCAAATAAATAAAATAAATCTTTTAAAAAAGATAAGCCCATTTTCTAATTTCTCTTTTTGGAGTACTCTATTGTACTAAGTGTCAATTCCCCTGAACTCTGTGCAATAGCTTAATAGAAAAGTTTCGGCCAGGAAATTAGGTGGTCTGTGCTCCAGGCATGGTTCTACACATAACTAACTCCGTGACACTGAGTAAGTCACGCATCCTCACTGGACCCCCAGAGAGGTCAAGGGGAGACAGCAGCGATGAACTCAGGTTCTGGAGCTGGGAGATGCAGACACTGAGCCAGACAGGGCCACACGCTCCTCATTCCTGCACTTCTCACTGTGGTCAGTTTCCAGCTAGAGAAAATGTGAAACACTGACCCCTGTAGTGTCAAAAATTACCCTCAGGAAATGTCTGGCTCTAAAAATAAAAAAAGAAAGATCAAAACTAGAGATTTCATGATAAAGATCTCTCAGTTTGTCAATGTCACCCCTGATTAACATCTATAGACCCTTACATGCTTACAAAAATTATTGTGTAGGGTACTAAAATATACTACACTTGCCTGGGCACAACACTTTGTTTTATTAATCCTCTCTCTCACCTCCAAAAAAAAAAAAAAACAAAAACAAAAACAAAAAAACCCTAAATTTAATTTCCATTATAATCTTGCATAAATAACTTTGGTTTAATTTATCTTGTGTCACTGAGAAACATAAGATCGATTTCTTTTCTAAAGAAGGAGAATGTTGATCATGTCGATTTCATCTTTACCTTTGCCTGGCTTTAAAACTATGTACCCATTTGTGTGTTCTTAGAAAATGTATTTCCATTGCATTCATTCTCGTTGATGCTTCGCAACTTCAAATAATGGTGCTATTCTCCACTAGTTCCAGTGACAGGAATTCCTTCAACACCTCCAGGTACTCCAACCACACATTCTGTTTCAGTATTGTTGGCTGAATATTTCTATTTCTGTAGTATGCAATTATTTTCCTTATTCTGGAACTACTCCTAATCTACCAGGAGAGAATTATTTGGCAACCATGTTCATTTCCATAAAGACCCCTTCAACATAGTATAGGCACACTTCTGAAACATGACCTCATATACCACCCTTATGGGTAAGCTAAAAATGATAGGTGAGTATAATTTTTTTTAATGCAGAATTTATGGCACTAACTTAGTATGTTACCCTTTCCAGTCCAGATGTACCGTACAGAATTGAAAATGTTACATTCAGAAGTGAAAATGTTATGTCATAAATGATGCACTTGTGAGGCAGAGATTTTTAAAAGAGGATGTTAGTCTTTAGCCTGTCCAATCTCAAATGGGAATGAAAGATATTAAAAAGTGAGAGATTTTACCAGTTCTCAAGCTGTTCTAAAGTTCTCAATCTGTGCTTGGACATTTTCAAAATGTAAAATGTATTTATGTCTTTTACAAAGTAAGGCAACAAAGTGAAATGAAATGAGTTGCTGCAATTTGGTGGGAGCAGGTCCGGGCGATTGCTGCTGTGCTAAGGAGATTGGCGTTACCCCCCGACTCTGCTGAGTCTCCAGCCCCTTCCTTTAGGATTACTGAGTGTAATTCAAGGGAAGGAGGCAGCGACCAAGATGGCTCTCATAAGAAAATGGATACTCCCTAGCACACTTTCCTTCTGGCAACCACACTTCATGGAAACCCTGAAATGCATCATGGCGTTCACGGCGGAGTAAAGTGTGTCAGATTTACCTGCTGACCAACAGTATACCAAGAATAACCCTTCAGGACCACAGGAGTCAAGAATGGCCATGATGTAAGACCAAAAGCGTGCTTCACTTAATTAAGTTTTTCTTACTTTGAATCTATTCTGACAAGGGTTCCAATTCGTGAACAGGACTAAGGATTACAATTGAAGTTTTATCTCCAGACACTGCAGATATGTGTTCATGCATGAAGGTTGGAAAAGAATACGCCCTCAAGATGCACTGAAATTTAAATGCTCTAAAAATATTTAACAGATACATGTCAATTTTTAAAAATTTTGATTTTTAAAAATAAGAAATATAAATCCTACACTAAAATAAGTAAGGTCTCACATGAGTTAGAGGAGTTGTTCTGGACATAAAGATAACCTGGGGATGCGACAGTTGCCTGCAGTCCAGCAGAAGAAAAAAAAACCCACTTGTGGTGTTTAGGTTATATACAATGATGCCAATTTGCAATCTGTAAACTCATGCAACAGAAACCTAATGGATTTTGTTTTGGATACTCACTTCCTAATGAATGGCTGCCAACTTGCTGGCTATACCACATCAGCCCAGAAGAAGAGACAGACAGACCTCAAGCAAAAAGTGCCATTAGAGGTGTGTGCCAACTTGGTCTCAGCTGCCGGGGTCAGCCTGTGCATTCCTTGTGAAACCCACACAAGCTGATAAATCTGTCGGCCGTTCATGTCATTTGTCATCCACATACCAATCTTAGTTCACTCCTAGTCACAGCAAGAAAAACCCCTGTCTTCAAAACTCTCCTCTTGTGGAGCCTTGTTCTAAGGTTTAGCCTTCACCCTGCATTGCTTTGTTCATGATTCCAACACACAGTCAGGGGCAGCGCTGAAGAGTGGTGCTGGAATTCCCAAAGAAATTCCAATTCTGGTAGCCTCACCTCACCTCTGCCCCCATGCACGAGAACCCATAATTTGTTCTCACCCTTCTTGCTTTCTCAGAGTCTCTCGGAGAGGTCCTGTCTCATCTGACAGAACACAGAGACCCCATGATCAAGTCTTGACAAGCTCCATCTCATTAGCGCGCTTTTTAATCATCCAGGGTGACAACCCATGATAAATCATGTCAAAACACGGGATTCTAAATGAGGAGAGAAAGTGGGAAGGAAGTAACACACTCCAAGAATAGTTTTATTTCTTTATCTCCTTTTTAAATTAAAGTGAAAGAAAGACAAATCTGAGGCCAAGGACAACTTGGAGCTGGACAGGAGGGGAGGGCAAGCCCATGGGAACGGACGGCCAGTGGTTTCTTAGTTCTCTTCATCACCTTTCTTATCTATCAAGGAACAGAGACTGTCTGAATCAGAGAAAAGTCTCGCATCTCAGACTCTGGACTCCTGCTTGATTCCTGGGAAGAGGGGGGGACTTGCTGACTCCCAGCTGAACTCTTTGGCGCAAGGTGGAGTGAAGAAGAAGGCTGGAAGATGAGGGACCCCAGAAGGCTGCTGCAAAGCTCATGGCCATTCACAGCAAAATGGAATGTCCCCGAGGCCAGCCCCTCGCTCTTCCCATTGTAAAGGGGCCTCTCCAGGACACAGACGTGGAAGGTTGAGAACTGGTTCTGACTACACAGCAGAGGACACATGTCTCCTGGTCACTTGAAAAAAAAAAAGGTTTATTTTATTTATTTGAAAGTCAGAGTAACAGACAGAAGAAAGGAGAGAGGTGGGGGGGGGGGTGTGGTAATCTCCCATTTGCTGGCGCACTCCCCAGATGGCCACAATGGCCAGGGCTGGGCCAGGTCAGGGCAAAGCCAGGAGCCAGGAACTTATTCCAGGTCTCCCATGTGGGTGCAGTGGTTCAAGTACTTCAGTCATTTTCGGCTGGTTTCCCAGGCACATCAGCAGGGAGCTGGATCGGAAGTGGAGCAGGTGGGACTCGAACCTGCACCCATATGGGATGTCGGCATGGCAGGCGGCAGCTTAACCCATTAAAGCACAACGCCAGCCCCTGCTGCTGGATTTTTATCTGTACCAAGCCGCCAAGCAGAGCCGTGTTTATTTCACCAAATCCCCTGGCAACAAGAAATGGAGCTGAAATATGAACTGACAATGGGTCTGGTTCTCATTGCTTCTAATTCTAACTCAGGAAAGAAACATTTGAGTTGAATGCTGAGCCCTCAAAGACTTTCACAGAAAAATGTTTGGACTTGTTCTTTTCCCCTCAAAGTATTCCACTAGTCAAAATAGCAAGTTTAATCTGGAAAAAGAGAATGGAAAATGTATAGACAATGCACGCCCCCTCCACCTCTGGCAAACTCTACAACTACATTAAATTAGAATTTATACCTTACTTTAATCATTATAATTGAGGTGACAGATTAATTGTCACTTTTATAATCTTAGAAACCATATTTCATTGCAAATTCTAAATGACTGTGGCAAGCAAAACCGTCTGGAACTTATCACAACATGTCCAGTCTCCTCCATCTGAGACTATGAACCTCTCTTACCCCTGCTTTCCTCTTCCATCAATCACGTTTCTTTCCTGAAATCTGTATTTCCTCCTTCCTATTCACTGCTCAACCTGTGGCCATTGGGCATCCTTGGCCACCACTCCATCAAGGTCACCAGTGTCCTAGCCTACACTTGGAACCACTCATCATGTTTCCAGTTCACTCCTTGGAACTACTGCCCCCTCAACACACCTCCTGTGACAGCCAAGTGGCTCTTGTTCCTCTTCTGTTCTCTACTCCACAGCCCACTGAGCTCAGTGCTCAGTCCAGGCAACTCTCCTCCTGACCCCCTGAAATGAACTTCCCCGAGGCCCAGCTCAACCTTGGCCTCTTTAACTTGTACACATTTGTGTAGATAAGTTCAAACGCACCCCCAGTCTCAGCTACTTCCCTGGGCTCTTTCTCCTTTCCAGTCCCAATGTACCTGGGATGCACCTGCAGGATATAAATGAGCACAGTGTTGATAACAGACACACAGACAACACACACTGGTGGAGAGTGAATGAATGAATGAATGCATGCACACGTCAGATGTACAGAAGTTAACAAATTACTTTCATTTTATTTACAAGGCAGAGAGACACAGAGACAGAGAAATCTTTTATCTGCTACTTCACTTCCCAAACGCCTACAACAGATAAGGATGGGGCCAACCCAAAGCCAAGAGCTTAAAATTCTATTTGAGTCTCAACCTGGGTGGCAGGGACCTAAATACTTAAAGACTTATTTATTTATTTGAAAGGGAGAGTAACAGAGAGGCAAAGGCAGAGAGTGAGAAAGAGAGGTCTTCCATCTGCTGGTTCACTTCCCAAATGGCCACAATGGCTGGAGCTGGTCTGATCTGAAGCCAGGAGCCAGGAGCTTTTTCCAAGGTCTTCCATGTGGGCCCACAGGCCAAAGTACTTGGGCCATCCTCCACTGCTTTCCCAGGCCATAGCAGAGAATGGGATTGGAAGTGGAGCAGTCAGGACTCGAACCAGCACCCATATGGGATGTGGGCACTGCAGGCAGGGGCTTTACCCGCTACACCCCAGCGCTGGCCCCAGGGACCCAAATAGTTGAGCCATCACTGCTGCCTCCTAGGGCACATGTTAGCAAGAAGCTGGAGTTGAGAATGGAGCCAGGCCTTGAACCCAGGCAATCTGGTATGGGACGTGAGCACCTCAAGCAGCACCTGAACACCACTGAACAAAGTCTGCTCCTGAAAGGAGGCAGGCTGCGCTCTGCAGGGTCCCCGGGGGGCTGCAGTAGAAAGATGCTGAGCCGCTGGGGTGACGGGAGTCTTTCACGTGCAGTGTCTCATGGCCACCCTGAGAAGGCAGCATCACCTTCATCTTCCTCTTCTTTACCCTGTGTAGACACCAGGTGGACAAATGCTTCAAAACCAGGTCTTCCTGAAATTAGCATCTCTGTGCTTTTCTGCTGCAATGCAGGGCTCCCCCCAACAAGGTGCAGGGTGGGAGAATCCTTCCTTTCCACTTTAGAAAATAATAGCAGGGAGCACCATCCCCCAAGGGCTCCAGTGCGCCAGTGGAGGCCAGGAGTAATGCAGACCAAGTCCATGAGCACCAGGCAGGCTGCCCCCATGCGAAGGAGCAGCTGTGCGGGGCTGAGCTGCTCCAAGTGGCCTGCGGGGGACAGAGACAGTGGTTCCACCTCAGCAGTGTCTGAGGGAGCAGAGGACAGGGCTCTTCAGCAACGTCCAGGCCAGGCACTCACCTTGCAGGCCCCTAGACCCTCACTGCATGTCCATTCCCAGACACCGTCCCAGAAGCACTGTCCAGCAGGCCCAGAGCTCGCACGAGTTGAAAGCAAGAGGCCGGGAGAAAAGAGATTGGTGAGCAAAGTTTTGCCCTGGAAAACCGTGGCTCTCAAAGAGGTCATGAAATTGATGTGACTAAAAATATTGGTATAATTTTCTTGCTTTATTGAAATAAATAAATCATCTTCTAGAAAGTGATGAGTCTTCTCTTTTCAGCCGCAGTGTTTAATTTTATAAGTACACTTCCCTGTACGGTGAGAGGAAATACATCCGAAAAACTATTAAGATTTTATCAAACGTTATCAATTCACGACATACAAGTATGTCACGTACGTGAGTGAGAAAGATCACCGGAAATAATTACAAATAGATTTTTGCTCACAGCAAACCCACAACAAGGCCCTCTTAATAAACAGTCTCCTTTTACTGTAAGGTTGAATAAGAAAAGGGGATTAATTCATGGTCTGAAAACACATCCCAGAAGTGCTCAAGAGACAGTATCTCAACAGACATCTGGAGAAGCCACTGATTAATTAATCTATTAATTAATCAGACAGCTGTACTCTTTGGAGAGAATGCAATTGTTTGGATTAATAACCCTACTAATGAATCCTAAAAATCATCAACCATGCAATTGAGAAAATGCTGCCTTTCTGAAGATCCATCTGCATGACAAACATCCATCTAAAACATCACTGGCTAAGCACACAATGGCATCCCAGGACACACAGTCTATCACGAGTCCAGGTGATTTCTCAGCTGTGTCACCTGCCACTCTTCCCCTCTGCCTCCCACCATAGTGACCAGCACTGTAAGTACTACTACAGGAAGGGGAAGGTTCTCAGAGGGGTTTATCTGGAACTAGAAGCCCACAGCACTAAACAGAAGTCACTCCCTAGGAATACAGCTCTGAATAAACTTAAAGAAAGATGACCTTCAAGTGGCATGAGTAGTCCACAAGGCATGTTTCAAAAGGAAATCAAAGCAGACACAGACCCTTCTCCCGTATCACCTACCTAACAGAAGAACTGGATATGCACAATTTTACTTGTAACAGGCAATGCTTGTCAAATAAATTTTTTAAATGTTTTGTAGAGAGATGTTGTTTAAAAAACGTAAGTGACTATGGTCAATCTAATGATGTTTATGAATCATTTTTAAAACATTATGGAGTTTTGGGTACCAGCTCATTAATAACTGGCAAAAGAGAAACAATAGAGCGATAGTTCATTATTTAAATAGAACTTTAAAATGACATTCTTAGAACAACGGTAATTCATTTTGTTCTGGAAAATATATATTCAGAGAATGAACATTGTTTTCCAATAATTACGTAAACTCACAAACCACAATTTTGCCAAAATAGCACTGTTGGTCATAGCCATAGATGCGGAGGGTGAGCAAATGCGCAACTTAGTTAAAAACTTGCGAACATTTTGTGAGACAGTTTACAGACCTGAGTGTACTGAGATGAGGAGATAATCATGGGTGTGGAAGTCTGTTTGCACCATGACATTACTGGATCAAAATTATAGAAGGCATTAAATATCCTTTAGTAAAGAAAATACATGATCCCGGCAAAGAGGGAAAGGTTAATGAGGATTACAGAAATGTTGAAACTGGGGCCTGCATTGTGGCGTAGCGGGTAAAGCCACTGCCTGTGATGCCTGCCTCCCACATGGCCACTGGTTCCTGTCCCAACTGTTCCACTTCCGATCCAGCTTCCTGCTAATGGCCTCCGAAAAGCCACAGAAGAAGGCTAAACTGCTTGGGCCTCTGCCACCCACATGAGAGACCCAGATGCAACTCCTGGCTTCTACCTGGCCCAACTCTGCCTGTTGTGACCATCTGAGAAGTAAACCAGTGGACAGAAGATCTCTCTCTGTCTCCCTCTCCCACCCCGTAACTTTGATTTTCAAAATAAATACATAAATCTTTTAAAAATTAATACTGAAATAATCTAGTTTTCTGTTACTTTTACTTGACTTTCTTTTTTTTTTACTGAACGAGGGGTCTGGCAAACACAGCAGGGGTCATGGCTGAACACATAATGTAGACAGGAAGTATCCCCAGCACGTTCAACTTTGATGTTCCTGGCCAGCAAAACCCACACTACTCAAGGTCTATCCCACATTCATCTGTTTTTAAAATGACTAAGAATAATACTGAGCTATTTCTAGGGCACTGTTTTCAGTATTTTCCAGATAAGAAAACTGAAGCATGAGAAATATGGATGATTTTCCTGCTAATTAAAATTTAGTGGTGCAGGTATATTGTACAATGGTGAAGAGGTCACTTGAAATTCCCACAGCATCCTATATTAGAGTGCCTGGGTCCGAAGCCCACCTCTGTTCTACAGCTTTCTGCTAATGCATACCCTGAGAGGCAGCAGGTGATGGCTCTGCCACCCAAGCACCAAGCATATTTATTCCAAGGAGGTCAGAATAGAAAATTGCTAAAGGTTGGGATGAAGAGCTAAGCTGAAATTTGGACTCCACTGGGTAATTCTCAGGAAAGTTATTACAAGCTTCAAACCATTAACTGGGGGAAATAATAGCACCTACCTCATAGGCTTGCTGTGAGCATTAAGATGTTTGTGGGACATAAAGCCTTTTGTACAATGTTAACAGTAGCAACGCTTATTTTTGTGCAAACATTGGAAGTACATTTGGAGTATTTTAAGGCATGTTCAGTGTGGGGTAATTTCTTACAGCTAGATCAAGTCTTAAGATGTCTTACTAGCAAAAGTCTTCACAGGAACAGCAAGTTCTAAGATCATTTATGAAGATTATTCTACCACAGAAAATCAATGGCTACACCAGCTTACCCATCTGTAGTCTTAGTCAAGTAGGAGAAGTTTGTTTTTCACTTTAGATTAGAGAAAGGATGTGCTAGCTGCATAATTATTCCAGGACACAGAACTGTCACATTTTAAGGTACATGCATGGTCAACTTCCAGGAAAAGCAAACTCAGATACTAACAAATGGCACTGAAGTTACTTGTGTGTTCCTGTGTGGCCTCCCAGCTCTGGAATCAGCTAAGGACCCTCAGGCTGGACCCTACCTTAGGTCATTCTTTCCTTAGGTCATTTTCTTTTCATTATCAGTTAGAATCAGCCATTGTAACAAATCTTAATAAATCTGTTTTAACAATATTCCTGAAAAACAGCTGTCTACCAATTCCTGCCTCTGCAACATAATAGACTAGCTGAGAACTTGTAAAACAAACTCAGTCTCAATTAGCTCTGCTATGCAGAACTTTGCATAATTAAAATCAATGACATTATCAGTAAACTTCGTAATAATCTCATTTTGCCTCCAGTCTTCTCTGCCATCAAAAGTTTCTACAAGAGCTGTTAATAAAAAAGAAACAAAGACTGTTGCACTCTCCTCATTCTGCTGACCTCACCTTTGATCGAGACTCAACAAGCAAAGAAATGAGCAAAGGAAGAGCAAGAGAGGGGGGAGAAAGACCAACGTGTGCAGATCATTCACAAACAGTCTAATTAAGACAAGGAAATGGGCGTGCTTGTGGTCGCACCTTTGTCTTTTGCTCCTGTAGCTTTATATTTTATTCATGGAGGTATGAGTTTGCAGAAAAGACCAAGTAGATCTCCTACAGTGGATGTAACCATGGAGAAGGAAAGGAAGTACAAGAGGTGACTGTGGAGAAGAGAGCGCTATGGATTGCAACACTGATGCCTGTGTGTTCGAATTCTTTTGGAGACCATGTTCAAGTTATGTCAGTGTCTGAAAAGCCCTCAGATAGGGGCACAGAAAGGCACTGCAATCAGTCAGCTGCAGATGACCAGCAGTTGATGTTTCCACACGAAGCTGGAGCACTGGTTACCATGTCAAACATGGTCACTGTACAGAGTGCACCAAATGAGTTGACCAGAAATTTTATGGCACCAAAGGTACTTCAAAAAGTTCACGGAAAATGAAATCAAAATGAAGCAGACAGGCATACAGGTTAAAATCGATTAGGCTTGTAAGTTGGAAGACCACGCCTTCGCCACGCCCCTGTGTGACCTCATGTCCCTACCTGACCACACCTGAGTGCCCACCGGCCAATCAGGTTAATTAACTACTCCCCTTAGGAAGTGGGTTAAAAGCCTGGGACATGGTGTGTCCCACCCTCCTCTTCCTTTTCCTGGCCTCTTGCCAGGAGGGGGCTGGCTGTAGCCACCCGAAGGCCACCCGCCCTAGGCTTCCTGGCCTAGATATTCCTCCAAGTGGCTGGTTCCTGCTGCTCGGTATGAACCCAGATTTACCACTCTCTCTTAAATAAAGCTCTCACTCTCCTATGATATCTCTTACTGAATAAAAGCTTAAAATGTACCACGCTGCCTCGGTTATTGATGTCAGTATTTAGAATTCTCTAAATATTAGGCAAGAACCCTCTCGAGCTTATTAATATTGGGGATTTATTAATAAGCATATGGTGATATCATATGGTACCCCAAAGTCCGGTAACATATGTGGCATCCCAGATGGCGCTTCTGGGGAATTTTAAGGGCCACATTTTCATATAGATTTTAGAGGTCATTTCTGATACAAATCCATGCACAGGACAATCGCTCAAAAAATTCACAGAAACCGCATGTGATTAACAATTGTGCATGGATTTTTGTTTTGTTTTGTTTTGTTTTTTTAAACTTTTATTTAATGAATATAAATTTCCAAAGTATAGCTTATGGGTTACAATGGCTTCCCCCCTCCCATAACTTCCCTCCCGCCCGCAACCCTCCCCTTTCCCGCTCCCTTTCCCCTTCCATTCATGTAAAGATTCATTTTCAATTCTCTTTGTATACAGAAGATCAGTTTAGTGTATATTAGGTAAAGATTTCAACATTTTGCCCATATAGCAACATCAAGTGAAAAAACTACCATTGGATTACTAATTATAGCATTAAATAGCAATGTACAGCACATTAAAGACAGAGATCCTACATAATTTTTTTTCAAATTAATTAATTTTCTATGCCATTTCCATTTTAACACCAGGTTGTTTTTTTTTTTTCATTTCCAATTCTCTTTCTATACAAAAGATCACTTCAGTATATAATTAGCAAAGACCTCATCAGTCTGCGCCCACACAGAAACGCAAAGTATAAAAATACTGTTTCAGTACCAGTCATAGCATCACTTGGTTTTAGACGACACATTAGGGACAGATCCCGCATGGGGTGTAAGTACACAGTGACTCCTGTTGCTGACTTAACAATTTGACACTCCTGTTCATGGCGTCAGTAATCTCCCTAGGCTCTAGTCATGAGTTGCCAGGGCTATGGAAGCCTTTAGAGTTCGCTGACTTTGATCTTATTCCGATAGGGTCATAGTCAAAGTGGAGGTTCTCTCCCCCCTTCGGGGAAGGGTACCTCCTTCTTTGATGGCCCCGTTCTTTCCACTGGGATCTCACTCACAGAGATCATTCATTTAGGTCTTTTTTTTTTTTTTCCATGATATCTTGGCTTTCCATGCCTGCTATACTCTCATGGGCTCTTCAGCCAGATCTGAATGCCTTGAGGGCTGATTCTGAGGCCAGAGTGTTGTTTAGGACATCTGCCATCCTATGAGTCTGCTGTGTATCCCACTTCCCATGTTGGATCTTTCTCTCACTTTTTGATTCTATCAGTTAGTATTAGCAGATACTTGTCTTGTTTGTGTGATCTCTTTGACTCTTAGACCTATCAGAGCTATCAATTGTGAGCTGAAATTGATCACTTGGACTAGTGCGATGGAATTGGTACATGCCATCTTGATGGGATTGTGTTGGAATCCCCTGGCACATTTCTAACTCCACCATTTGCGGCCAGACCGATTGAGCATGTTCCAAATTGTTCATCTCCTCCCTCTCTTTTTCCACTCTTAGATTTAACAGGGATCACTTTTCAGTTAAAATTTAAACACCTAAGAATAATTGTGTGTTAATTACTGAGTTCAACCAATAGTACTAGAACAACAACAACAACAACAAATACTAAAAAGGATACAAATCCATGCACAGGACAATCGCTCAAAAAATTCACAGAAACCGCATGTGATTAACAATTGTGCATGGATTTCAAAACTTTTGTACAAAGATATGTAGGCTCTCTGTCCTTAATGTGCTGTACATTGTGATTTAATGCTATAACTAGTACTCAAACAGTATTTTTCACTTTGTGTTTCTGTGTGGGTGCAAACTGTTGAAAGCTTTACTTAATATATGCTAAATTGATCTTCTGTATATAAAGATAATTGAAAATGAATCTTGATATGAATGGAAGGGGAGAGGAGCGGGAGAGGGGAGGGTTGCGGGTGGGAGGGAAGTTATGGGGGGGGGAGCCATTGTAATCCATAAGCTGTACTTTGGAAATTTATATTCATTAAATAAAAGTTAAAAAAAAAAGCAAATGCAAGGAAAGATATTTGACCAAAGTTGAAAATAAAATTACCTTTAAAAAAAATTTGACAAGCAGAGAGACAGAGAAAGTGAGAGAAAGAGATGGCCCCAAAGTTCCCATCTGCTGTTCAATCCGGAAACACCTGCCACACTGGGGCTGGGCTGGGGCCAGGTCAGGAGCTGGGAGCGCAGGTCTCCCACGTGCCTCCCAGGGGTTGCAAGAGTACAGAACTGCTCAGGAGCTGCAGTTGGCCAACAAACCCAGATACTGTGATGTGGGACACAGGCGTCTGAACTGCTAGGCTAAACGCCCACCCCAAACTTCCCTTTAAAGTCCACTTTTTTCATGAACTTTGTGAGGTTTCTCATGTTAACTTGTATGAAATACCTGTCAGAATCCCTCTGTTCAAAGCAGGGCCCCCCAGGCCCTTACAGTCCCTCTCCTGGGCTTTGGTATTGTGACTACACAATCATCTGAACAATTATGTGTGTGCTGTCTGCCTCTCCAGTGGACCCTCGGCTCCATCAGACAGGGAGGCAGATCTGATTCGTTCACATTATAAACCCCAATACTTTCCTACTGTAGGATACAGAGTAGGCGCTCAACACTCAATCAGACAAACGAGTAAATGAATGAACAAACTCACGGCTACTGGATTGCAGTCCAGCCACTACCTTTTGGCGTGCCCCAGCAAGGTCACTCCCCTCTACCTCACATCCTTTCCCTGCCGCCTAAATCCAAACACGTGCCGGTAGTTGCTTCTGTAGTATCCCAGGCTCTGCTATAGAAGTCTGTACAACTAACAGCTCCCAGACCACCTGACACTGAGGGTCTAGCTCCAGGAGTCCACCACCTCCCTCTGGGTAAAGGAGGTTCAGGATCAAACGGTGGTGGATGTTTTGGATTCCGAGTGGGAGGAAAAGAGACAACAGAAGCAGCTGTGACAGCTATCTTAGGAATCTTTACTCCACGCCAGAACAGGGTGGGCTCTTCACACATGCCCTCTCCCTGATTCCTCGGGGAACCCTTCAGCATGGGTGCCAACAGCTCTGTTTTACACATAAGCAGCCTGATGAACAGCAGAGTCAGGCTTCTCGTCCAGGGCCTGCATTCTATTCGTTCACATTATAAACCCAAATACTTGCAGCTCTCATGCTGTCGCCATCACTAGTGTCATGTTTCTGGCAAAGGACACCTCGGGGCGAGGAGTTTGGAGTCCATTGAGAAAAGGGTGCAGGTGAGATCGCTCCTGTTTCCTCTATTCATTGTGAATAGATCAGCAACCTTGGGCCTGGGTGAAGATGAGAAGTTAATGAACCAGACAAGAGGAGAAGGTAGATATCAAAAGGTCTGGCAGGATTTGAGGACGTGGTATTGGACATGGAAGGTTGGGTAGAGGCAGAGAGAGAAAGCATTGCAGAAATTATTGAAATAAGACTGGGAAACATACTAAGCAGATTTCATTCATGAATCATCCCCTTTTGGCACCTTAACTGGCATGCCTCCTCTTCCAAAAGCCCTCCCTGGACACCTGAGACCAGGTGAGGGGCCTGTCCTACTCCTCCGGCAGCCCGTGCCCACCTCCTTCCTAGCACGGTCGGTCCCTACCCCAGCAGGGCTGCGTTTCAGGTTCATGGTGGGAGGGAAACATTTTCCCTGCAGATAGGAATTGAAGGAAGCCATGGGGGGATGGGCCCAACTGACTGCAGCAGAGGCAGGGCTTTGTTCAGGAAACACCTGGACTTCGCCCACACTAGAAAGGGAGAGGCGCTCCAGGCCTGGGGCAATGCAACTCTCTTTCCCTTTCAGTGTGAACTCAGATTTGTCCCCCTCCCCCTCCCAGTGTACCTGCAGCTGTCCTCACCCTAGGCTGGAGAAAGTGCAGAGATCTCTACAGAAAGAAGTGCTGCCTGCCTCAGAGGTGGCCCAGAACTCTGCTTCACGCTCCTGGGGCAGGTGCTGCCTTGCGGGGTAAGGGAGGCCATCAGCGAGGGTGCTACAGGCTCATCACAAGTTAGCTCATTTTCCAAAAGTGTCAGGGTAACCCGAATATACTCATTCTAAGTACAGGAAGTCAAATTAGTGAAAAGCTAAGTGAGTAGCATCCCTACGTCCATGGGAAGCTGAGCAACCCATCTCCCCGACACGTGTCTGAACTGAGTCTGTGCTAGGATTCCCATGCTTATACTACAGGCTATAAATATGTAAGCTGGTCACAAAGAAGTGGTCAACACCGTGCTTGCACTGTCACTTGCTCGGGACGGTGTGGGAGACTTGTTATTACTGAAATTGACCCACAGTAAACAAGTACAGCAAGATGGCTGTGAAATCAAGTGGCAGCTGCCGCCTGCAGAGTGGTGAGATCCCCTCTGATTCAACCCCGGCAAGTGCAGGCCCCACGCAGGGCAGGAGAGGAAGAGCAGGCAGTGAGGCCTTCACTCACTAAAGGAGCTGCCATCCTGCCTTCTTGGGATGCGGGTCAGTAAATATAGTTTCTCCCAATCATCTGTGGAATAAGCATGGACTTTAAACAGTTAAAGACGATCCCTCTATCTCCCAGAAAAACCCGACAAAATATTTAGAATCATTAAATCATTATGATTCTGGCTCTCACTTCAAAGAAATAGGATAAATAAACCCTCCCTTCTCTGGATTTCCAATTTAGCAAAGCCTTTATACACCCTTTAAGAGCATGTGAATTTCATATTTGCATCTTATTTGAAATGTGCTGGCATTTTGCTAGATTTTTATCTGCAATTTGGCATCCCTGAAGAGCCTATTTGGAGCTATAAAGCAAGATCAGCTTAGAGTATCTAAGCCTGGGCCAATATATGCACACATATGCATGCAGGTGTTTAGAATGTCCACGATGAATATGTTAGTGCCAGGATTTGGCAGGGACAGAAACCAGAGACATGCCAGATAAGTAGTCAGGAACATTACTAGATCCCATTTATCAAATACTGACTGAGTATGTGTTGGGTATTAGCATTTATACTACATTTAATTCTCAGAGCACTAATAACAACTGCTAACATTTATTGAGCACTTTCCTTGTTCCCCACTTTGTTCTAAGAACTTTTCGTCAATTCACTGAATACTGTCATAGCCCCTCAGTTATGGTGGAGCTGGGATTCACACTCATGTAGCTGCGATCCAGAGCCTAGGCTTGTAACCTCTACACGGTACGACCTTCCTGAGAAGTGCTATTGTTACCCTCACGTACAGATGAGGATGGTGGGGCTCAGACAGGCTGGATAGCTCAGTCACAGTCACAGAGCCAGAAGATGGCCAAGCTGGGCTCTGGAACAGGTAGCCTCACTCCAGCTCTCAATCCTTCATGTCTCAACACGATCCGTGCTAGATGTGTCACTGTGGCAAGATTGGACTGTGCAAAAGCAAAGGTGGAGTAGAAATGAGAACAGCAGGTAGGGAAAAGTTCAAAACATGGAGACAATTCTACAAGTTTTTTTTTGTTTTTTTGTTTTTTTGACTGGCAGAGTTAGACAGTGAGAGAGAGAGAGAGAGAAAGGTCTTCCTTCTGTTGGTTCACCCCCCAAATAGCCGCCATGGACGGTGCATTGTGCCAATACGAAGCCAGGAGCCAGGTGCTTCCTCCTGGTCTCCCATGCTGGTGCAGGGCCCAAGGACTTGGGCCATCCTCCACTGCCTTCCCAGGCCACAGCAGAGAGCTGGACTGGAAGAGGAGGAACCAGGACAGAATCCGCCATCCCGACTGGGACTAGAACCCGGGGTGCCGGCGCCACAGGCAGAGGATTAGCCTAGTGAGCTGCGGCGCCGGCCCTACAAGTTCTTACAGAGGGACTGATCATGTAACTTGTGCTCCAAACTTGTCAAAATGAAAGAAGGTGTACTGTTCATAATGCCAGTGGTTGGGCATTTGGTACAGTGGTTAAGATGGCGCTTGGGACACCAACATTCCACAGCAGAATGCCTGGGTTCAAGTCCCAGCTCTGCTTTCATCTCCAGCTTCCCTAATGCACACACTGGGATGTAGCAGGTGATGGTCCAAGTAGTTGGGTCCCTGTCACCCACTGGGAGACCTGTATGGAGCTCATGGCTCTTAGCTTTGGCCTGGCCCAACCTGTTGTGGGTATTTGAAGAATGAATCAAATGATAGAAGAGCTCTCTGTCACACACACACACGCACTCAGACTCTCACTCTAGCTCTCTCCCTCTCTCTGTCTCCCTCTGACTTTTAAATAGAATAAAAATAAATAAAACAATTATTCCTTGATCTGTGGTAACCAATAGAGTAGCAAAAAATGTAATATAAAGGAGTGAAATTGACATTTTGAGACTCAATGATTGTTTACAGCCCTCTATTCCACTGTTTTCTTTTTACTATTTGTTAAAGTACTTACATAGTGTAGGGTTAATCTTATGAGTATAAAATAAACTCAAAGTAGATCATTGTAAAAATTAAGAGGGAGTAAGAGAGGAAGGAGGAAGAAGGGTGGGTGTGTGGGCGGGAGGGAGGGTAAGGTAGTAAGTATCACTATGTTCCTAAATCTACATATGTAAAATACATGAAATTTGTTCACCTTAAAGATTTTTAACAAATAAAAAATAATAGTTCCAGGCAAAAGGCATAAACCAGAAAGTGTGGCTGTTCAACAGGGTTTTGACACAAAATCATGCCCTTATTTCCAAGAACCAAAGTACAATAGAAATAAGGAGAACTATGTATTGGGAACAACAACTCAATTCCCCTTTCTCTAAGATAAGTGATCCCTGTAGGTAACACAGGTGTAACATTATCTGGAGAAACAAACTGTTTTAGTAGGAGTCCTCCAAAAACGATTTCAAAATCAGAATAGAGTAAGAAAATACAACATTCCATTCAGGAAACTCGAATGATTCATTGAAACTAGATAATGCATTTTTCTAAAATATTTGAAAACAAATTAGATACAGATCTATGCTCAAGTTCCCAATGAGATTTGTTAATTGACTTGTACCGATCCCTCCTCAGGGATCCATGAGGGAGATCCAATGCAACTTGATCATGCCTTCTAGCACCTCACAGGATTGATTGTTTCACCTTTATTTCTTTGCTTCCATTTTCTAAACCCTATAAGGGTAAGTAACTCTGTCATTCTAAGAAGTCTATGAACAGAAGTCTAAGCCTAAGTAGAACAGTAGGTCCACAATTGGTTTTGAAAAATCTAAAGCTATATGCATAGAGAATCTGCAGGACATCCTTTGGTAAAACAAATCCTTACGGTGCAAATTTGTTATTATAAAGTTAGACATGAATACAGGAGAGAGGCTTAGTTCTAGGATCATAAAGAACAAAACAAGTCATTGTTCTTTCTGGTAGACTTGGAAGGGTACAGTATGTCATACAATCAGAGGGAGACCCCAGAAAGAAACAGTCCTGCTGTGTCTTGAAAATGTTTCAGGAAACTCAATTCACAATAGCTAAGATAAAAATCAATCCAGACACCCATCAACTGAGGATTGGATAAAGAAAAAATATATATGGAATGGAAAACTACTCAGCCATAAAAAAGAATGAAGTCCTGTCTTTTACAGCAAAATGAATGCAACTTGAAACCATTATGCATAGTGAAATAAGCCAGCCCAAAAATACCAAATACCATGTTTTCTCTGAAATGTGGGAGTTAATACAGAATATAAAATATGTATAAGAATGAAACAGACATCTTGTGACTTGATTGCTGTTTTTGGCCCTTGTTTACATTTCCGTGGAACTGTAGTATTTCTACTTCATGCTTGCTGAATATTATGATCAGTAGTTATTAAGCCTGTGATTGTGGAGTGGATAGAAATCACATTTTTGTAAAACTTGGAGGATTAAAGAAAAAAAAAGAAAATGCTGCAGGAAAAAGAATAACTTTTTGGTCAATTCAGAGACCAGAAGGCTCATCCCTGCTGGTATATAAATATATTCCTTACATTCTGAAGGTAGATTATCTCTTTCCATATTTATTTATTCATTTGATGATAAAGGGGACTTTAGAAAGTTAATGGAAATTGGATTTGAAAGATAAGTTTACTTCAGTGCAGAAAAATTTTGAAATCCATGTATATACTCTGTTCATAATACACATTTCTTCACAAATTTTTTGAAGACCCTATGGATGTACGGATTTCAATATTTTTTACACTAAAATAGACTTGCCTTTTGATTCCATTTGCCATGAACTTTCTAATATGTTCTTGTATTTTTCCAGAACACTAGGGATTCAGTAGTCACTGAAAAAATATTTTTAACAGGAATTATCATTGTGGTAGGTGCTGGGAATGCAATGGTATATATGAGGTTGTCCCCACTCTCGAAGCTGATAGGAGAAGAAGGCAAGAGACCAACAAGTGAATACACAAGTGCATAAATACTCTAAAACTCAGTAACTAAATCAAATAGGAAAATAATTAGCTTTGTAGGTATTCAAATGTTGAATACAACCAATCAGTATTGCAGGAAAACAGCTATTTTTCAAAGCTCAAAATAACATACAAAACTATAGATGAAGAGTAACAATCTGTGGTATCATAATCTATGTACTAATAATTGTTTATTAGTTCCCATAATTCTGAATTTCTTTTCTTAAGCAAATTGCAGAAAGGGGAAACCATGGAGCAGGAAAACTGGGAGAATGTGAATGTATTTCTTCATTTCAGCTTTTATTCCATTAATTGGCCTTTATAATATTTTATTTTTGCTGCCATAGGCTCTCTTCCACACTTCATGTATCTTTATATCATTTCTATCTTTATATAACTTATGTTATAATCACTAATACTTGGATCTTCATGATTATTACAAAATATGGAGGAAGCAATGATAAAAATCCAGGAAGATGTAAATTTATTTAAAGAGAGACCATGGTACTGTTGATTAGTTTAAATGTACACTTCAGGTTGGAAGATTTCAGCCTCTCTAGTCCATAATTTCTCTGTTAATACCCGTACAGCTATTGCACACTAACATTAACACAGATATTTCTTCTCTAGATTGTTCCCCTTGTGGAAGGCACAGGTATTTTTATTAAATATTTATTTAGGAGTGAAATTTCCTAAGAATTTTTTTAATGTATATACACACTGGGGTTTCTCCCCACTCCTTCAAAATAGTAAAATATTTCAGTTTCCATGGCTTTCCAAATACACACATCTTGACAAATTGGTTTGTGATGATATGAGACCAGGCAGTTTGCCCATAATTGAAGACATTTTGCCAACAAGTCGCAAGCTGCCAAGAGACGCAGCTACAGCGCCCTGCATCTGAGCGTATGATCCCTGTGTAAATATCGCTGCTTTCTGCCCTTTGCCAAGCACTAACTCCAGCCCAGATGACTGGCAGATACCTTAATTAATCACAGCACCCTGCTTTAGGACCACTGTTAGCTCCAAGCGAGTGCTCACGTCCCACCCCAGCCCCTCATGTGACCCACTTCTTTTTGTCATGATGGCGTTGTTCAGAAATGGGACAGAAGAAAACCTGATTTAAACCACAATCCCTACCTTTTCAGTGGTCCTTTCCACAGCCTTATGTCAGTGCTGAATTCCTGCTTTATCACCAGCTGGTTTTATCATTCTAGTGTGAACAGACGTATATATTTCCTCTCCAAAACTGAGATGGCATTAGGCTTAAGATAACCAAAGTCCTTTGGAAATTCATAAGGTGTAATTTGTGTGTAAGTTAATTAAAGACCAATGCTAAGAATCCCCTTTTAAATGACAAAGAAGTGGCAGGTTCTTAACACTGTAGATGGGGCTTGTTTTTCCTGCGGAGAAGGGAGCAGTTATTCTCTAGGAGCACTTTTTCCAAGCCAGGAAGGACTGATTTCGTATGCTAGTCATTTATTAAATGAATTCCCAGTGGCCTGACAGAGTTAATGCACCTGCTAAGCAGAGGCATTGTGTCGCCTTCTCAGTAATAGTCCTTGCCCATTACCTAAAGTTCCTAAGAGGCGGTAGTGAGCCCACTACAGCTCTTAAGAGCAAAATCTTATTCTCTGGTGAAATTAATTATTGACTTTGGGCATATTTTCTGACTTAACAAACACTGGAAGACGGTTTGTGCTAGAATTCCACCACCTCCGTCCTCTCCTGCCTCTATCCCCTCTAATAATATTTACAGCAGCTTTGCAGTTATCTCTATGAGGTTTTCATCCATGCCTGTCAACATTTAAAAATCCTCTGCTGGCCTCCATCCCTCTCCATAACAGACCTTCCACCTGGGAGCCATGATGCTGTCCAGACTCTTATGTCCCATTAGTGGTTCTTAACCCTTTGTTGACCCTGACACACCTCCCAGAGGGAGAGTGGTTCCTGCAAGTGGCTGAGAGACCGGAAGTTGGGGAGAACAGAAAGCACAAATGGGTACAAGTTTTAGAAGCACTCAACCCTCCAAGTCAGAGCCATTCACTTGTTACATCCATTTTCACCAGCAGTTGCTTTTGTGAAGGCCACATGACTTTTCCCTGATGTCTCTTCTTTGCTTTTTATCACATTTCCTAACAAAGGTTTTATAGTCATCACCAGCATCACACCTGCCAAGGACAATACACAAGACACATTTCACTAGGCATGCATAGAGCTAATCTAACTAGTGGTCTGAAACATTCTTAAAAGAATACATGTCCTCATTTTCTTATTCCAAGAAGGCACATTATACTACAAAATATGGATACCCTTGTAATACATCTATTAACTCATCAGTGACAAGATGCTTTGTAGAATCAGATGACTAAGTGCCACACAAAGTTGGCATTGTCCTTGGCTCATCAGCTGGTTAGGATTATGGGCTAGGGGCTGGCCAAGATGGCGGCTGTGAGAACAGACCAGCCCTCCCTGGTCCAGGATCTGGAGAAGCGAGGAGAGGACATGGGCTTTAGCCTAAGTGACCACAATCTGAGTCTCCAGTACTGTTGTTGTTGGCGTCTGAAAACAAGGAACATAGATGGTGAACAGTTTCAGAGGCAGTAGATAAAATTACAGAGAGTGAAGAATTCCCAGGGTAGACATTTTTGGCGCACCAGTTAGGACATTGCTTGGGACACCTGCATCCCATATGGGAGCACCAGGGTTCAAGTTCCAGCTCGGCTCCAGATTCCAGCTTCCAGTTATGTAAATCCAGAGGAGGTAGTACTGACATCTCTGACACCACGCAACAAATCTGAACTGATTCCTGGTTCCTGATGGTTGCAGGTATTTGGGGAGTGACCATCAGATGGGAGACCTCTCCCCCCACCCACCCTCTCTTACTTTCAAATGAATAATTGAACAAAAAAAAAAAAAACACGAATTCCCTTATCAACCTAACAGTGCAAACGCGAAGGCAAAAGACACTTCTTGAGAAATGAATCTAAAATCTTATCTGAAGGATGCTTACAAACCTTCCATTAAAGTGCGTGAGATGCCTAGGAGGTTGTTGGCATAGTGGGCTGCATTTTGGTCATTATGGAAGTAACACATGTTCAGTGCTAATATTTAATATTAAAGGAAAAATAATTAAAATGCCTAGAATCCTACCAATTAGAGGTAAGAATTACCACAATGCCATTTAACCTCCCAGCATTCCTCCTTTGTGTAGACTGTATATATTTTTACTAAAATCAATATTCTTTGAAGGATTTTAAAGCCTATAAAAAATCTTGGCAACATAAGTGAACGTTTAGGAAATGGCAGAATACTCAAGAGATTTCTTAATTTTTCAAAAAGAATGAATGAGGTATTTTTTAAAAGAAACTTCTTCAAGGTGTATTGCCAACCTTTGGTGGAAATTTTTGGAAAATTCCACTTTTTTACATCATTATCAAGTAAGTCATTCTAGACCAATGGAATCCTTTCATAAATTTCTCCTGCTCTTCCTTTTACTACTCCAGGATGCCCATGGCAAGAGGTTATGAACTAGTTGACGAGCAGTATTTCATTTCAGTGTGGGGGCTGATGGGTCCTGAATAAAAATTACCTGTAACCTTCTGGATGGAGCTTTCAAGTCGTTACACACATAATTGAATATGCTGGCCCAGACATATTAGAGTCAGCTAAATATATGGATTGTGTGTCTCAGCCCTTTCTCATAAATAATAATGTTGTACTTTCTCTCTCAAAACAATTGGCTGTCACAATGACAACTGATCGTAGGAAAAAACAAAGAGGATATCTTGTGATGGATTTTTAATAGGCTTTAAATAATAAAAATTAGAAAGTGGTAAGCTCCAAAGCATAGCAATTACATTTCCCTTGTTTAGAATGCAATCCAAATTCTCATATTAATTCCATGCTGTGTGCTGAGATTTTAGTTCACTGAAGCTTACTGATGAGATCAGATACATCTTGTAGCATCTCTTTCACTATCTGGCTAACTATGGCATTGGATTTAGCAACAATTCCCTTCAGAGCCCTAACGCGGCATCTGGAGAAACATCTGGTTAGGTGCATATTGGAGAAATATCTGTGGAATGAAAGGTCTATGCTGAAAACCAGAAGTGGATTTTATATAACCTGTTTGTACTTCATGAAAGGGTATGTTACTTTAAGAAATTGTTTAGTATTATAATGGTTAGTTAATATTTTCACTTAGCAGAACAAGATTTTCTAGGAAGTTGATGCCACCCAGATCCCAACACATTCCACATGCAGGAAGCACATGTATTTTCTAACACCTGCAAAGGTCACGTCTTGGCTGCACGCCATGGAGACCGTATCACACATCCCTGCTCCACACAAGCAGGTGTCGCTAATCATGGACCCTGGGCCTCTGCAGCTCACTCCAAGCTTTAAGGCTCTATGCCTTAGACATTCAAGGACACGTGGTTGCAGATTTTTACAAATTAGAGCTACACATTTGCAACATAAACTGCAAAACTGTTTAAGAAAAGCCTAAACAATTACTGCTTTGGGGATTTTCTAAAAGTTTGTTTATTTGTATTTATTTGGAAGGCAGAGTAAAAGAGAGAGAGAGAGAGAGAGAGAGAGAGAGAGAGAGAGAGAATGAATCTTCTCTCCTCTGATTCACTCCCCCAAATGTTTGCAGCAGTTGAGAATGAGCCAGGCCAAAGCCAGAGACCAGGAACTCAATGCAGGTCTCCTGCATGAATGGCAGGGACCTACTACTTAAGCCATAATCTGCTGCCTCCCGAGGTCCGCATTAGCAGGAAGCTGGATCAGAAGCAGAGGTAGGACTCCAATATAGATGCAATAGGATGTGGGCTCCCAATCAGCAGCTTAACTTGCTGAGCCCAAAAGCCCTCCACCCCAAACAAGTACTGTGCTTGCCTTCTGCTTTTAGTTAGCCAATGGGGTTACCTAAGCTCCCCCTCACTGTGGAGCTTCCAAATTGAGCACTCCTAAGAGGCCCTTCTGCAGACAACAAAGGCCAACAAAAGCTTCCCTAGGTCCTATCCCAACTTCAGGGGCACAACTAATTGGGACTGGGACCCTTGATGAGGATATGCATATTAGCTCCATATGTGAACAAAAGCATCACTGAGGGATATGCAGAACCTTCAACATAAAATGAATGTTGACAAAGCCAGCAGATAGGGCCTCTCTCACCTGCCACCAACAGAGCCCACTAACTGCCTGTGGTCACACACAGCCTTTCCACCTTAACTGAAACCACTCTCTGCCTAAGGTTACTGTCTCTCCTGCCACCTACTCTCTGGACCCCACCCTCTCTCCTTTCTCATGGACTGCCCCATTCCCTCAAGTATAGTCTGCCTATCCTTTCCCCAGCCACTGGCATCTAAACATGCTCAACTCTAGCTTCAAAGCAAAACTGTCCAGCAAAACACCTGGCCCAGCAATTAAGACACTGGTTAAGACATCTGTGCTCCATTATCAATGCCTGGGTTCAATTCCTAGTCCAGGCTCCAAATTTCAGCTTCTTGCTAATGTAGACCCTGGGAAGCAGTAGTGATGGTTCAAGTTGTGAGGTCCCTGCCATCCATGCAGGAGACCTGAGTTTCTAGATTCTGGCTCCTGGATGGAATTCACATCCAAGCCCTGGCCATTGGTATTTGAGAAGTGAACCAGTAGATGAGAATTTCTCTCTCTGTCTCTGTCTCTCTCTCTCTGGCCAATGTGGGTATTTGAATAGTGAACCAATAGATGAGAACTTTCTCTCTCTCTCCATCTTTGAAATAAATAAATATTTAGAAACTAAAAAGCAATTCTCCAATACCATTCCCTTCCAGCAATAGCAATCCTTGTTCTCTCTACTTTATAGCCAAACATTTTCCAAGAAGCTTTCAACACTTTCTTAGTTTCCACAATCCCCACCCCTTCCTCAAAGCCTCGTCACCTTTCTCAACAAAACTCTTCTCACTGTGGCATCTGATCTCCATGTCCTGAGCTCAATCTAATGGGCAATTATTAGCTCTCACCTTCTCTTGACCGTCCCACAGCTCCTGACACTGTTGAATGTTCCTTATATAGAAACGGCCTCTTCTTTTTGTCTGTGGTGACTGTCACCTCTTGTTCGTCCTCTTAAACAAGTGAACCCTGCATTTCCTCCATCCATCACACCAGCACTGATGCTATGGCTATGTTCTCCATCTCATCCCACCCTTCTTTCCTCTACATGCTATCTCTGGTCCATCCTATCCATTCCATTCCGGTGATTTGAATTAGCACCTTCCAATAATCCACACACATTTATCTCCAGAAGAGACCTTTCACCAAGGTGTGGCCATCTATGCCATGTCCAACTACACATCTCAACACAAAGAGCTGAAACTCAATTTGTCCAAAATGGAGCTCATTAGTGCCCTCCCCCCCCCTCCCCCCCGTCTTGCAAACACATTGTGCACCATTTAGGAGATGAATGGCACCATCTGTGGAGTCACCTCCCAGGCCAAGTATTCCCTGCCTCTCTTTCTGTCCCATATCCATGAACAACTGGGAGCCAGTGACAGGGAATCATACCACTCTCCAAGGCACACTGTTGTCTAAAAGAGCCACTTCTCCCTTCTTTCAGCTTTTCCCCTCATAGCCTCTTAGAAGAAGACAGGGCAAACTAGTTTTTTGTGTGGTTGTTTACAAAGGTTTTTTTTTTTTTCTTTTTTTAGAATGGCAAGAGGTAGAGTAAAATAAAAAGCCACAGAAGAGTTTTACCAACAATGTAGCACTTCTTTCCTGGCTGTAGTCATGGCTCCAAAGTCAAGTGTAGAGAAAGAGTGACAGCACTGCCACATTCCTGCTCCTAGAGTTGGGTGGGAATTTTTTACAAAATTGTCATCTAGTTGCACACACATATCTAGTTTTGTACTTCACAAACTAGAAAAATAGCATGTCAAATGTTGTCAGATATATGATTGTCAAGAAAAAGGAATACTGAATTTAGTATTTTTAGTGAACATCTAGAACTGTGCTAATATGTTACTGTGGGCCACACATGTCTACTTATGTTAATTGAAACTAAATAAAATTGAAAAATTGTATTCCTCAAACACTAGTGCATTTCAAGCGTTCAATCACTACATATGGCTGGTGACTACCACTGGGAACAGTCAAGAATAGAGCATTCTCATCATTGCAGAGAAGTCCTATTTGACAGTGCTGATCCAGACACATATAATTGCAGCAATGAGAACAGCAAATAAATAAAGAGAAGCAGGGTACAAAGAGGGAAAGACCAGTGGCAGATTTGCAAGGGCAAGAGCTGTGACTCTGACCTTTGTGGCCTAAAGGGAGGTCTTGATAAAAAAGCAGGAGAAAGTTTCAGAAGATGCTCAGGGAAAAGGTAGAATTAGGGGGGTGACGGAGTTCAGAGGAAACTAAGACCTTGCACAATGACCTTGGTGTCCTGTGGTTCCTTCTCAGACGACACTACCTCCCTCCTCAAAAAGCTGAGCAGCAGGTGAGAGCTAGGATTCGGAAGAGAGGACACTGGTTTTCATTCATGAACTCTCCAGCAAGAACACGTAAAGCAGCAGTTCATATGTGTGTGACTTGCGTTTTTAGGCATTAGGTTCTCTGTACCATACCCAGATCACCATGGACTTGTGTTCTGATGTTACTTCTTGAATGCAAGGAAAAACAGTAGCCAGCCTCAAATTACCCACACCTATGTTTTCTAGAAACATCATCTCCATGACAGCCGGGATTATGTCAGGGTTTTCTTAACATGTAGAGCACTGCCTAGCACAGAGGAAGGATTTTGCCAACATCTGCTGCATGGAAATATGTTAGGCATGTGAATGCCATCACTCACAACCCTGAAGAAGCTTGAAAATCCTTACCCTGTAACATAAAATGTCTTACTACACTATTTAGAACATAACTGAGCAGCAATTGTGGCTCAGAGGGTTATGCTCCTTCTTGGGTACCTGCGTTTCATACCGTAGTGCCTGGGGATCAAGTCCTGCCACTGCTTGCAGTCCAGCTTCCTGTCCATGCACCTGGGAAGGCAGTGGATGATGGCCCAAGTACTTGGGCTCCCGACACCCACATGGGAGATCTGGATGGAGTTCTTGGCTCCTGGCTGCTGTCTGGCCCAGCCCTGGCTGTTGTGGCCCTTTGACTAAACCAATAAAAGATGTTGCCCTCTGCCCTTTGAACAAACAAACAACTAATCAAATAAATACACCAGACATAGTTTTCCTTTATCCTACCCGCATTCTTGGTTCCAGTGCCACTGGCCAGTCTCCCTTCATCCAGAGAGCACCTTGCATTCCCATCTTTTTACAGTTTTACTCATGCAGCTGTCCCACCTTCAAATCCCTCCTTCCTTCATTCCACTTCCACTTTCCAGTAGTCTAAATCCTGCCGTTGTCAAGACTGCTCATTCCAGTTATACGCATCTTCTCTATACATCCCTGGGATGTACCAGAATTCATTAGATACAGCGGCCCTTTGGTTTTGACAAAGTTTGCATTCTCTGAATGTCTATTTTCTTCCAGGTACGGTAAGTCCTTGGTTTGGTCATCCCTGTGTTCCCTCAGAGCCCAAGGCAGGACCTATTGGCTTCCTGCTCAATATAACCTTCTCCTCAGCCTGGAATTGGCAGGACTTGACTCATCACAGTCTTAATGTCACAGTTGTCAAATAGGAAAACAAATGATGATGATGATGATAGTTCTCGCATACTGAGTAATTACTAAGTGCACAAAACTATGTTAATAGTGCATTTAATCCTGACACAGATAAATAACAAGCCCAAATTCACAAGGCTTTAGGTGGCCAAAAGTAATTCAGATCCAAGTCTTAGATCTTCTTTTCCTGATTTTGATGCACTGTGCCTTATCATCTATAATAAATTGGGTTGTTTTAGGCTTCTTTTTCACTTTGTGTATCTTCTTGATGCTCTGTGTAAAAGATGATTTATTATTACCACAAATAACTTTTAACCTTTCTCACTTATTTTCCTGATTAAGAAATTGGTTTGGAAGTATTTTAGTACCTTATTTGGACTACAACCCAGTGATACCAATTTCCATGCTACTGTAACCAACCTGAACCATCAAAGGGAAAATTAGATTTTTTTCCTATAATTAGATGATATATTAAGATTATTTTTAAACCAAAGAATAAAGTCATCCCTTATTATAAAGACTCATTTTCACTGAGTATTTTATAGTTGATGTCACCTAAAAGCTCCCTGACTATCTACAAATGTAACCAAAGAGAAAGATTACCCAAAACAGGTTACCATTGTAACTTACATAAACTCTTCTTCAAGGAGGTGGGAACGAAAATGGATATCCGTGGTATGTTAGTTATCAACAGTGTTTGCTTAAAATTCCAGGACAGGTAAATTGTACACATACACACACATATGCACATTTTGTATCTCCAAAACATTCTACAAACAACACAACTAAGCAGCATGTTATCAAAATAAACCTTAAACACCTAACAATTAAAGATTTTCAAATTTAACAGAGTCAAAAAGCTTAAAAATAAAGAGAAAGCTTCTCTTCTCAATGGATAGTAAACTAAATGCATGCCTCTATCTTACCCTTACTTATTCTCTCTGCCTTACTTAACTCCACAAAGTGGGCTTTGTAAATGTGCTTCAACTGCTCACCATTGTATGGCACAGGGAGAAGCTTTGCCATGTTTCTAAACTGCATTTAACAGCTCTATGATTTTGATAGATCGGCATTTTGTAACAGCATGTTGATGCTAGAATACAGTTTCCACTGGTTTATTCTTTTCCAATTATTGGTTGAGATTATGCTATCATTTGCAGTTTGCTTCATGAATATACTCTATATTTACATATATATTCAGTTACTGTCTGCTTTAAACAAACAAACAAAAAAACCCACCTCGATCATCAAAATAACATGCAACCTGGATATCTTCCTTACTGAAAACAGCTACTTTGGTTTACATCAATGATGTTTCTAGGAATTTAAAATGTATGCATAGACTTAATTTTTCATTCAAAAATTACTTTTTCTGCCAACTTTTTCCTCATACCTCCCAAACCAGGACATGTGCCAAAATGTTTATACAATGTTTGCTTATTCATCGAATGTACTGGGAAGGAGATTAAAACATGGAAAAATGAAAGCAGATGAATAGCCTTTGTGGGCTAAGAGAGATATATTTAATTGACTTAGTTGACTGTTACAGGAAAGGAAGGAATGAGGAAGGGAGGAGAGAGGGAAGAAGGAAAGAAGGGAAAAGGAGAGGAGGGAAAGAACCAAAGCAGACAGGCTAAAAAATTAGAGGCAGTAACTTTAATGTTCTTCAAAACATGCTGCAATTAATTATATCTATCAAATTAATGAACTAGCTTATTTAAAAAAAACTCATAAATATTTCTTTGCTTTGTAACTGGTAGCAGTAATAAATAAGTTTTTAAAAGGATTATTTCTAGTGCAGACATTGAGATTTTATAAAGACAGAAACTGATGAAAGTTATAGTTTGTTACATGTCCAACTGTATTACTATTATCGATTCACTTAAAGTATAGAAGCTATTAGGTTGCTTCATTTAAAGAACTACTGAAAAAAACAGTTTGGTCAGTGTAACTACAAATCCTTCCAATTTAGGCACCATGGAAAATACACACAGACAATAAGAAATCCTGACACTGGCATGAAGCTGCCTGTAGATTTTCATAGTTAAAAAATTAAACATTAGCCATAACTTTAAAACAAAATAGGAAGGATACAACTGCATACTACAAAATTATTTTTATTTGGGATTAAATTTTCAAAGTGCATATTTTTCTCTTGGAACCTATAAAGCACTTTCAAATGGAAATTTCATACTCCTCAGAGAATGGTTGAAAAGAAAAGTGGCTAAAAACCAGTGTAATGAAGTTAGCTTTCAGCTCAGTCACCAAACAGGTGCAATGCAGCTCCATAAGCACCATGGCTAAACCCACAAGACTGCCTTCTATAAATCTAAGCACATGAGGCTAATGGAAGTGAAGTGAATTTCCTAAAGTACTTAAATTCTCTGTTGCTTAGTTTTCTAACCTGTACGAGGCATCAGTAACAGCAATTACTTTATTAGGTTCTTAACAGGATTAAATGGTATTTGTCTATGATTTGCTCTCACTAGTGAAAGCACTTGGTATTTTTTATGAAGTCCCCATAGCAGTAAAGAGTTTGCAGCTTGTTTGTCCCTGATTTCAAACCCCCATCCTCTTTCCACTGTGCCACATATACTCGGAGGACAAGCTCCTGAAGACAGGTAAAACTCCAAATATTTTTAAAAGAATTCCAACATTGAACAGCCCCATGGTAAATTTTGAGCTGCAAGTTGAAACTCTAATAAAACACATAGTATTTCTTACTCTCTACCAGTAGTAAGGACAAACCTCTTCCAATCTTGGGCAGGTGTGTCAGTAACATGACAGTTAACCATACAAATAGGCATCATTATTAAAACTTAAAATCTTCAAATTAGAAACTGTTATTGCCCCATAGGAGAAGATGAGGTATTGTACAGTATTTAAATTTTAAATCTTGTTTAATGACTTCCCATGAGCCAGGAACCTCCACAAAATACAGAATGGCAGTAAGCCAAATATATTCAATATGTATTTTTTGTCCATAAGTTAATTTATGTCTAAAAACCACGGGAGATTATGATTAGCACAGACTCTACTACTGAAATAATGAAAAGAAATTCTCATTGAGTCCACGGCAGTTATGGGAGAAATGACCAATACATCAACAAAACTCAGGGACAGGAGGTAGAATGAAATGAGCAGTCAAAACTTCCTTGTAACTTAAACAGACAAGCCTATTTCACTGACCTAAACGCACACACTCTCACTTTTAAGCTTGTAAGGAACCATGATGGAAAATGACAGGTGTATGGCCTGTTTTGCCCAGCAGCTCACGATGCAGTTGACAACAGGAGCCCAATATTTGCCTTTCCAGGTAGCACAGCTACAGAGCTACAAACTCACAACATTTCAGTCAACAAACCATTTAATGGTCCTGTGAGGACATAATGAGAAGCTATCTGAAAACCTCCTGCACATAACATCAGGTCAGGTCAAGAAATCTCCAGCATCTGGCCGGCACCGCGGCTCACTAGGCTAATCCTCCGCCTTGCGGCGCCGGCACACTGGGTTCTACTCCCGGTCAGGGTGCCGGATTCTGTCCCAGTTGCCCCTCTTCCAGGCCAGCTCTCTGCTGTGGCCTGGGAGTGCAGTGGAGGATGGCCCAAGTGCTTGGGCCCTGCACCCCATGGGAGACCAGGAGAAGCACCTGGCTCCTGGCTTCGGATCAGCACGGTGTGCCAGCCACAGCGCGCCAGCTGCGGCGGCCATTGGAGGGTGAACCAACGGCAAAAGGAAGACCTTTCTCTCTGTCTCTCTCACTGTCCACTCTGCCTGTCAAAAAATTTTAAAAAATAATAATAATAAAAGAAATCTCCAGCATCTAAAAGGCTTGACTGAAAGCCAGAGACAACAGAGGGGCTTTCAGAAGTGCCGCATCAGCAATGATGCTTGTGGGACAGAGGACCTATGAGGACAACAGGATCATGGATGGATATGAGCAGAAAAGGGATACCGAGGGGACTGCCTACAAAAATGCTGTGTGCTTACCTTTATTTTTACAAGTGTGAATGGTAAGGCATCAACATAAATCTAAATAATAAATATATCTAAAATAGTAGTTCCATCAAGAAGTTGAAAATAAAAAATATGAATGAAACAAAGTACTGAGAACTTTTGGTATAGTTGCACTGACAGCATTCTGCTTTCTTGGTAGTGTTTACTTGTAGCCTTTCCCTTTATGCCACCTTGGACTTGATAAAATGCACTATATTTGAAACACTTGGTTTCAATGGGTTCCCTCCGAAATTCAGCTGTTTCCAGTGTGGTAGTGTCTTTAAGAGGTGGATTCTTAAGAAAAAGGAGGTGTCAAGGCCATGATGACTTCTCTCCTGTGAGCAGGATGAATATCCTTACCAAAGAGGCTCTGCAGCACTCAGTTTCTTGCCCTTCTGCCTTCCAGAATGTAATGACAGAGCAGACATCCTCAGAGGACTCAACCTCACCAGACCACCAGACCTGCAGGCCCCTTAAACTTGGACCTCCGGTTTCCCGAATAGCGAGGAATTAATTTCTACTCTTTATAAATTAGTCTGTGTTGTTCTGGTATAGTAGCACAAAACAGACAAAAGCAGAAACTGGTACAGGAAGTGGGGTGTTGCTGGAACACGTCTCAGCAAATGTGAAGAAAGCAGCTTAGGCACCGAGTAATAGGAAGAAGCCAAAACAGTTTTAAAATGAATCTAGAAAAAAGCTTGCATTGCTGTGAAAGGAGTGTTGAGGGCAACCCTGTAGAGGGCTCACAAGAAGAGAGAACAACTATAAGGAAAGTCTTGGTCTTAGTAATGACCCATGTGATGGTGACCAGAAATTTGAAAGGAACACGAACTGCAAAGACAGAAACAGGGACAAAGTATTGGAAATAGGAGGAAAGGCCATCAAAATGGCTAAGAATTGCCACAACCAGCTGAACTGTGTTTGTGTCCTAGGACTCTGTGGAAGACATCACAAAAGAATGGTAAACTGGGATATGCAGTGGAAGAAATCTCTAAGCAGCAGAATGTCAGAGGGGCTGCAAGGCTTCCCTGAATTGCTTATGGTAAAACACAAGAAGAAATTATTTAAAGAGAAAAATCGTAACTCAAAGGGAAGTTGAAAATAAAGATTTGGAAAATACTTAGCCTGGCGATGTAGAGAATTTAAAAAGTAGATTTAGGAGAGGAAAACCAAGGGTATGGTCAATCAACAGTGTGGCAGGAGTTTCGTGGACACAGAAAGAAGGCAGATGGGAAAAAGACCTAAAGGTATTGCAGCGATGTCTGAGGTTGACACACACATCACAGGCGCAGGCTGCCATCAACAGTTTTGAGGCAGGAGCCTGCCTTCCAGCACAGCACTGCTCAGTGGCAGTGCAGGTGGGCCCAGGTCCAGCACAAGTCACTGCACTGGAAGATGTTAGTGATAAGCATTGTTAGCATCCATGTGGTACTCATTCCACAGGCCATGCAGGACATAGGGCATGGCTGCCTCTCTCTGGATCTCAACAGGAGGCCTTGGGCCCAGGCAGAGACCTGCTGCAGGGGTGGAGTTACAACAGAGAGCCCTTACCAGGGCAATGCTTAGATGTAGGGCCCCTTCTACCCCAGACCTGTAGAGCCACCAGCATGTCAATAAGCCTAGGAAAGTCTCCAACTCCAGCATGTGCAAGTTGTGGCACTGGGTGTGCCCAGAGAAGCCAAGAGGGTGGGTTTCCCTGGAGCCCTGAGGGCCCAAATCCCATCCCAGTGTGTCCAGACAGGAGGGCATGGTGTCAAAAGGATTGCTCTGAGGGCAGGAGTTTAGTCTACTGGTTAGGAGACCCTCATTCCACATAGTATGCAGGTTCGATTCCAGGCTCTGCTCCTGTATTCAGCTTCCCCCCAGTGCAGACTCTGGAAGGCAGAAGTGAGGGACCAAGTATTTAGATTCCTGTCATCCATGTGGGAGACCCCGATGGCATTCTCTGCCTCAGGCTTCCGCCCCAGTCCAGACCTCACCATTGTGGGCATATGGGGAGTGAACAGTGAGAGATATGCTCATTCTCTCTCTCTCTCTCTCTCTCTCTCTCTCTCTCTCTCTCTCTCTCTCTCTCGCCTTTCAAGCAAACAAATAATAGTTAAAAGGGTTTTTCTGCAGAGTTTAAGATTTAATGTTTGCCTTCTCAGGCCTAGGACTTCTTTGGGACTTGTTATGTTTTCTTGCCTTTGCTGCCTGCTGTTTAGAGTGGGAATGTCGATACTATGCCTGTCTCACATCCTTTTGGAAGCACATAGCTTGATTTCACAGGACATTTAGATGAGACTCTGCATTTACTCTTTTGAGTTGATGCTGAAATGAGCTGAGATGTTGGGGGCTTTTGGTGTGGAATGAAAGTGTTTTACAGGGCTGACAATGTGGTGTAACAGGCTGAGCCTCTGCCTGCAGTGACTGGCATGTGTCCTGGCTGCTCTGGATCCAGTTCCCTGCTAATGGCCTGGGAAAGCAGTGGAAGATGGCCCGAGTGTTTGGGTCCCTGCACCTACATGGGATACCTGGATAGAGCTCCTGGCTTTGGATAAGCCCAGCTCTGGCCATCTGGGGAGTGAAAGAAGATGGAAGATCTCTCTCTGTAACTCTACCTGTCAAATAAATGACTAAATCTAAGGAAGGAAGAGAGAGAGGGAGGGAGGGAATGAAGGAAGGAAGGAGGGAGGGAGGGAGGGAAGAGTGAGTTTTACATGGGAGAAGGACATAACCTTTGTGGGAGTCAGGGGTAGAATGCTGGGGTTTAAATGTGCTCCTCCAAAATTCAGGTGATGCTGATGTGTCGTACTAAGAGGTGACTAGCCCATGAAGGCTGCCTCCTGGTGAACAGAATTAAGGCCCCCAGAAGAGGCTTCACACAGCGTTTGGTATCTTGCCTTCCTGCCTCCTTCTGTTCAGCTGTCACCAGACAGATGCATCTGGCAGTGTCTTGATCTTGGACTTCCCAGCTTCCAGAACTATGAAAACATGAGCTTCCTCTCCATAAATAACACAGTGCCAGGTATCTGTTCTAGCAGCACAAAATGGACCGAGACACCATCTTCACCCGGTTTCTTCATCCTTCAAGCAACGCTCCCTTTTACAAAAATTCTTAACAATCTTCTCTCTCCTCTTTCTTGGTATCTAGTCCTTACAGTTGATTCTGGTTTAAATTTGGCCTGCACAAAACATAAATACAAGTTGAAAGAACAGGCTTAAAGTCCCCTTACTGAGATGCAACACCAACCTTCTTGGTTACTGGCTTTGTGGCCTTGAATAAATTAACAAGCTCCAGCTCTACCTCTGATTCCTCATCTGCAGAATGGGTCAACCTCCCGGGGTTCCTGTGTATATTACATAGGATAATACATGTGAAGTGCCTTGAATTGTCCTGGTACATACCAAAATGCCCTTTCAAGTGTTGAAAACTACTTTATTGTTGCATTTTGCAATCGATTCATGAACATATGCTTTTTTTTCCCCTAACATACCTTAAAAACAATTTTCATTCACAAGTCACAAGCCTCTGCATTGTGTTCCCACCCTTCCACTTTCACTTCCCTACCCTTCTCGGCTGGTAGTGAACACTGTAGTGAACACTCAGGTTCTTCCAATGCAAGATCTCCTACCAGTTATCTTGGATTAAATCTGTGAAGTTCCACAAGGACCTCCTGAGGGTGTTATTAATCTCACCCTCAGATGAGACAGACAGACTAGAAGGGATTCAGTAACTTGTGTAAGGTCACCTAGCCAGGTGCAAGGAGCTGGAATTTGTAGCCACATTGCTGTGACTTCAAAGTTTTCCATTTCTTTCCTTCCTTCCATAACCCATGCCTATCGGAGAAAGGAGAGAAAAACATTTGCAATCACTGCAGAGGTCCAAGTCCCTCTACAACAAGTGGTCAGTTGCTTGGTGGGATTCAAACTCAGGTCTCAACAACCCTTGACCATTCTTAACTACTCCACTGTTTTTTGCCTTTGTATTAGTAGAAGGTAGAAGTAGACTTTAGGGAAAAAATAATTATTCCCAAGGACGAAATCAGGGGTCACAAATTCATAGGAAAATGTCTAAAAGGGGGCATATCCACAATACAATCTAAGAGGGAAGTTTGCATTTTTGTAGAATGGATTATCAAAATGTCTTTGTACTCTGTCTAGCAGCATACCATATGCTAACACATATGTGATAATACAATCAACCATTATTTGATTAGTTTAATTACAGGGATAGATGGTATTCTCTCACAGTTCAGAGTAAAAAAAATATAACCGAAAGAATTCATTCAACCCATTTGCCATTTTAGGATTTGCACATACCTTCACGAATGACAAAGTTTAATATCCTTCTGCCATAGAAAACGTAATTAAACATATCACATTTAATTTTATAAATTGCTTGCATTTATGGTTTAATATGAAAGAAAAAATCAGAGCCAAAAGACCTAAATAACAACAAAACCAAACCCTAGGGTGAACATCTGAAAAAGGGAAACTGGGTTTCCCAGCTTCAGGGGTGCATGTGTGCTATCCTTTGAAAATAGAGGCTCTGGTGATGCTCCACATTCCCTAAAAATACGAAATGCTTTAGTGCAATCAACTCTCACAACCCCCGGGCTCAGTCTCTTGAGGCGCATGAAAAACTTCATTTAGTCCCTCATTGAATGATACTATTGAGCATATACAACACACCAGATGATACACCAAGAAATGCCAAACTAGGGAAGAACTCGAACAGGGAAAAATCAGAGCTATTGCTGGCCTGGTGGCGATTCTAGAAAAAACTAGACCAAGTCACTCAATGGCTTGCTTCTAAAGAACGCAAGGTTGTTTCCACTGATACCATCTGTTTCTCCAACTTTTCACAGGACGTGTTTGGCAACGTTGTTCACTGAACACTTTTACAGATGGGAAAGCGAAGGTGTAAAAGGAAGCGTTGCAGACAGCTCTTCTCACCAGGAAAACCAAGGTTGGATTAGGGGCTTCTGATTTATGGGCAAGGATTTTTATTTTTAAATTTAAGTGTGCATTTCTGCATGAGAAACGGCTAACATACAAAACATAAATACTGCTACACAGATTGATGAATTCCAAGATGAAGATGAAGTTAGACTGATGGAGCCAAAGGGATGTGAAGAATGCACACTGAATGTGTGCAGTTCCCAAGCAGGGCTCACTGCTCAACCAAGAAACAGATGGGAGTCCACAGACACCGTGAGTGGTGCATAGACACATTGTAAAGCAGAGGAAGTGGGCCAAAAAGTGTCCATCACTACAGGAATGTACTGTGTCCTCAGGGTAACTCTAGGAGGAGGTAGAAAGTAAGTTTTTCATTTTAAATTGTTCAAGATTCCTCTTTTAAATTGAAAAGTCCCCAGTGTGGCAGCAGATGGCTTGGAATGAAAGTAGAAGCTATCCATATCCAGATTTAGATGAAAGACTTTTTAAAAGCTGCCTTATGTGAATTGATTTTATTAATGACATAAACCACCCTAATCATTAACACACAACTGGTAAGGTTTACTAAATGCATGTATTTCACCATTTTTTAAAATACAGTTCAGTGCTACACACCTTTTATGAATATTCTTATGAGATTAAAAAAGACATGAAGTGGGGCCAGCGCTGTGGCATAGAGGGTAAAGGTGCTGCCTGCAATGCCAGCATCCCATATGGGCGCCAGTTCGAGTCCCGGCTGCTCCACTTCCCATCCAGCTCTCTGCTATGGCCTGGGAAAGCAGTAGAAGATGGCCCAAGCCCTTGGGCCCTTGTACCCGCATGGGAGAACTGGAGGAAGCTCCTGGCTTCAGAAAGATGGCTCCGGCCATTATGGCCATCGGGGCGGGGGGGCAGATGAAGCTTTCTCTCCCTCTCTCTGCCTCTCCCTCTCTGTAACTCTGCCTTTCAAATAAATAAATAAATCTTAAAAAAAAGAAGGGAAGACATGAAGCATGACTTTAGAGCTGAAAAACTGGGTTTTTATATCATCATGTTGTCCTCAGTGGGACTGCTGGGAGCTTAGGCTAAGTCTTTTTTTTAAGTTTTTATTTAATGAATGCATTTTTTCATAGATACAACTTTAGGAATACAGTGTTTTTTTCCCCCCATACCCACCCTCCCACCCCAACTCCCATCCCACCTCCCTCTCCCTCTCCCATCTCCTTCTTCATTATGGTTCATTTTTAGTTTGATTTTATACACAGAGGACCAACTCCATGTTAAGCACAGATTTCAACAGTTTGTACCCACCCAACCACACACATACACAACATATAGAGTACAGTTTGAGAACAAGATTTGCAGTCAATTCTCATAGTACAACTCATTAAGGATGGAGGTCCTACATGGGGAGTAAATGCACAGTGATTTCTGCTGTTCCTTTAACAATTGACACTCTTATTTACGATGTCGGTGATCACCTGAGGCTCTTGCCATGGGCTGCCAAGGCTGTGGAAGCCTTTTGTGACCACAGAGTCCATCAGTATTTGGACACAGCCATAAGCAAAGAGGATGTTCTCTCCTCCCTTCAGAGAAGAGTACAAACTTCCTTGATGGCCCTTTCTTTCCACTGAGGTCTCACAGAGATCCTCTATGTGGAATATTTTTTGCCACAGAGTCTTGGCTTTCCATTAGGCTAAGTTTTCACAACCATTGATCTAAGTTCAAACTAAGTTCCATCTAGAAAGATGGATGTTTTCTGATGATACCACAGAATCCTTTAGGTATACTTCACAGGAGCTAAAATCTGACCAGGAAAAAAAACACAAGAATAGAAGACCTGGAAGAATTTCACCCATGGGCCACCAACTTAGTGTCATTCAGGCAGGTCTCCAACTCCCAGCTCATTTGTGTTTTAACAACCAAGTTGCTAAATCAGATGAGGTAATCCTTAAGATGTCATCATTGCTAAAATTCAAATGTTTACGTGTTCCTCTGAATTTTATTCCACGTGCTCCTTAAATTTACTTTCTTCTCATCTTATATTCAGTGAAAATCAAAAGACTCATCCATCATCATCAAAATATGGCACATGATGACACATTTATAATGCAGAATATTGTTTGGAAACTTTTTTTATTTGACAGGCAGAGCTAGACAGTGAGAGAGAGAGAGAGAGAAAGAGAAAGGTCTTCCTTCCATTGGTTCACCCCCCAAATGGCCGCTAAGGCCGGCACGCTGCGCCGATCCAAAGCCAGGAGCCAGGTACTTCCTCCTGGTCTCCTATGCGGGTGCAGGGCCTAAGCACTTGGGCCATCCTCCACTGCCTTCCCAGGCCACAGCAGAGAGCTGGACTGGAAGAGGAGCAACTGGGACTAGAACCCGACGCCCATATGGGATCCCGGCACCGCAGGCAGAGGATTAACCAAGTGAGCCACAGTGCCGGCCCCTGGAAAATCTTATAATGAATGTTTATGGGCTAGTTACCATACTAGGCATGTACAATAATTATACTAAGAATGTACAATGTCCAAGATCCAGAAGCCAGAAAGCAATGAGGTTGGGATTTGAACCCAGTACTTGGTTCAATAACCTTTGAGATACTGCTTATCCGTAGTTGAATCACAACAATCTTCAAGTGATAGAGAGTCAGCAACTGAGAACCACAGCAGAATCACATAAAGAGAAACTCCAAACGTGCCCCTTCCAGTCCCCAAATATCAGAGCACTTCAAAAAGTTTTGGAAAATGAAATGAAGAGATAAGTGTATTTTGGTACAAAAACTAAAATTGAAATCCTTACATGATTTTTTTGTAATATGCATTTTTCATGAACTTTTAAAAACTTTGCATGCATGGATTTCAAACATTTTTGCAACAAAATAAATTTTTTAGTTCTATTTTCTACCAGCTTTTTGTAGCACATTCATATACCCCACCATTTTTCCTCCCACTGTGGTAAGTCACCATTATGGCACCAAGAGACACAAAAGAGGGCCACACGATATGCACGTGTAACAATATCATGTGTTGTCCAATGTGAATTAATGCTATAACTAGTACTCAAACAGTATTTTTACACTCTATGTTCTGTGTGGTGCAAACTGATGAAATCTTTACTTAATATATACCAAATCGATCTTCTGTGTATAAAGATAATTGAAAATGAATCTTGATGTGAATGGAATGGGAGAGGGAGCGGGAGATGGGAGGGGTGCGGGTGGGAGGGAAGTTATGAGGGGGAAAAAGCCATTGTAATCCATAAACTGTACTTTGGAAAATTATATTTACTAAATAAAAGTGTTTATAATAAAACAACAATAATGCAAAAGCATCCAAGACTATTTGATGGATTTATTTGTATTTTGTATACAATGTGAGGAAAGCTGAATTCTCCTCTTAGTCCTGTTAGATCTCTGATTTCCCAAGCTGACCATAATGCTATAGTACCATAAAATTTATATCTTATCTATTTAAGCAACACACAAACTCTGTAACAGTCATCAAAAGACAAAACACTACAAAAGAGGCCAAGGCAGAATGGTTGGGAAATCTGTAACATTTATTGAAGAGCAGACATATGTTTGCAAACCTCATTGCTACAAGGACATACATTACATGGCTCACAAAGGTGTTCCAACTAGATTTTCTTGGTGCTTTTTCACATAGTCCCTTAAAAAAAATAATTGGCAGGGAATAAAGTGTCAATTGAAATTACAATTACAAAACCAAACTTCAGGGTTCATTAGAATCAATCTATGCTGGGTTACTTGGATATACACATGTTGATTTTCAGGTGCAGCCTTCTGTACAAACAGAACCTTTCAATGAATAATGGCTTTGGTAACCCAAAGAGCATCTCAGAACACTGTCAAGTTTGGAGAACAGAGCAACAAATGCAATGAACAGTATTTCTCCCATTTGTCCCACTTAATACACCACTTTGCCCCAAGGTATTCAACACAGCATTTCATTTTTTAAATAATAAGGGAAATTCATCTAATAAGAGCATAATACAGAATAAATCTATAAAAGACAGGTTCCATCTTAAACAACGTTTGGAAGTTGATTTATTTCCTTTTGGTTCAGTGAAAGAATTTTTTGCAAAATTGTCAAAAAAAATACTGCCCACATCTTAATATTAAATTTAACTTCTTATTTTTCTCTACAGAGGTGATCTCTTAACAACAACAATAAAAGTAAAACTTAATTTCTAAGGATTTAAATAATTTCAAAGAAATATCTATTTTGATAAGTTATATTGTTTATTTTTTAATCTAATATTTTCCCTTTCAGCCTTTTACAGAAATATCTAAAACACTATTAATCATGAACTACAAAGTTATTAATATTAATAATACAAAGCTGAAGAGTTTTTAAATAAAAAAGTTGACTACTATAAAATATCTAATATAGAAATACATAGTTAATGACTTCTGAGGCAGCTAGTAAAATTAGAAACTTCTATAAGAGAAAGCTTGATTTGCTTTGCTCTGCACAATTTATTTTGGTTAATAAGGCAGCTGTTTGTGAACCTAGATGGATTTATTCTAAACACAAGCTGTCAGCTGATCTAAGACATTCCTGATACTTGGCTCTTGGTCAGCACCGAAGAATTGGCAATTTAGGGTCAGACTGTCACTTATTTCTCTTCTATGTCCCTCGATACAATGTTCTACTCTTTATCCACCACTGACTTTGGAATTTGGAAATCTTTCACCTGCCTCAACATGGTATTTTGATATCTAATTCAATATTACATGAGAAAAATGTTACAAATCAAACATCTGTCCAAGGATTTTATTTTCTCTAACCTCTCTTGGTGCTGGATTTGATCACAATACTTAGGTCCCTAAAAGAGAAAAGTTCAGACATGCACATCTCAATTTTCAGGCAGGTGCCTCTTGGTTTCTCTTCACATAGAACAGTTTGCTGATCCACCATCATCTGCTCTTTTTCGTGGATGGATCCATCCCAGAAGCAACTACCAAGGGAGTGCCCACTGGCACTTCTACTTTGTAAGTCACAGTCGTAAAATCACAGGAAAATGCACATGGGCCACTCACTCATTCGCATCCCAAATTTATAAAGAGAGGCAAGGTAGCAGAATTCTTCATATTTCCCACGATGACTATTTCCCAATATCTGAAAAGGGGAGGCCTCTATCAATTTGCTCATTATTTTTTAAAAATCACATTTTTTTTCACTCAATCAATAAACATCGGCTGAACGCCTCCTACTCCGAGTAGCCCTTTTTTAAACCTTCCTCAATAAAAGTGGTGGCCCCTCTGTATGGCTGTGAGGCAACAACAGCTTGGGTTTGCTAGTCAGCTTGAAATAAGGAAGCCAACTGAAAGTAAGGGAGGGAGACAGGCAGTCAGCATCCACCATGTGCCAGCCCTGGGCCAAGAACTCTGCGTGCTCAAGTTGTTGAAGTCTTAAGCCCCTTAAGAACTACAGGAGGTACTGTGCATACTTTCCTGTTTTTAGAACAAGAGAAAAAGAAGCTTTAGTAAATTCCATGATTGTTAGAGATCATTCCCCAAACTACACCACGGCTTCTGCTCTCAACTGATGTACCACAGGAAAACAAAGCAATGAGGGTAACCTAGAACTTGATCTGGGATCCCAAGAAGCCCAAAGAGAAAATTCAATGCTTGTTGTTGTGTTTTTTACAACACCAAGATGTTAAAAACTTCTCTGAACTAAGAAAATGCTGAAGTCTTTTGTTGCTGTAAATTCAGGTTTTCCCAAGATCTTTGGTTCAGTTCTCACCCTGGTAAGGAGGAGCACTTAAAATCATGCTTTTCCCATGCCAAGAGCTAAGTTATGGGAATGAAATCTTTCTTTATCCCCTAAATTCTGTGTTAACATGAACTGAAGAAAATGTTGCTGTGATCTTCCAAATTTCTCAATGTTATGAAGTAAAAGTCTAATTAATCCCTCTTGATGTTCTAGAAGATACAAATCAAGATGATCCTCTAGTTTTGATAACACGCCAGTCCTTTAGTCAACTGCCTCTTCCTTTACATTCAAAGATTAAGGATATCACTAGTGTTCAGATAAAACGAAAAAAAGTGAAAAATTACTCTTTTTAAGAATAATTATCTCTAGATACTCATGGTACAATTCCTTTCCCTTATAATCTACCTCATATTTTATTGTGGTTTGATGCAAAGTAATTAATAAGCTTCCTTCTATACTTCTTTGCTTATTTAAGTATTCTTCCTCTAGTTTTCACAAAGAAGCCTTTACAATCCATTGGCTACTCCATGTTTTAATTTGTAACTCTTAATTCAGTTAGAGCATTGTTATTTCCAAGTTCCAACAGCAGGTAAAAAGGAAAGATTTAAATTTGGCAAAATAATCTAAGTTAGATGTAAATTTTATAGAAAATAAAACCTGAAATGACCAGAGTCCCTATTTTGGTTGTAATAGATTGCATCATAATGACCACAGTGAAAATAATAGATTTTCCAGAAATTGAGTCTCCTCTAGCAACAGTTCAACAAATGCATGCAAAGGTACATCTGTGAAATGAATCTGCCATAGATGCTGCAGCTGGAAATGAGGTCTTGAACAGGAAGCCATTTATTATCACAATAAATTATATCAGTAATCTATACAGACTCCCCTATCCCTTAAAAAAAATCCTAGCTTGGAAATTTTAAAGACTCTACTTCACTTGAAAAAAATGGCAAAAGGTTAATTGGAATATAATCCTTGTGAAATTGCAAGCAACGTACAAGTAAAAAGAACTTTTGTGTGCTTTTAGAACTTCATTTCCTTACATAATTTATAAGAGTTAGACTGATTTCACTCAGCTCCTCAATTAATCTTTAAAAGTATTCACTCTTAAATTAGTATTGTGTTAATATTGCTGTGGGAGACTTCATGCCTTATTCAATGCCTTTCTATTCCCAGGGACCAATATGCAGCAGGACAAAAGGAATGCAAATTCTCTTCCTTTGAGTTTATTTTTGTTTGCATGATGCTAATGCTAACTTCCATCTCCTACATACTTCTAAGGAGTGGAGGGAAGATTCTGAAATACAACAGGGCTCCTGAGCTCAGCTGCCAGCTCCAGGAACTTGTTGCTTAATCAACTGCTCTTCCCTGGCCTCCATTCAACTAAGTTTTGGGTCCCATCAACATAGTTGCCTTTTCTAGGCAGAAAATAAAACTACAGACACTCAAAGTCAAGGACAATAAGATTCAGAAACACTGCAGATTCTCCTTAATTCCTCTCCCTCAGCAATCTACTCTCTCTTTTTGGCTGCAGGAAGACTAAGCTCCCCATGTCCACCGTCTGGTCCACCTCCCCTCCCACATTGACCTGGCATTAGAAGCCAGGTGAGTGAGATGGGGTGGGCTAAGGCATGGAGGCAGCTCAGGAGAGGCCCCGGCCTTGGCAGTCTCCAGAGAGGGAGGAAAAGACCTAAAGGATAACATGGGCCACTCTACCAAAATATACATCATCAGAGCGAGACGCTCTTAAGGGTCCTAACCCTCAACCCCAGGCAGACAACATTTAAAAAGAAAAACCTGGAAGAAGTTTTCTTCCTTTGCCAATGTTCTTAATTCATCAATTTTATGATTGATCCAAATGTGAAATAACTATGTAAAGCACCTTTATGGAAAAATTCCCTCACCAAACTATACTATATAGAGTTATCTAAAGTATCTCAACTTATGAAAATATGTTTCCATATGAAATGAAATAGCATGTGCATTAAAATATAGACTTAAAGCTACTGTCTTCCAGTTAAAAGCTAGTCTGGAAATGATATAATTACTAGTTAATGCCGGGAACCTACTTTTTTGTATAATACTTAAAATTAGCATTTACCCAAATGCCTTAGCCAACCTCATCTATTTTCATCACAAATTCATAGAATGAAGAGAGGGATCCGAGGGATGTATAAGATTATCGCACAATGGTGTATCTTCTTTAAAATGAACTCAGCACTTCTGTATGTGCGACACTTGGCTGCCTTATTTCTAGCTACTGTAAGTCAGTTACCCAGTTTCCTAAGTTGATTATTCCAGAATTTTTCCAAGCCAAAAGTTAAGCTGATGAGTATTTCCAGGGTCACCATCCGTTTCCCTTTTGAAAGAAGGTTCTAAATGTGCCCTTTTCCAGTCTTCAGGCACCTCATCAGTCCTCCACGAGTGCTCAAAAATGATAGCTAGCGGTTCTGTGATGACTTCGGCCAATTCATTAAGTACTCTAGGATGCCGGCCATTGGGACCTGTGGATTTGAACATAGCTGGGTTATTCAAGGCCTCCTTTACCCATTCTTCCCCTAGACTTCATGGTGTCCTGCTCCTATGTTTTTCAGTCGCACTTGTCCCTTTCTGGCTACCATGTGTACTTGTGCAAAAACAGCTTTCAGAGTCTCTGCTTCTGACATATCAAGTTTCTCTTTCAAGCTAATAAATGAAGAACGTATTTTATTCTTCTCAAGTCAATCCTTCATTTTAAAAGATAGTTTTTTTTCCACTTATGTTCCCTGTAAGGAAAAGAATCTTTCAAACAACTCAATGAAAGTACACCTTGTAATAGTCTGCATTCCTAAATCACATTACTCGATACTACACTTCAGCAGTCTTAGTAACAAAGCATCAGTCAACACATCGAGATTTTGTAAAGGCTGCGTACCTCATGCTCAAAGGGTGCAGAGCGAGTCAACTTGTATCTGCAAGTGCTAATTCCAAATGCATCTTCCAAAATAAAAAAGATTGACAATCATCTTTAATCATTAGCATTTGCATGCATCAACAGTTAACTTTCTCACACAGGCATGTAAACAACATCCTCACAATGAGCAGCAAAGAGATAAATATGGGTTTTTACAAAGCAGTGACCTAGCACAACTCATTTGCTGTGTGGTCATCAGCATCAGGGTTCTTGGACTTATAGTACACTAATTATCGCCAACCTCTGATAGGTGTTGACAGGTTTAACCCCTTCGCTGTGACAATGATCCCTCTGCAATTGAAAGACAGCAACAGATTACAGATTACACCCATCTGTCACGGCTCTGCTGTGTGCTGAGATCCCCTGACAGATGCAGGATGACAAAGGAGAGGAAGCAAAGGAGAGTGCCAAGGAAGAATCCCTGCGTCTTCCCCGAACTTTCAGGCTACTTGGAATCCATTCAGAAAGCTCAGCCAGCTGTTTCTCTTATTTTGTTTTTCTAGTCTTTCTCTCTTCAGTCTTAGCCCCAGATCTATCCCTTGAAGCTTTCTAAGTGCCACAAAGAAAAGAAAATTTCATATTGCAGACAACATTAAGTTCTTTTAGAAAAAAATTCTGCATATTTCTCTAAGGTACAACAACTGGTTTTAGTACGTGCCATTTCCATCCTTGCTCCAAAAGCCACCTGCTGATGGCAATATGTTAACTAAGATGTTATTATTAATTAGTTTGGGTGACAGCATCAGGCAGTCACATCTAAATGGAGAGCAAGTATTACTATTCTTGCTCAGGAAGTCTTTCTCTCCAGAGAAGCAAGCTATTTTCTGGTCTCTCTTTTTAAACTTTTTGTTATAATGCTCTTGCTAATAATCACTATATTCAAATAATCACCCCAATAAACCCATATTCAAACCAATGCCTCTATTAAAATCACTTCCTGTCATGTATGAACTATAAAAAAGTAATGGTCAATGAATCTTGATGAATCAATTTAATTTTGGTTGGGGGGAGAGGGGTTGTGTGTGAGAGGAAGTTCTCTGTAAGTCACCTGAAAACAAAGAAGGCAAAACGTTTGGGTTTTTAATGCTCTAAAATTATATTTCTTACAGCAGGCAACATTACTAGCTATTTGCAGGAGAAAGAGCCTTGTATCCCAGCTTTGGGGTCACTAGGACACAGGAAGACTAAGGCGAGGAAAGGAAGGAGCCACGTGAGAGGCAGCTGCATCTCCAGGACATTCTCATTACAAGATTCTCCAGCTTGCCCTGCACCATGCAAGAGCTCTGCTTGAAGTCAGGAAGAGCCTCACCCACTGGCCAAGGTCACTGCAGGCTAGTAGCACATACAAATAAAGATGCCCTTAAACAGGTCATTGTCTAACATCTACTGTGATAGTCCTCGCCATACCACACTCCTCTGAAGGCGTGCACCGTGAAGTCAATTCACAAATCTAGCGTCCAGCCAACAGCTCCTGTAACCTCTCCTGCCTGTGGCTCCACAAAAACAAATCCCACCCCAGAAACAAGCTCAGCTTTGCAGTTTGCTATCTTTCATGCTTTAAGGGAGAGGCTGGGAGGCAGACAAGCAAGATTTCCACAGCAGGGTCACAGAGAGTTTCAAGATGCGAGCGCAGCACAGGGCGCAGGAATTAAGTGAGCACATGTTGCTCCAGGATCACTGGGCATGCTCTCATCTCCCTGTTCCCAACGCTCCTTCGTGCTCGGTGGGTGACCTGCATTGTGACACCCAGAGCCTTATCCTGATAGAGCCCACTCTTCAAGTGCAATAGAAGTGAACAGGTTTTGAACATTCTGACAAGTTGGAAGGGGATAACTGCTGAACACAACCCGTATAGACAATAAACGCTTCACAGAGCGGCTCCTCCACCACACATTTTTCATATCTCATTTCCCCACTAAATCATCTGGCCTCCTCCCACCACAGAAAATAGCTTTTCTCACTGCACTCAGACAAATAATCGCCTGCTCACATGTGGTCACAGTCTCCTTCCTTGGTTCTAGTACTCGGCTGACTTAAAAATCAGGAAAGCAATTGCCTCAGATCTGGTTGTTTCTGAAAACATCATGAAAGCCAACGTCAAGAATAAATGCCAAGTTATCTTTTTGGTTCCTTTTTTTATAGAAAACATTTATTTAATAAATATAAATTTTGAAAGTACAACTTTTGGATTATAGCAATTCTTCCCCCCATAACCACCCTCCCAACCTCAAATCATCCCATCTACTACTCCCTTTCCCATCCCATTCTTCATTAAGATTCATTTTTAATTATCTTTACATACAGAAGATCAACTCTATAGTAAGTAAAGATTTCAACAGTTTGTACCCACACAGACACACAAAGTATAAAGTACTGTATGAAGACTAGTTTTACTATTAATTCTCATACTACAACTCATTACAGACAGAGGTCCTACATGGGGAGCAAGTGCACAGTGACTCCTGTTGTTGATTTAACAATTGACACTCTTATTTATGACATCAGTAATCACCCGAGGCTCTTGACATGAGCTGTCAAGGCTATGGAAGCCTCTTGAGTCCACAAACTCTGACCTTATTTAGATAAAGCCATAGTCAAAGCAGAAGTTCTCTTCTCCCTTCAGAGAAAGGTACCTCCTTTTTTGATGGCCCCTTCTTTCCACCGGGATCTTACTCACAGAAATCATTTAGGTCATTTTTTGCCACAGTGTCTTAGCTTTCCATGCCTGAGATACTCTCATGGGCTTTTTTAACCAGATCTGAATGCCTTAAAGGCTGATTCTGAGGCCAGAGTGTTGTTTAGGACATCTGCCATTCTATGAGTCTGCTGTGTATCCTGCTTCCCATGTTGGGTTGTTCTCTCCCTTTTGATTCTATCAATTATTATCAGCAGACACTGGTCTTATTTATGTGATCCTTTTGACTCTTAATCTTATCTTTATGATGAGTTATGAACTTAAACTGATCACTTTAACTAGTAAGATAGCATTGGTACCTGCCAACTTAATAGGATTTGGAGTCCCATGGCAAGTTTTGAGAGTTACCCTTATGGGTAAGACCAAGGGAGCATATGCTAAACTGTACATCTCCTCCTTCTCTTATTTTTAACAAGGACCAATTTTCAATTAGATTTAAACACCCAAGAATAATTCTGTGTTAAGTAAAGAGTCAACCAATGGTATTAAGTAGAAAAATAAAATACTGAAAAGAATAAAACAGTAAGCTGTTCCTCAACAGTCAGTACAAGGGCTGATTAAGTCATTGCTTCTCATAGTGTCAGTTTCACTTCTACAGCTTTACTTTTACATGCTCAGTTAGTTGTCACTGATCAGGGAGAACATATGATATCTGTCCCTTTGGGACTGGCTTATTTCACACAGCATGATGTTTTCCAGATTCCTCTATTTTGTTGCAAATGACCGGATTTCATTTTTTTTACTGATGTATAGTATTCCATAGAGTACACATCCCATAATTTTTATTTATCCAGTCTTCTGTTGATGGGCATTTAGGTTGATTCCAGGTCTTAGCTATTGTGAATTGAGCTGCAATAAACATTTAGGTGCACATAGCTCTTTAATTGCCAAATTTTACCCTTGGGTAAATTGCGAGGAGTAGGATGGCTGGGTCGTGTGGTAGGGTTATATTCAGGCTTCTGAGGTATCTCCAAACTGTCTTCCATAGTGGCTTAACCAGTTTGCATTCCCACCAACAGTGGATTAGTGAGCTTTTTCCCCACATCCTCGCCAGCACCTGTTTGTTGATTTCTCTATGTAAGCCATTCTAACTGGGGTGAGAGGAAACCTCATTGTGGTTTTGATTTGCATTTCCCTGATGACTAGTGATCCTGAACATTTTTTCATGTGTCTGTTGGTCATTTGGATTTCCTCTTTTGAAAAATAACTGTTGAGGTCCTTGGCCCACCTCTTAAGTGGGTTGTTTGTTTTGTTGTTGTGGAGTTTCTTGATCCCTTTATAGATTCTGGTTATTAATCCTTTATCAGTTGCATAATTTGCAAATATTTTCTCCCATTCTGTCAGTTACCCCTTCACTTTCCTGTTTCTTTTGCAGTACAGAAACTTCTCAATTTGATGTAATTCAAAATGTTAATTTTGGCTTTGACTACCTGTGCCTCTGTGATCTTTTCCAAGAAATCTTTGCCTGTGCCTATATCTTGCAGGGTTTCTCTGATGTTCTTTAATAATTTGATGGTGTCGGGTCGTAGATTTAGATCTTTAATCCATGTTGAGTGGATTTTTGTGTAAGGTGTAAGGTAGAGGTCTTGCTTCATGATTCTGCACGTGGAAATCCAGTATTCCCAGCACCATTTGTTGAATAGACTGTCCTTGCTCACAGAATTGGCTTTAGATCCTTGATCAAATATAAGTTGGCTGTAGATGTTTGGGTTGATTTCTGGTGTTTCTATTCTGTTCCATTGGTCTATCCATCTGGTTCTGTATCAGTACCATGCTGTTGATTATAACTGCCCTGTAGTATGTCCTGAAATCTGGTATTGTGATGCCTCCGGCTCTGTTTTTGATGTATAAGATTGCCTACCTATTTGAGGTCTCCTGTGCCTCCATATGAATTTCAGCATCATTTGTTCCAGATCTGAGAAGAATGTCTTTTGTATTTTGAATGATATCTCATTGAATCTATAAATTTCTTTTGGAAGAATGGACACTTTGATGATATTGATTCTTCCAATCCATGAGCATGGAAGATTTTTTCCATTTTTTGGTATCTTCTATTTGTTTCTTTAAAGTTTTGTAATTCTCATCATAGAGATCTTTGACATTCTTGATTATTTGGTTCTTAATATTTCCTAATTTTTGCTATCATTAAAGACATGATTTCCATAAAAAAAAGAAAAAAATGAGTGCCAAGAGTTTGCTGTGTACCACACTCATCTTTCTATTCCTAGGAAGCTAAACCTACATGGGTTAGACAGCAGTTGTTTGAGTCTTCCCACTACTTGGTGTGGTGACCACTGTCAATCAGAGAATTCTCACATCAGGGCCACCCAAACCTATTTCTTGGACTGAACTGTGACTTTCTTTTTTTAAATTTATTATATTTATTTGAAAGACAGAGTTAGAGAGAGAGGTAGAACCACAGAGAGAGACAGAGGTCTTCCATCTGCTGGTTCACCACCCCAAATGACCGCAACGGCTAGAGCTGAGCTGACGCGAAGCAAGGAGTCAGGAGCTTCTTTTGGGTCTCCCACATGGGTGCAGGGTCCCAAGGACTTGGGCCATCTTCTACTGCTTTCACAGGCCATAGTAGAGAGCTAGATCTGAAGTGGAGCAGCCAGGACTTGAACTGGTGCCCATATGGGATGCTGGCACTGCAGGCCAGGGCTTTAACCCACTGTGCCACAGTGCTGGCCCCTGAACTGTGACTTTCTCAGTTTCATTTGTTCTAGGCTTTCATGGGGTTGAGGGATTTGGCATGCACAGATATCCGGTCGTTCTCCCAAACTGGAATGTCTAGAATTTGCATTTGAGAAACTGGAAGGGACACAAAAGGTTACTCAATGAATAAAGACACTGTTGTCCTGTGGTTAAAAATGAAGATTTATGAGATTAAAATGTTTTGCTCAGTTGATTACTCTGATGTTTAACTGATTTTAAGCCTGTTACTCTTTTTAGCTTGTGAGTTTTTCCTTAATCAAAGGCAATCAGTGATAAATAGAGTGATATATAGGCTAAACCACTACAAGTTATTTCTCTATTGTGATCTTATTCTAAAGGACATGGCTCAATTGCTCTTATAGAGCCCATGGACATAAACTCTCCATATTTGGTTGTACAAATTAAAAAAATACACCTTGTAACCACACATGAATAGTCTGTGCCATGTTCATGCCATTTGAGGGATTACTGTATCACAGGGGGAAAAAAAAAAAAAAAACAGGATGATGGTGATGGTACAAATGTTGCTATAAATGTTACCTTCTCTCTTCCTGGGTGACACAAGGATCCCGAAGCGGTATCTTTGGGTAGTTGATAACAAAACACAAGGTTTCCTTTGATCTCAAGCCATGTTTGCCAAAATTTATCTGTGGCCAATGGCTATTATTTCTGGATCAATGAAGGTGAGGATTTGCCTAGAGAGAGGCAAGTCCAGCACAGCCTCATTTTTCACCACAAACTTCTCCAAAGGCCAAAATCACATTTTACATTTCACTCTATCTCCTACAGGCAATTATATTTAACATCAGTTGCTGTTTTTGTGTATTGCTATTTTCACATACAATTTCTCACTACACTGCTTCCCTGCGAAATTTTTCTTAAAGAAAAGCCTGGGCTTCTATAGCCAGGAGCTTCATCAGGGTCATCCACACAGGTAGCAGGGGCCCTAGGACTCAGGCCATCTTCTGCCTCTTTCCCAGACGCATTAGCAGGGAGCTGGATCAGAAGTGGAGCAGCTGGGACTTCAACCGGCTCCCATATGCAATGTCAGCACTACAGGTGGTAGCTTAACCTGATACACCACAACGCCTGTCCCTTTCCTGGAAGATTTTAGTCTAGAAAGACAAATGGAAGTATATGTTCCTTCGCCTATGCAATAGAGAAAAATGGTTGCAACAGAAAAGCCACTCAGGGCCCCCTGTCGGGCTTCTGTACCAAGAAAGGCCCAGGCTGGTGCCCAGGTTCCAACAGGCTGGAGACTGCAGTGTGATACTATACAAATCACAGGCACTTAATTGAATTGCCCTGAGCAATTCAAAAGTCTTTGATACATTTCTGCTTCAAGACCCTAAAACTTCAAAAGCACCTGGCATTTTTCAAATTTTTTTTTCAGGTTTTCAGCTCCATTCCAGGGCATGATGCAGTTGATATGAGACCATCAGATAGGATCAGGCTCATGAGCTGGAGGCCACCCACCCCATACCCCCTACATGATCTCACCTGTATCTACCCACCTGTCAATCAGAGTATGTAACCATCCCCTTTGGGAAGTGGATAAGAGGCTGGAGTGTGGTGAGCCACCCCCCGATTTGCCTCACCATTGGCCACAGCCACTCTCCTGCCTGCATGCCCTCTCTCGCTTGCAGCCTCTGGCCTACTCCTTCGAACTCCCCATTTACCCTTCTTAAGCCCCTCTCCCTTAATAAAACTCTCACATTCCTGCATATTTCTCACACTTTCCAAATAATCCTGACCTACCATGTTGCCTGTCTCATTTGTGCCTGAGCTTAGAATTCTTCTCTAAGCTAAAGGCAAAAATCTGAAATATTAAAGGTTGGTTTATATTCTCCAATATCACAATCACCAGCCACCCTGAACTGGCTCAAACCCTATGGCAAGAGTATCACCTACACAGACAAGCCAAGGAGAGTCCAAATGTCACCTTTAACTTGACTTGAATCTTCAGATCTTCACCCCAGGAGGAGCCTGGGTCTCACTGGCGTGACATTCACGTACGTAAGAGCTTGTTTCCAGGTTAGCTGCACCTGTTTGAGCTCATGTCTGCCCTACATGTAAGGACAAAACATCCCCTTCTGAGTGTTTTCCCGCAACACAAGTAAAAGGTACCTGGCTTTTCCTGGCTTGGGGCACCATGGCTTTCGAAATGATTTCTCTGTGATCTCCTCACTTGCTGCACATAAAAAGTGCTTTGTGTGACAGCTACTTCCAGTAATGAATTTGATTTCCACTCACCAAGCAGTGCAGGCACTTTGGATAGGGAACACCCTGAAGTGCTCCTATTCTGAAGAGGAGCCTTAGGGGGTGGACTTGCTGGGATTCTATAATCTAGAAAAATGTTGAGCTTACTCCAGAATGTATTACATAACAATCTGCATATATTTTCTTCTTTTGACTTTACAAATACCCAAATATCATTCAATTATAAACTGGTCTGCTTAACTACCCAGTCTTCATTGGTGGTATGTTGCTGGTAGGTGCCGATTTAGTGTTATAGTTCCTGGGACAAATTAAGTGGATTACAATAAACTGCTTCTCACTGCAGCCTCTGCAGGCTCATGGGTTCCACGCTTCATCCAGGGCCCATCTACAGCTTTTCAGCAATGCAAAATACACTGGAGAGACTGGCTGGAAATTTTCTACCCACTTATTATTCAGAAAACTCTCAGGAACAAATGCAGAGGTTAAAAACAAAGGCATCTTTGTTTATGCTATCCTCAGGGCATTAACTGATTTTTATAACTTTTCTAACTGAATGGCTATGCAAATTCCCAACTTTGTTAAAAGCCCTTTATATTTATCAGTGAGCATTAGGTCTATGCTCCTCCCCACCCAGAAGGACTGCCCACAGGGCTGGGGTCTGCAAGTGTTCCAGGAGACACCCCAGCTGCCGAAGCCAGGACCCTCTCATTGCCTGGAATCGCAGCCTTGTCTTATCTCCATCAGAAAGAAATAGTCAGGAATTTCACTGCTGGGAATTTTGTCTTCCATTTTCAATAATTTTATAATAACTCACAGCTGGTGACAAGAAGCCAGGGCTAGGTCACCCCTCTTTGAAGAAGCTTCACAGATAAGGCAATCAAAGGGTAGCTGGGGGCGGAGGAAGCAGTTTAAGAACAAAAGGGGAGCTTGGGAATATTTACAGATTGAGTGCAAAGATTCCATGGAGACAGACTAAATGCAAAAAAACCGAAAGGGCTAATTAGGGACTGTAATTATTGCTGGGGTCAGGAGCTGATATCCAGGGAAAGGACAAAGCCTTAAGGGAGAGAGGAACAATTCCTCATCCAAAACAGAGGGAAAGGGGACCAGACAGGCCGAGATGCCAACGCATTTGGCAGGGTTTGGAGTGGGGGAGTAGGAGGGAACGGGCGTGTGATGCAGCCCTCTTCTCAGGGACGATGGAGCCAAGGCCAGCTGCAGGGCAGGCCGTAGGCCAGGCAAGGATAGAGTTGCAAGGAGAAGGTGAAAATCTATCATAGCCACCAGAACTGAAGAGAAAGGGGCTACCGGATGCAGGAGGGCAGGTTTACATCCAACACGGGAGTGACAGTACTATGGGCTTTTGGCATTTGCCTCCGTGTATGCTTCAAGGTCTCCAAATACGACCCAAAATGTGATCAAACCCCAGGCCTATAAATGCACCACGCAAGTCCAGAACAGAAATAACCATCAATGCTAGAGTGTGCTGAATATCAGTGTCTTCAGCTCTGCGAGAGTCTCCACATGACTCGTGTCTGTCTCTAACAAAGCTCCTGGACTGCACCCACCCCCAGGATTTTCATCTCCATTCATTCATTCATTCTCTCTACCCTGCCCATCTGACTGACTCACAGTCAAATCACCATCACACATATATATATGCATATATATATATATATATTAGAATGTACTATATTAAGCAGATAGTTTTTTATTCATAAAGTTTTTTTTTATTTGAAAGTCAGAGTTACACAGAGAGAGGAGAGGCAGAGAGAGAGAGGTCTTCCATCCACTGGTTCCCTCCCCAATTGGCTGCAACAGCTGGAACTGTGCCTATCCAAAGCCAGGAGCTGGAGCTTCTTCTGGGTCTCCCATGAAGGTGTAGGGACCCAAGCACTTGGGCCATCTTCCATTGCTTTCCCAGAACACAGCAGAGAGCTAGACTGGAAGTGGAGCAGCCAGGACTCGAACCAGTGCCCATATGGGATGCCAGCACTACAGGTGGCAGCTTTTCCCATGACGCTGCAGTGCCGGCCCCCCATCATTAGATATCAATGGTCACTGAAGTCCCCATTAACATTAATCTACTAATTTTTATTTCAATTATCAGCATATAATCGCCATGAATAATGAGTGTACTTTTGATTACCTGCCTGCCCTGGCCACAACAGTGAACTACTGCAAATACGTACAGGGTGAACCTGCTCTGTGCTACATGCCAACATTTACAGCATCTCCTTTACTACTCACCACCAGCCAACATGACAGCCATCCTGTACTCAATAAACCAAGACTTGGAAGCTCTGAGGCTTAGGCAATCTGCCATGGTCAAGCTGCTCCTCATAGCAGAGTGGTTTTGCCCAACAGCACAGCCCAAGCTTGTGAGCGCACCAAAGTGATTTTTGATTGCGAGTCTGTAGCGGTTGAACCATGTGCCCCGAAGTTTACATCCACCTAAGCCTCAGAGAGTGAACTTCTCTGGCAACAGGGTCCATGCTTCAAGGTCTCCAAATACTACCTACCCTGTAATTAGTTAAGAATCTCAAGATGAAATCATCTTTGATTTAGGTTGAACCCTAAATCCTATCACTAGTGGAGTCCTCAGAAGAGGTGGAGAAGACACAAACGCAGCCAAGTGCAGACAGAACAGAGCCACATCCAGGAATGCCAGCAGCCACCAGAAGTAGCAGAGGCAAGGCAAGATTCTGCCCTAAAGCCTGTGGAGGGAGGGTGGCCCGGCTGACACCAGACCTGCAGACAGAACAGGTTTCCCTTGTTTGAAGCTACCCAGTTTATGGGGTTTTGTTACAGCAGCTGCAGAAAATTAACATAGAGCTATTTCATAGAAACACTTAATTTCTCAAATGCCCTTAGGAATATTTTCAACTGCTTCACTGTTTTTGGTGGTACAGGCAACTGTGACTTTACACAAAAGATATTTTATTTTTACTCAAAATAGGAAAAGTGCATAATGCTTATTTTGATATATTTAATGTCATTCATGATATATAATAAAAAATACTACAATAAGTGATGCAAACAGTTCAAATCATGTAAGAAAACGATTTAAGAAAATACATTAAAAACTATACAGCACTGTATTTATATGTGGACTCCATGTATGCTAAAATGCAAGCTAAGATTGAATTCCTTGTTCCAGCACCAAAAATAAAAACAATCAACATACAGAAATATTGGCTCAACTAGTTGGACCCATGAAAAAACTTGATTGAGTTCCCAGCCCCCAGCTTGGGTGCCCTACTCCCCAGCCATTGTAGGCATTTGGGGAGTGGACCTGCAGCAGATGGGAGTTTTCTCTCTACATCCCTCTCTCTGCATCTCAATTAAAAACAAAGAAACAAACAAAAGCCCACTGGTTTGTCACTTACTGGAACATTTATGATTTCCTTTGAGTTGCAAGACAAGAAAGTTTCAGTAACAATTTTCAAGCCATTTCTCTTCAAAGAACATATAGCTGTGCATATAAAAATTGAATATGATTGTCACTATTTTTTCTGTTTTGATATCAGCTTTTAAAGAATGAGTTTGACCGGTAATACAAACACATTTGAGTTCTATGAGGTTTTCATTCTGAATAGGGAAATATTTAAATAATTGTCACTGATATGCTAAAAGATACATAAAGAAACATTCACTATTCCCAACCTGGAGAACCTCTGGAATCTTCTGACAGTTCAGAAACCTCCAGCTGGAAAACACTGCAACCTTCTACACCAGCACTGTGGTTCTGGGAGCCATCTGCATTCTTAGAAAACACTGAGGAGTCCAACAAACCTTGTTTATATAAGTTATAATATCAACACTTACTGTCTCTGAAGTTGTAACTTGTAAATATTTAAAATATTTATTTTAAAGCATTAGTAAATGCTTTCCTTGCTGGCATAACATTTTATAAAGAATGTGTCTCCTTCAAAATAAAGCAGAGTGGAGTCGTTTTTTATTTTTTTCCCCTTTCTTTAGGTCTGGCCTGGTAGATAACTAGGTGCTCTTATCTCTTACCTTCAATCTGTGGCAATACTTTTTTCAGAGTATATGAAGAAAATCTGGCCTACACAGCTGTGTCACTGGCTAAGGGAGGAGTATTTGACTAGTCTTTGGATGGACGACTGGAGATACTCTTTGATACCATGCCAAAATGACAGCAGGTAGTTTCCAAAGTTCACCTCACGTGAAATCTGAAACTGCATTAATCAACTATTTACTCCCTTAAAATCACTAGTCTATACTTATAATGGATTTTTTTATTATATATGATTTTTATAAATTCATGCATTGGTCATTTGGAAAATATAGATTTCTGAGTTACATCGATCTTTCAAATGTTGATATATATCATTACCCAATATTAGAAAGTCATATTTGTTAATATTATCACCCATATTATAAAAAAAATCTTCAAATACTAGAAAACCATCAATTTACTGTGGCAGATATAAGTTCACTAAAATTCTAATTTTGACTTGCACAAATTCTATCACTAACAACAAATATTGTCAATTCTCTTTCTGGAGATGTTAGGTTCACTTTATTTTTATTTATTTATTTTTAAAACTGGTAAAGACTTTTCTTTTTCTTTTTTTAAATTTATTTATTTATTTATTTGAAAGGCAGAGTTAAAGAGGCAGAGAGAAAGTGGTCTTCCATCCTCTGTTTTACTCTCCAGATGGCTGCAATGGCCAGAGCTGGGTCAATACAGAGCCAGGAGCCAAGAGCTTTTTCTGGGTCTCCCACACAGGTGCAGGGGCCCAAGGACTTGGGCCATCTTCTACTTCTTTCCCAGGCCATAGCAGACAGCTGGATCAGAAGAGGAGCAGCCAGGACTCCAACCAGCGCCCAGTGGGATGCCAGAACTACAAGCAGCGGCTTTTGCAGGGATGCCACAGCACCGGCCCCTATTTATTTTTTAAAAATCTGCCAAATACTCATCTAAATAATCATAGTTTGTCTCTCAGTTGTTCTTTTTAGTGAAAATGGAGTAGCATGAACAAAGTGGCTAGTTTAGCTAGCAACTCCCAGCATCAACAATCAGCATGCGACAAGCTGCCCACACACTCCCATTTCCAACAGGGCTGCTATATGAGTAGTTTCCATTCTGTCATAGAGAATTTTAAAAAATGTACTCAAAGGGCAAAATTTAACATATGTCTTAATTTCCACTGCTTTATCAGGGCTGTTAGAAAAAAAAGTGGCTTTTCTTCCCTCATATTTGTACAGATGAAGACACCAACTAATTAGTACTTAACTAAACAGATTGATGCTAATATGACAGCATTTTAACCCAACATTGCTGAGGTTCTACCAGTGCAAACATCACAGGGCAAAAATGCAAATAATGTCACAGTACTGTAAAATGATCACTATGTCACAGACCTCCTGGAAGAATCATGGGGCGCCCAGGAGTCTATGGATCAAGCTTTAAGAACTACTGTTTTATTTTACTTTTAGGGGCAAGAGACACAGTCGATGTCACAAAATCAGCCTCCTTGAGTCTCAGACGAGCTCATCAGTCTGGAACATAATTCTGCGCATTCATATAACAGAGCCTTCCTAACAATCACTCCATACTTGCCCTCCAGGTCTCCCATCTGGCTCCATCCCAAGGAACTAGGAACTCTGAACCTTCTTGCCATGAGGGTGAGATGAGCCTGCTCTCTTACCCTGGGGGAGGGTTTGCAAAGATGGCTGGCTTGCTAGGAAACCACAAGCTTCAGTAGGAGAGGTGGGGGGTTATTTTGCCAGCCAAGACAATCACCAAATTGTGAGCACAGCCAGGCCTCCTGCAGCAAAATCAGCCTCCATCCCCCAGCATCCAGTCTCAGCTCCCCACACACTGAGGCATGGCCTCCACTGGACCCTGACCTCAATTGCCAAATTGGAATGGGCATGGAAGCAAGACAACTGTCATAACCCTCTTCAGCAATTCCTTACAAGGCTTATTTGCATGTTCAGAGGCAGCCAGGATGAAGGACTACCCAGAGGAGTCATGCTGTTTTCCATTCCTCTATATCAGCTTTGATTTTGGCAAGGATACACAGAGATGTGTTCAGATGTCTAACAAAACGCAGTCAGGTGGACCACCAGCTGACTGCATGAAGAAAACCACACACACAAAATCATCTGAGTAAGATGCTGACTTTGTGCAAATGAACTTCGAGGAAATGTAAATGGGTTACCTGAAGCAGCAAAACATGTAAATTGGACTGAAGCTGATTATGCATTGGAGACCTTGGCCAGACACACCTGCCACTGTGAATGACATTTCCTAGGACCAGGTGTGGAAGCAAAGTGTAGATTAAAGGCCTCTTGGTTATGGTCCATGGTAGTCTTTTGCCATTGTGTCCGAGTGGGCACAGGATGGCTGTGAGTATGTGTGTCAAAGAGAGAGAGAAATCTGGGAGGCTGGGGGTAGGGAATGGAGAACACACGGCACTGGTTCATTTTCCAGGTAACACTCAGCAGTCACACATCCAGTCCTGCTGGGATTGACATGAAATCCCCAGGGCGGTGAGGAAAGCAGTACATGGATCTGCTCAGACTCTGGATTCAAACTCCAGCTCTAGAAGAACATTTGGCACAGTAGTACCAGTTGGGATGCCTACATCTACATCCCATATCAGAATGACTGGGTCCTGGCTCCACTCCTAAATCCAGCTTCCTGATATCATGCGACCTGGGAGGCAACGGTTGGCGGCTTGAATATCTGGGTCCAAGCCATCCATGTGGGAGAACTTGACTGACTTCCCAGTTCATGGCTTCAGCCTGGCCCGGCCCAGCCCAGCCCTAGCTGTTGCAGGAGCTTGGGAAGTGAACCCATGGATGGAAGATCTTTCTCCATCTCTTTGTCTCTCGGTGGAAGGAAGGAAGGAAGGAATAAGGAAGGGAGGGAGGGAGGGAAAGAGGAAGGAAGGAAGGAAGGAAGGGAGGGAGGGAGGGAGGGAGGGAGGGAGGGAGGGAGGGAGGAAGGAAGGAAGGAAGGAAGGAGGAAAAATTGTTCTTCCTGGATGGTTGGCCTTGTACAAGTTTAACATGAACACTCTCAGCTTCAGTTCTCTATCTGTAAAATGGGAACAACCGTAAGTAACACCTGATTCTCAGAGGGCTGTTATGAGGATTAAATGAGCTAATATCTGTAAGCGTCTTTAGTACACTCTCTGGCATGTATAAGCCTCTATAACTATCTGGATGTTTTCCAAGAACCCGCTGTATCCAAAGACATGGATGTATATATCTAATTCAATCACTGAGAGGTATGATGTAAAGCCACCCCTAAGGAAGTACAGACAGGCACATCTTCAGAAGAAAAGCATAATGGATGTTCAGCATCAGTATTAAGGTAGTCATCCACAAATGTTATTAGAATAAATCATGAATAATGTGTATGCTTTAAGCACTGTTTAGCCATTAACTTGGAAAAAAAGTCATTTAGCTTTGTGAAGCATGCCCTAAAGAACATAACTACTGTATTAGCTCTCAGCTTGTTCAGGTATAAAGGCCTCTTTAATTGTTTTAAAAACATAAACCTGCCATTCCCTAGGTATGCACATGTGTGCATGTACACAAACACATGTGCCCAAATGCACAAAGATAATCTGACATATTTTACTTTCCTACTACTCGGAAAAAAGGTTTGAAAAATGATCAAGCATTTAAGAACACCTTGAAATATATTTTTATAAAATATTCATGGAGAGATCCATTGATAACAATAGGTAAGCAATTGGGTTCCAAGTCTCTTGTACTAATTCTTCAAGGTTCTCTGTTCCTTGGACTGGGAAGATATTTTTCCAGGAGACTGGAATCACCAGAAGATACAGCTGGATTCTTCAACAAATTCAACTATATTCAACTAAAACTTGGTTAACGGAGTAAAAATCAAGCCCCAGAATCCCAACTTCAATTCTTTTTTTTTAAACTTTTATTTAATGAATATAAATTTCCAAAGTACAGCTTATGGATTACAATGGCTTTTTCCCTCCCATAACATCCCTCCCACCCGCAACCCTCCCCTCTCCCACTCCTTCTCCCCTTCCATTCACATCAAGATTCATTTTCAATTCTCTTTATATACAGAAAATCAGTTTAGTATATATTAAGTCAAGATTTCAACAGTTTGCACCCAAACACACAAAGTGTAAAATACTGTTTGAGTACTAGTTATAGCATTAAATCACAATGTACAGCACATTAAGGACAGAGATCCTACATGAGGAGTAAGTGCATAGTGACTCCTGTTGTTGACTTAACAAATTGACACTCTTGTTTATGGCATCAGTAATCACCCTAGACTCTTGTCATGTGTTGCCAAGGCTATGGAAGCCTTTTAAGTTCGCCGACTCTGATCATATTTAGACAAGTTCATAGTCAAAGTGGAAGTTCTCTCCTCCCTTCAGAGAAAGGTACCTCCTTCTTTGATGACCTGTTTTTCCACTGGGATGTCACTCGAGGAGATCTTTCATTTAGGTCATTTTTTTTTTTTCCAGAGTGTCTTGGCTTTCCATGCCTGAAATACTTTCATGGGCTTCTCAGCCAGATCCAAATGCCTTAAGGGCTGATTCTGAGGCCAGAGTGCTGTTTAGGACATCTGCCATTTTATGAGTCTGCTGTGTATCCCGCTTCCCATTTTGGATCATTCTCTCCCTTTTTTTTTATTCTATCTGTTAGTATTTTCAGACACTAGTCTTGTTTATGTGATCCCTTTGACTCTTAGTCCTATCATTATGATCCAACTTCAACTCTAACATGGAGTGGACTCTGCATGCTGGAAGACTTTACAGCACCGTTTTCATAAGCTAAAGGCTTTGGCTAAAGTCAGAGTAGCTGTATTTCCTCTCTGCACCAGCTTCCAAGGCTGGGACCTAAAAAATCATCATTGTTTACTGCAGGAATCTGACCCACTACAGCAGACATGAGACAGAGAACACAGATAATCCCATGTAGTTTCTACCAAAAACACATGATTCCAGAGAGAAAACAGAAAGGACACACATTTCCTGACACTTAATACAGATACAGGCCGGCGCCGCGCCTCAATAGGCTAATCCTCTGCCTTGCGGCGCCGGCACACCAGGTTCTAGTCCCGGTTGGGGCGCCGGATTCTGTCCCGGTTGCCCCTCTTCCAGGCCAGCTCTCTGCTGTGGCCCAGGAGTGTAGTGGAGGATGGCCCAAGTGCTTGGGCCCTACACCTCATGGGAGACCAGGAGAAGCACCTGGCTCCTGGCTTCGGATCAGCGTGGTGCGCCAGCCGCAGCGGCCATTGGAGGGTGAACCAACGGCAAAGGAAGACCTTTCTCTCTGTCTCTCTCTCACTGTCCACTCTGCCTGTCAAAAAAAATATATACAGATCCATGGAAACATCCCCAAGAAAAACACAGAAGTCAATGGATTGGGTATGTTTTGAGCAAAATTAAACTAAAACAAGATTTTAGAGCCTTCCTTGTCTCTGGTAGGGGTTTCTCTGTATGACACAGAACACAAGCCCAGGCTCTGACTTTTGCCCATCAGGTAAAGAAATATCAAATACCACACACACACACATGCACACACACACTACTGAAATCACATTTAGGAAGCAGTTCTTCAATATACCCTGTGGGAAAGTTCCCATTCCCCTTTGAGACCAACTGTAAAGTAACCTTTCACATTAAGGGAGACGATGTTTCTTATTTTCAGACATAACGTGTAAAAGCATGCTATTTAGCAGTATATTATATTCACAGATCATGCAAGCTAAATACAGACACCTTGCTGATTTCTTAATACAGATTCGACTAAGATTAGTTATGCATCTGCCACCTTAACATTCAGATTGGGGGTGGGAAAAAAGCCTTAGTTAAAAATCACACTTGCATTGTAAGTGCTTAGAATTTTATGGTTCATTTAAGAGCATTACAATCAAGAATTTAATTATGTCAAAAAAGAATGTTATCTTCTTAACAGCCGAAATTGCATCCCCTTCATTTTCTCTTCCCCACCCCACAAAGTGGATCATTTTCCGTAACCTCTATGGGCTTGTTTTCTGGTCTATGAAGTAAAGAGGTTGGTTAGGTGATAGAAAATAGCCCCAGTTGTAGCATGCTGAGATTTTTGAGATTTTCAGGGAAAAGACTAAGAGGGAGCAGAGCCAAGACACCATGGGAATTTGGCCAATCAATTCCTGAACAAGGTACTATTTCCCATGGTACCAAACAAGTATCCCACAGGGTATTATCAGCGGTCTGGCAACTTGGAACTGATGGGCAACAAAGCATTGTGAACAACGGTCCTACCAAAGCCTCACCCATGCTTTAACACTTAAACATTTGCTTTAGCAGCATGCTATTCAACAAATCACTTAATCTCAAAAAAACATGGATTCCTTCCAATTTAAGATCTGTGTGTTCCGGCATCAGGATGGACTGAGAACTAATAATGGGAGATTAATCTGTGTGTGGCGGGGGTGTGGGGAAGGACTTATTTTTGGAGCAGCAAATCTAACAATAACTTCCAGTCTGGGTAGTAAATTGCTTAAGCTTTGCAAGTCACTGTAAATGTACAATATAATCCTCTTCACTGTAGACTGGAAGAATACGCTCTGGTGCTGGGTAATGCTCTGACTGCTTGAAGAAATGAAGATATAACATGGTGTCCCCCCCCCCCCCCACTCCGGCAAACACAGCCTGAGACAAAGGCTCATGTGCAGGTCGTTCATTTGGGATGTGATCTCAGAGAGGAGAAGGGAGGGAAGGCAAAGAAAGTCAACACAGAATGCATGATGGGGCTGGCCATCGGGTGATGTGTTACTCAATTACGCAAGACCTTCCCAGGAGCCTTCGGAACTGCGTCTCAGAACCATGCACGAAAGAGGACAAGGAGGGAAACATTTATCCATCAGCTCCCATTACCCATCTGGCAAGATTTCCCTCATGGGTGGTAATTCCCCTGCATTTCCTGTCCACACAGGTGAATGCCTAGTCAGTTCCCACAGGAGCATATGACAGAGTCAATGAAGCTTCTGGACATAAAGCAAGATGCACAAGCCTAAACCAACAAGCTGTCATGTTGCACCTACACAGTGCTTGTTGAAGCCTGTGCAGAACGGTCGGCTCAGCGGCGGCTGGAAGAAGATTGCAGGTCAAGATGACCCGAAGTGGTGCACACACGTATAACTGAGACTGGACCAGTTATGTTGCAAAAACAAATAACCTCACAATTTCAATGATTCATAACGCTCCTGCTACAAATCCGAGGGCTGAGCTTTGGCCCTGTGCCATTTTCCTCCATCTGGGACCAACACTGGCGAAACAGTCTCTATCAGGAACGCTGCCGGACCTGATGCTCCTGCAGGGAGGGGTTTCAGGGTGCAGTAGCACCGTATGTCACACTGGGGCACAGCCCAGGGCAGGAGGGACAATTTACTGCAGGGAAGTCTATGCAGACTCCTTTGCAGCAACATCTTTACTTTGATCATATGATCATCCAATGTTCAGAAATATTAAGTCCCCATTCACAGAAAGCAGATAATTTCCAGTCGATCTTTTTCCAATGAGAAAAAACAGAAGGCATGAGAATACTTTGGGGGAAGTGCTCAAAATTATCTAATTTCCATATGGTAAATGTCTTCTTATAGAGGTTGAGATGGGGTCAGTTCTTAGAAATCGCAAAGAAGTAACTTAAGTGGGTTGATGACAGAGCTGGGGACAGAACTCAGTTCTCTATATTCCCATTCCGGAGTCAAGCTGATAGGAAACATTATGTCCATAATTCTGTATTCAAGTGGGAATGCAGAAAATAGATAGGTAAACAATCACTATAATTTCAAATTCTGTCACTCTTCTGTAAAGATAGTTAAGAGACTAACAGGATAGTGAAAAGTGAGGTGCCAATTGGTAAGTGACGGTCTCTCTGAGAATGTATCATCTAAGAAAATTATTAAGCCACTTCTGGATAATCACAACGTGGCTGTTAACAATAGTTAGCAACACTATCCTCTAAGGGCTACTGTCACTCTATTTAGATTTCAATGGATTTTCACTCCTCTTTGCTTGCTTTCTACCTCCCACTCTCCATGAAATCCACCTCTTTTAATTGGCCATTACTATATTTTTTCTCATTGTACTTAGTGAAAGAAATTTTATGAGTATTGCTCTTAATTTTAAAACCAAGTAAGCAAACTATTTTACACACCCATTACCTAAATTAAGTTCCCTTTTAAGAATTTTCTGCCTATCAAGAAATCTTTAAAAGAAAACCCATCTTCTCTCCCCACCAACTCTAGCCACCTCTTTTCCTGCACTGATACCTGATTCTTATGGTAGAAAGATTTTGCACCCTCCAAATCAGTATTGGGGCAAAAATACAGGTTCCACTAAACAAAGACTTCCTTTCTAAGCTACAGGAGTGGTAGGCAGAATTCCACAAATGACCCCAAGTGCTGTCCTTGTAGACACTCTTCCCTTTCAAGTGTGGGTGGAACCTGTGAATACATGATGAGGGGTCACTCCCATGATTAGGTTACAGTACATGACAAATGGGGATTTAATCTAATGGCCTAATCTAATGCGATGAGCCCTTTTGAAGTTTAATGTTTCTCTAGGTGGAAAATAGGAAGTCAGAGAGATGCCAAGCTAAAGACAGACTCAACCCACCAGCGCTGGCTTGAGAAGGAAGGGAGCCCAGTACACAAGTCTGAGTGCAGGCTTCAGATGCAGACCAGGGCTAGCAGCCAGCGAAACCACATGGGGATCCTTCCAACAATGTAGATGTGCTCAGAAAGCCGTTCTCCCCCAGAACCTGCATGTAACAGCCCAGGCTGGCTGATACCTGGAGTCTGGTCTTGAGCAGAGAGTGCAGTCAAACGGGAGCTTGCTCCAACTTTTAACCTGCACAACGAGGAGATAATAAATGAGTGTTATGTTCTGGCTGCTAAGTGTGTGGTCATTTGTGATGCGGGAAGAGAAAGCTAATACAACACTTAGCCAGATTTATTAACTGCAGCGTTAAACACCTAAGGACTGACTCTCTCCTACCTTCCAAACATGCACCAGTAATTCTCACTAAGGAAGGGAATTCAGTGGTGGACAGACGGAAAAGGCAGGACTAATGGGAAACGCTGCCCAGTGGCAGTGCCACACCCAGGGGAGGCCACCAACTTCTACAGGAAGGAAGAGGCACAAGGAGCAGGAGAAACCACAACATACTGAGATACTGATAGTCTTTCCAACTCTCAGAACATGGGGCAGAGGAGAGCAGGAAGTTCAAGAAATTGTTTCCAAGCAAAGAGCTCAGCATCATTTACACTGTGTGTTCATCTAATTCCATCTTACTCTCCTTTTCCTTAGCACACAGGAAAGACCTCAGGCTCCATAACCAGTGGCTTAGGGCCATTTGATGGAGTTCTGGTCAACAGAACGCATGCAGAAAGAATAGAAGGAATCCAGGTCTTACTCATAAAAAATCCTAAGCCAAATTTCTCTCATCTCTGAAGAGGTCAGGTGTTGAGGTGATCGGCCACTGGATGGAGGCAGCAACGGTCCCTGCGTCGCAAAATGGGAGAAAGTCCACAGAGACCCACACCGGACTTCGCTGGAGTCAGAAATAGGTGTCTTTGTAATGCTGAGGCTTTGAGTTTGGGGGGTGGGGAGAGGAGCAGATACTTCCTTGTGAAAGCATAGCCTAACTTATCCCGAATAATACAAATATATTTTCTCATTTAGCAGCTTTATAGACAGAATCTCTTTCCCTCAGATTTTTTCTTGATTTAGTATAACACCAGAACATTACATAGAGATTTGAATGTCAAATTCAATTAATGTTATATGAAGTCCCTACTCTGATACAGCTTAATATTTATACTGGATAATTTCTGTATTATACAAATCCTGATATATATATATATGTATATGTATATGTATGTACTATATATACATATATATATAGTGACGTCAAAAATTGTGGAAAATGGAGTCAAAAAAGTTTTAGTGTAAAAATTCTGAAATCTATGGACAGTTTTTTTATAAAATGCATTGTCCATAAACTCTTTGAAAACCCCTCAGATGTATGGATTTCATATTTTTCTACCAAAAGTATTATCATTTAATTCTATTTTCCACGAACTTCTGGAAATAACCTTGCATGGGTCACTGTGTGCATGTGTATAAATGCATCCCCACACACAAGTACACACGTAAATGCATACACAGATACCAACAATAGGAATCATGACAAACTCCCTCCAGCCATGGAAAATGCACTCACCCTTCTATATTTCCAACCCCCCACTGTCCTCACCCGACATCAGGACAAGAGCTGCCTCTCTGATCTTCTCAACCTAATTTAAGAAATGTCAGAGTAAAAACAAAGTGAAAACCCCCATTTGTTTAGCGTGGAGAAGGACTCACAGTAAGAAGTTAAAATTATTTTCATGATCATTCAGAAGAGATGTTAACTATTTATAAGCCAGGAAGCAGAAGGGACTACGGCAGGTTGTCAAACCCAATCACCCATTTTCCCATTTACTTGACATGAATTTCCAAAGACCTAAGAAGAGACAAAAGGGCTAATACATATTCCTTAATGTACAAGATTATAATTAACCTAACATCTGTTTCAAATTTACTATTATCTATTAAGGAATAAATAATTTTACAGCCCTCTAATGTAGTTCTTAAGCTTTAAATCACTGACCATAACTAATAAGGAGCTTAATAGCAAGAATACCTAAATAGAGCCACAGACCACAATTTCACTACACATAAATCATCATCATTTTTAATGCAAAGGCAACAGCAAATCTCTGTAATTACTGGGTGCATTTGAATCACTTTTATTATTACTGCACTGGCCCCATTAAAAATCCAAAACACTGAACTGCATGGAATATAAAAGTGGAATTATGATACACTACAAACTCTAATTGAAATCCATAAATTTTCTACTAATATTCAGAATTATTTTGTTGCTAAAGAATTTCAGCTATGCAGAATTAACATTGAAAGCATTCGCTTTGTCTAAAGCAAAAAGTAAGAGCATTTTACACTGAAAAACTTGAGGGATCAATTTTGGAGCAAAATTACGTGGATTTTTTCAAATTTACTCAGGATTTTACATGTCTAAAGCAAACAGCAATATACAAAAAATAAATAGATCAAATAGATTATAGCAGGTTCAAAAATATATAAAGTAGTGCATTCCTTCCCTTCATATCACCAAACCCATCTTCTGCCATCAGCGAACTAAAATCCTGCAACATTGACATTAATCACCCTACTAAAAATGTCAAGAACATAACATTAAATTTTCCAAGGGGTAATGAGAACACTATGGCAACACTTTTCTTTATGTGCACACAAGAAAGGAACAGAGAATAAGTCACCAGGCTATTCTGATGGGCAGTCTTGCTTGAACACAACTTTCTGTTTAAGTTCCACAGCTAATCACTTAGTAACTGCCTCCTAAAAGTCCTTAGTCCTCCTCTGATAGAAACAGTAGGTCCAGCTGTTTTGCCACACATATGAATTTATGTAAATGCTAGTCTGGCCAGGAGTGCTGGTTATGCAGGAAAATCCAAGATAATGTCAGCCAAATATTCTATCAAAATTAGAATTCACATGAATATATGTAAATATACTATTCACTGTCTATATCAATCAGCTGATAAGGCAAAGCAATTCATCTTATTAAAATCAAATTTTGGGGGCTGGCGCCATGGCTCACTTGGTTAATCCTCTGCTTGCAGTGCCAGCATCCCATATGGGCGCTGGGTCCTAGTCCTGGTTGCTCCTCTTCCAGTCTAGCTCTCTGCTATAGCCCGGGAGGGCAGTGGAGGATGGCTCAAGTGCTTGGGCCTCTGCACCCACATGGGAGACCAGGAAGAAGCACCTGGCTCCTGGCTTTGGATCGGCGCAGCGCTGGCCGTAGCAGCCATTTGGGGAGTGAACCAAAGGAAGGAAGACCTTTCTCTCTGTCTCTCTCTCTCTCACTGTCCGTAACTCTATCTGTCAAGTAAATTTTTAAAAAAATCAAATTTTGTACGTATTGACTCTCACTATCCTGCCTGTTGTCACAATAGAGGTTACAGCCCTGTAAAATCAATAATTTTCTTATAAGAATGTTTTGCCACTTTTAAAACTTTTATGCATTATTATTTTCTATTCCCAGTACACGGCATCATAAGGGCCTTAATCTCTTCTATCTTAATGTTAAACATACCTTTCTGATTACCTTGTAAAGAGAGGACCTTGCTCTCTCTCGAACATTCCTTTCCCACGCTACACATCTGCTTATATTCCAGCACCTCCTGGAACTTCTCCATGCCACTCCCAACTCACACTTAGACCTGACCTAAAGCCCATCCTTTATGTTCTAAATTCCCAGAAAACCTTATCCTAAAGAACCTCATCTCCCTATGCTGAACTCCTAGTTCATTTAATAATCATCCTGGTTTCCCATACCTGCTGCCTCAAGCTTTCCCTTAGCTTATGCATTTAATATGTCACACATTCTGTCTTAGCAATCATACGTTCACCCATAGAAACTACATCTTAGTGCTGAAGTAGCACTAAGTCCCTAACTAAAACCGTAATATTTGACATTTCTCAGATTTCTAAACTAGGTATCCTTTCTCAAGTTATTAATATCTAGATATGGTAAATTCTGGTCTTCATACCCAATTTGGTTCCAAGGAAACCAAACACACAAAGACCAGTATGAAGACTCTGATAGCATAGTTAATAAAAGCCAATATTTTTTCACTTTATAAGTTCAACTAAGTTCTAAAATGCTGACCTGACTCTCATTAAAACTTCCTAAGGAATTCTTTTATACCATGATGTTCTCACTTTAAATTGAGAAACTATGTGCGTATGTGTGTGTGTGTGTGTGTTTAACCAAGAGCAAAACTACACATCTTTGCATGGAGAAAACAAATTTTATAGCTAGAAAGAACATGACTTCAAAACTTGATTTTGTCCTTCTATGATCTTACAGAAGGAGTGGGGTTACAATGACAGCACTCAGTGGATTTCTCCCCACGCTCCTCAGAGTGTCCATGGGGAGTTGCCTCCTGCTCCTTGCCAACCACTCACTCAGACAAGCCACTTTTAACTCTGCTTGGGGGTTTGCATTTCTCAGTCGGATTTTGCTTCAAAGAGGATTCTACAAGAAAGGAAACATGAAAAGCCCAGTCCTCTCACCTCTGACTTGGTCCTCTCACCTCTGACTTGGTCCTCTCACCTCTCGTCTCTACCAATGCTTGTGTTTGATGCAACAGAAAGCTCAGGCTGCAAACACAGACGAAAACTCAACCAGCTACCGGCAGAGCAGGGCTTCCAAATCAACATTCCTCTCTCGGAGAAATGCTCACTCCCACTTAAGCATCACAGGCCATCTCCACGCTGGGCAGGAGGGCACCTGTGCTTCCAGTCTCTCCTCATGGTTGAAGCCAAGACTCTACATGGAGGCTGGTGATGGATAATTGCAGGTGGATGGTGCCCCATGCTTTATGTCAAACACCAGTCTAGATGCTGCGTCAAACAGTGTTTAGAAGTGATGAGATTTGAATCAGTTGAGTAAGGCGGGTCACCCTCCACACTGGGGCGGCCCTCATCCGATCAGTTCAGGGCCTTAAGAGACAAGACGGAAGGAAAGAACTGTGCTTTCAGACTGCACTTGGACCCAAGTGAGCAGTGCCAACTCCCTACATCTGTGGCCGCTGGGCCATCCTGCAGGATTTAGACCTGTCAGCCCTCACAATCACACCAGCCAATTCTTTAAAGTGTGAGAAGACACAGGAGAGATGCCACTGGTTGTTTCTCTAATATGGGACTCCTCATCCTGCTAGACACACAGTGATTCCCTTGCTGTCTTCTACCAGCACTGATGTTCCTGAAGTTCCTGCTGTCTACATTTCTGATCCCAGGCAGAAAGCTTGCTAGGTGTCTTAAATGTTCCTTTGGTTGATCAAAGCTGTTCTGCTGAGAAGTTGAGGCCTCAGGGCCTCTTACCCAAGCTTTCCCAAGCAAGCCCTTTACCTAATCTTGCATTCTTTCCCTTTGAAAAGGTCCCCTACATGTTATAAACTTCATGCTCCATAAACTCTGGATCTGCCCTGGGCTGGGTAGATTGGTCTGGGCCCCTGTGTTGGAATCTAAGCTCTGCATCTGCTGGCCCCTTGGCAGCACTGCCAGCTCCCCACACCCAAGTCCAGATCCCACTCGACTGCTGAATGGCTTTCACTCTAATGGATAGACACAGGGCATCCAGTACCATCATTGCTTCAAATCTCAGCTCAAAAGAACTTTAGTTAAACTTTACTAGCAAGACTCCCAGAAGTAACCACAATAAGAAGGCCTCCTCAGAGGTGTGTTGCTCAAGGTTTAACTGGTGCCCCAGAAGGAAGCATATATACCCTTGTAGACATTCATAACTGTATTAGAAATCAGACTGGTATAAAGGAAATGCAGCACACAGTTTGCAAAAACAAACTCTAATACCTCTTGCTGCAAACTATATATATGCAATTGATTCTCACAGAATGTTACTGACTTGAGCTGAACTCAGGCACAGAAAGCCAACCTATTTGCAATGATTAAGCATGGTCTAGACATGTGATAAGCATGGTTCAGACACATGACTGTGTCTGTTTACACGGATGAGCAAGTCCAGCGGGAGGGAAGGTCCTTCAGTGCTCACCCCATTCAGTGCAGTGCATGCTGGGTGGTGCCCAGGACCAGGCACCATATATACCTCAGGCCAAGGGGACGTGAGCCTGCCCTCACATCTTATGGAAATAAGAAGAATTAAAACAGCAATTATCCTGATAATAATCTAAGATTATAATTAAATGCTGCAATTTCAGGCAGGGTATTTTAAATACTTAGCCAAATTCAGTTCCGTAATTTACATAATCATAACCGCTTATTATGACTTTAGTGTAATTTCATATTGTGGAGTGGACCTTATTCACACAAACAGGATTATTTTTCTAAAACATTAGGATAAATATTCATTGAGCATTTCCAAGCACAAAGAACCTCTTATTTCTAAAATTAGAAAAAACTGCAAGAAAATATTATTTTTAAATTCTTGAAAGTTTAAATGTCCTAGATAAGTGAATTACATATTCTGATTTTTTTTATGGTCTTCTCAGCCAGATCTACAGCAGGGGGAAAGCATATGTTTTAAAAACACAGCACTATTTAATGGGCTATTGTCAAGTCAGTAGTTACAATTTAAATAAGACTAATTTTAAACCAAAGTAGGTCAAGTTCAGAGGTTAAGTTGGATTAACTTTGATCTGTGTTCCATGATTTTACAGTTCTCAGAATAACTGATTTAGACATCACACAGAAGAAACTGCAACGAGGGCTGATTATGCAAAATACCCGGGGCTCAGCACCCAGCACGTGGTTCTTCCCTCTGGGTTTGAGAGCCGCTGGCCAGGCCAGCAGTTTCCTAATCCCCTAGCTCCAGCCCAAGCAGCTGGGTCCTCCGGCCTCGCTTCCTCTCGGCTGTGATTTCCAGCAGTGACAGGAACTCCCAAGGGTCTCCAAAGTTTGCCTCTCGTTGCTTGTTCTGCTTATTAAATTCATCACACAATCCTCAACGAAGACCACAAAAACAAAAAAGCAAAACCACAAACTAATCATGGCTGAGGAGGCAGGGGACAGGACTGGATGGCACAATTCCAAGACTCCAGAGGAAGGAAGGAGTTGGCTGGCCCAGCAGGCACCATGCGCGAGCTGCTTCACTTGGTGCTCCTCAGCAGAGAGGAAATGGGAAGTGACACGCCCTGCCACTGAGAAATAAGCTGCCTGCACCTGCCTCCTGCACACACACTCCGTGCTCCCCACAAGGTAAATCCCAACAAGTTGTGTGCACACGCAGGCACACAGAGCATGGAGGGAAGTTACACTATCATACTGTCTACAATCATCTCTCCTATGTTATTAATATGATTCCTGTCCATGTCATCTCTATTCATACTTAAAAATTCAAGGCTAATGGGAGTGAACCAGCAGATGGAAGAGCTCTCTCTGGCTCCCCCACCACTCTGCCTTTCAAATAAATAAATAACACTTTTTAAAAATCTCAAACACAACGAATACTTCCCTTCCTTCAACCAAACTCCATATTATTTTGACCTGATAGTTCTGCTGGTAGTTTTGTTTTTGTTATTGTTTTTCTAAGCAAAACCTACATATCAGTAAAGGATCCTCCCCATTTGGTCATAAGGTAAAGACCAATCCACTTTAAAGAAAAAAAGAAAGACCATCTGAAGAAACAATGCTGAAGAATTCAAACTGTGTATAATATTTTAAAATGTTTTCTCAGCCTGTTTCTGAGATCAAGAAAACTTTTCCACTAACTTCATCCTTTTAAACACACAAAATAAATCCTAAGTATCTCAGTTACCATATGCAAAAAACCAGGCAAACCCTGACATAATTATAGGATTCACAAATAGCATTTTAGTACAAAATATTTCTAAGTGCCCAATTCATTTCATTTGATATTTCAAAATATTCTAAAATATTTCTAAGTGCCCAATTCATTTTCATTTGCTATTTCAAGATATTCTAAAATGACTGCAGTGTTCACAATAAACAGTATAAAAAGCATTATTACTAAACTGGCTGCTCTGCTTTGAGGTAGAGATGAAGTAGGCAGAAAGTAAAAAGAACCAAGGAAGTTTCTAGGGAGGCTAGAAGTCCAAGGCCAAGGTGTTGGCAGGGGTTTATTCAGCATTTTCTACAAATGCTGTATTTCCTTATGCCTACTTGCTGAAAGGCTTCCTATGAGGTTACTTATAGTGAAACAATATTGGCGTCAAATCGTCCCATCCAGCTTAACAACTTAAAGAAATAGCTTGTTTATCTCATAAATAAATCAACCATGTTTACACTATTAACAGGATAAAATGCTCAATTCTAGAAGAGAAATATCCCTAAACTACATTGAAACTGATACTCAGCCAATTGTTGGGTTAAGGACAATGAAAGTTATTCTTGAATACTGGGGTGTAGACAAGAACAGGGAGCAGACTACTTGATGAAGCTAGAAAGAATATTTATGACACTTTAAAAACATAAGTGCCAACCTAAGAAAAATTGTATCTTTAATTTACATAAATGTTTCCTGCAAAGACCAATATACAAACATGCCGGTGAGCAGACCTACATTTTCATCTTTAATAAGCTTTACTAACATGGAATACATAATATATGAGTTAAAGTGTTTACTCTGTGTCAAGCACTGGGCTGAGTGTTTCAGATAGATTTTCTCATTTAGTCCTCAGAACAGTCTCATGGTGAGAAATGTCATGATCTTAGATTCACAGATAAGGGTACAGTGGCAGGGCATACCTCGCAACTCCGCCTGAGGATACAACAGACCCAAAGTGAGGGAGTCAGGTGCACCTGTTCAAGGGGTCACCTCAAAGGTACTATTTAGCCAGGGTTTTCTTGGTTATTCTTGATAAATGTCACACAAGTCTGTATACTGTGGGTTTATGTTCATCCTTTCCAAGCTTACCTAATGCTACTGTAATAGCGACTGCTCCTGATTTGACAAGACTGAAGTCTGTACAAGGGCTCTCTTTTACTTGGCAGGACTCCAGTTTCATCAGCTGCTGAGCAATTAACCATGTTAAATCTTAGACTCAAGCTCAGATTCCAACTACATGTGACCAACACTGACTTTAGCCCCAACAATAAAACTCCCTAAGGTAGTTAGTGTAGCATGAATGTATCCTCTTAGGTCAGTGTTGTAGATTGAATTGTAGTTCTCCCCAAATCAGCATGTTGAAGCCCTAACCCCCATTTCCTCAGAATGACTGTATCTGGAGACGCAGCCTTTAAATAGAAAATTACAGTAGGATGGGGTCCTGTGGATGGGTTCTAATACAATATGATTGATGTTCTTATACAATTAGGACAAAACACAGAGGAACAACTGTGCAAGGACACAAGAAGACGGCTGTCAGATCTGCAATTCAAAGAGAGGGGCCTCAGAAGAAGCTACACTTGCCAACACCTTGACTGAACTTCCAGCCTCCCTAACTCTGAAAAAACAAAGTTCTGTTGTTTAAGCCACCTCATCACTGGTGTTTTGTTACGACAGCCCTATCAAACCAATACAGTCAGGAATTAAAATCCATGCTCAACCCTTACAGGAATACACTGTTGCTAAGTGACATGCCATCAGTGGAAACAGGAATTGAGCTAATCACCCGTAGAGCAATGTAGCAAAGTTTCAAACCAAAGCCTGAGGATGCAGGGTAAAGGGGGACACAGTGAAAGGGCTGCCAGTAGCTCAAGTGACTAGGTGCTCCCAAGGAGAGCATGGGAAAGAAGTTCAAGGAGGACAAAAGTATGAAGGTGCTTTGTGAAATAAATAGGCTTAGGTAACTCTGAAGGTCAAAGGTTCTTAATGATGTTACAAATTCCAAACTTTCTGGCACCACAGGGAACCCAGCCCATCCCTATGCTGTTTCTAGTGTGCCCCCTCCCATCAGCACCCAGAGGGGTCCCTTGACCCCTTGTACTTCTTCCCTCTGAGACGTTGTGTATGTTATTTCATGCACTTATTCGTTGAACAAATATTTGTTGCAATGGAATTATACAAAAGTTCATGAACTGGATGACCCTTGTAGAATTTACAAGTTCATACTCTGCTTCCACTGCCCAGTTTGTGCTATAGAACTGCTCAGTAAAAATATAAGCTATTCTTCCCATCCTCATTACGTTCAAAAGATCTTCCAATCCTCCCCTCAAAACTGACAGTACCCTCATTTGTGCTCCCAGAGGACTCCGTTTCTATTTTAGCATCCATTCCATTCTCAGACATTATGTGCACAGTAGGCCCTTTATCTGCAGTTTCACTTTCTGTGGTTCCCTACCCTATGTGCTCGCATGGTTTCCTCTCTTACTTATGTCCTAATCTCATCTATTTATAAGGATATCAATCTTATTGTATCAGGACCCATCCTTATGTCCTCATTTTACTATAATTGCCTCTAAAGGCCATAGAGCTCCAAATATCACATTCTGAGATACTCATGGTTAGGACTTCAAGGTATTAATTTGGGGAGGTAGACACAATGCAACCCATGAGTCTTTCAACCTTGGTTTCAAAATATTAAATGGGAAATCCCAGAAATAAACAATTCATAAATTTGTAACTGTGCATCATTCTGAGCAATGTAATGGTATCTCCTGCTGTCCTACTCTGTCCCACCCAGGATGTGAATCATAGCCTTGTCCAGCATGTCCATGCTGACACATCACCTGCCAGTTAATCTCTTAGTAGCTATCTTGGTTCTCTGACTGGCATGGTGTCACAGTGCTCAGGTCCTACGAATCCTTATTTAATGATGACCCCCAAAACCTAAGAGTACTGATGCTGGCAATTATATTAGAGGCATTATTACAACTATTCTACTACTAGGTATTATTGTTAATCTCCTGCTGTGCCTAATGGATAAATTAAACTTTATCCTAGTTGTGTATATAAAGTGAAAAGCAGCATACATAGGATTCAGAACTATCCACAGTTTCAGGCATTCCTTGGAGGTCTTGGAACATATTCCCTATGGATGGGAAACAACTGTATTTGAATAGGTATTTATGGATAGATGGATTTGTGTGTGTGTGTGTGTGTGTGAATGTTCTTCAAGATTCTATATTCCATTAGAGCAAAATTTCTACCAAAATCACCTTTGAGTTGCCTTCATCTATCACCTAACAATATTTTGCACATTCCTGATATTCAGTAAATACTCGTGATTGTAATTAACAATAATAATAATCAGGTAACATGTTAAGTGCAGTACAAGGCTCACCAAACCTACGCTTAAAAGCCTCTAGATTTACAATGTTTTCCCTGCAAAAATCCTGTTCCCATTGCTTCTGTGCATGTTCACACGTTTTCTCTGAACTACAACCAGCCCAGTTCATCATGACTGAGCTCTGCCTCCGGAATTCAATTCTAGCAGCTCATTTGAAGAGTGTGGTACACAGGTGATGCTGACCAAGCGTCAAACAGAATCCAGGAGTGCTCTCTATGGTATATTCAAGGCTACCGTCCAGAAGCTCGGACCTATACTTGCTCAATGGAACATAAGACTGGTATACCGATTGATTTCTTTTTGCCACCGAAAAATCATCTTGCTTTCTAGAAGGTGTGCTGACTTTTGTGGTTGTGTATGTGAGCATATCCACAGTCTGATCCTGCTCAAGAAGCAAAATGCGTTAAACACTCTCAGGGGCACTGGCAAGTGTCAGTGCCTACCTCGTACAGGCTGGCAAAGGCTTCTGTCTTCATCAGACTTTGTGAATAGGCAAGTCTAGTTTGCTCACATAATAAGTAACCAATCACGGGGCCGGCACCAGCACTGTGGCGCAGTAGGTTAATTTTCCGCAGGCAGAGCTGGCATTCCATGTGGGCACCGGTTCTAGTCCCGGCTGCTCCTCTTCCCATCCAGCTCTCTGCTATGGCCTGGGAAAGCAGTAGAGGATGATCCAAGTCCTTGGGCCCTGCACCCACATGGGAGACCAGGAGGAGGTGCCTGGCTCCTGGCTTCGGATTGATGCAGCTCCAGCCATTGCGGCCATTTGGGGAGTGAACCAATGGAAGGAAGACCTTTCTCTTTGTCTCTCCCTCTCACTGTCTGTAATTCTACCTCTCAAATAAAAATAAATAAAATCTTTAAAAAAATAAGTAAGCAATCACAATGGTTCAACAGTAATTAAAATCTAAACTACTCAAAGCAGGCATTTGGCCTAGTTACCACTAGGCCTGCGTTTGAGTCCCAAGTCCGGTTCCTAACTGCAGCTTCCTGCTGATCCAGACCCTGGGATGTTGTGGTAATGGCTCAAGAAATTGGGTCTCTGCCTCCCACATAGGAGACATGGACTGAGTTCCCAGCTCCCAGCTTCAGCCTGTGCAGATCAGTAGTGGCATTTAGGAGAGAACCAGCAGATAGCAGCTGGAAACTCTCTTTCTCTCTGCCTCTCAAATAAACAAATACAATTCTTTGATTAAAAATCTGGACTACTCTCTTTAGAAGGCTGAAAAATGTGGTTTAAGTTTGACCTTTGCTTTGAGAATAATAGCAATGCCATGTCACAAGTGGAAAGGTGTTGGCATTGTATCCCTGTAACCTGTGGCTACCAACACTTTGACTATCAAGTCCAAGAATTTACTGAAAGCTCAAATACTACTTACACAGACCCCATTCTTTCTGAAAGCTATTTTGCCTCTTGCATTAGAGTTTTCAATTCCAAGCAGGCCATACTGGCATCAGGCTGGCCTCCACCAGAGAAAAGGCCCTCCATCACCTCCTCCATGCATGTCTTTCCCCTGTCACAGTGGATGCCTGGCTCCTACTCCATCCTCTGCTCTCTGCAGGCCCTGAACACCTGTGCAACAAAGGGTGTCTCTCTCCATGCTCTTCCCTAGCTGTAGTTTAGTGTAGTTCTTCCCTGGCAAGTCTTATCATGGAGTCAAGAAGGGATTTCTCGATTCTCCAGGGGCATCTTCTGTGTTTGACAGACCCTTCACCCTGGATCCACAAGGATAGGACTCTCTGCACATTCCCATCTCTTCACCCATGAATGAGTGCTGATCTCCACCTTGCATTGGTCATGGGTCTTGAATTCAGCTTGCTCTACCCCAGCTATAATACACCACTACATTACATCAGTTCATATCCCAAGCCCAAGTGGATCTCTCAACCTTGTCCTGGTGCAGATAGGATTTAGCCAGTGCTAGTATGCAGCTGGAAGGGCATGTTTTCTATCTCTAGCCCAATAGTAGCTAATCTTCACCTAAGTCAAGAGTTTTGATAGGTTTCTTGCTTCCTCTCTTCCGATAATGGCTCTTGTGTCCTATAACAGAAAGTCTCAGGCACTGGTGGATTTGTGCCTTACTGGTGTTTGGTCACCACCCTCACATCTTCCCACTGATGGGGCTCTGATTTCCTGCACTGCCCATAGCTATTCTCATGAATACCCAATGGAAGCCTATGTTAAAGAACTGGCAAGTGGATGAAGACCCTTTCTGTGACTGGAGTTCCTAAGAATTTCAAATGATCATGCTAGCACCTATTTGAAGTAGAAATTCAGAAAAATTTCAATTGGCTTGGATGGTCACAAATCCTGTCTTTAGCACTACCAAAGACTAAACAATGATGTACCTCTTTTCTTCATGGAATTTAGATCACCTGGATGCCTTCACAACTCAGGTCTCTGAGAGGATAGAAAAATTCATGATATTGTAGATTACCCATTTTCTCATTGTTGAAATAGACATAACAACTTGCAGCTTTCCGCACACTAAATGAAAACAGAACTGTAGATTTTTAATAGCATTTTAAAACAAGCCTCTAATTCTATAGGATATTACAGTTTAACCAAATGCTTTCTCATTATTTTGAAACCCCCTTTTCTTTCTTCCCAACATAACAAAGACATTATTCAGTTTGTCAGTCTTTTGTTCACACTCAAATGGTCTGAAGGTATCCTAGGCCTATTCCCATTAAAACACACATGCTTCACAGATACAACATGGGCCCAGTCTTACCGGAACCATAGAACATGCTAGCTAATTCTTCAAAACCATTAGCTCCCCTTCAGATTTGAAGCCAGCACAGGAGACTGATTTCCCAAGTTCATAATTCCTATTAACTAAATGCCAAATGTTTATTTTAAATGTTAGTTGCAAAATAAGAGCATTCAAATACATGACTTTAAGCAAAGGGGATACTTATTAAAAATAGCAAATAAACTGAAAGTTACATTAGCAGGACTGGCACTGTGGCATAACAGGTAAAGCCACTTCCTGCAGTGCCAGCATCTTATATGGTTCAAGACCATATTGGTTCAAGACGCAACTGCTCCACTTCCCATCCAGCTCTCTGCTATGGCCTGGGAAAGCAGTAGAAGATGACCCAAGTGCTTGAGCCCCTGCAACCACATGGGAGACCCGGAAGAAGCTCCTGGCTCCTGGCTTTGGATCAGCACAGCTCCAGCTGTTGTGGCCAATTGGGGAGTGAACTAGTGGATAGAAGATCTCTCTCTCTCTCTGCCTCTCCTCCTCTCTCTGTGTAACTCTGACTTTCAAATAAATAAACAAATCTTTAAAAAAAATTTACATTTGCAAAAAAAAAAGTATCTTTAAAAGTAATTTTTGCCAGGACACTATTACAATAATGGAGCCAGACATATAATCAAGATATTACAGAACCAATTCCCTTGAAAAGTCTAAGAAAACCAGCCACTTATTATATTTTTGTTTTGTTAGTTTTTTTTTTCTTGCCTAATAGCTCTGGCTAAAACTTCCAGAACTATATTGAATAGCAGTTGTTTTGTTTTGTTTTTTATATATAATTGTCTGCAACCTGAGACTAAAAAATAGGACTGCCCACTCGTCTATCTACCTAAATGACTTCCAACTGTTTCCAAATCCCACCTCAAATATCTAATATGCCATTCTGGATATTTCAAAATTGAGCTGAAAGTGCAGTGAGCAGCTCAAATTAACACCAAGAAGTATTTGGCATGAGAAAAGCATCACAGATTAAACAGTTGGCTTCTGTATTTTTCTCACCTTGATACCATGCATAAAGAAAAGGAACTCTTTTATTTCAAGACTCTATCATAAAGTGAACTAGGATTTATCAAAGACTTTAATACAATAAAAACTCTTGAAGAGCTGAACCAAGGAAAACCAGGCATTTGTGCAATATGTAACATAGTGACAATCATACCTAGTTAACAGTGACCAATAGCTTCATCATCCTACAAGAGAAACTAAGACATGACTCTGAATGCTGAAATTTAACTTTTGTTACCAAATAGGTGTAATTTATTTGTGACTTTCTTTTCTGTCTCCCTTTGCCAATCAGTATTTCTTCAAAACAGTGATAGAAGAGAGGCATTCTTGCTTTAAATCAGATAAAAGATGTGGATTTTTTTGACCACATCTTTAAAACTTTTCTTAAAAGATATATTTGTTTATTTGAAAGGTACAGGAGTCAGCGCTGTGGTGTAGCAGGTAAAGCCACCACCTGCGGTGCTGGCATCACATATGGGTGCTTGTTTGAGTCCTGGCTGCTCCACTTCCAACCTGGGAAAGCAGTAGAAGATGGCCCAAGCCCTGGGGCCCCTGTACTCACATGGGAGACCCAGAGGAAGCTCCTGGCTCCACGCTTCAGAATGACCCAATTCCGGCCATTGCAGCCATTTGGGAAGTGAACCAGTAGATGGAAGACCTTGCGCTTTCTCTCTTTCTCTCTCTGCCTCTGCCTCTACCTTTGTGTAACTCTGCCTTTTAAATAAATAAATAAATCTTTAAAAAGAAAAAAAGAGAAAGAGTTACAGAGAGGAAAAGGCAGAGAGGCGGAGAGAGAGAAGTCTTTCGTCTACTGGTTCACTCCCCAAATGACCACAACAGCCAGGGCTGGGCCACACCAAAGCCAGCAGCCAGGAGAGAGAGCAAGTTCAGAAGTGGAGCAGCTGAGCCCAGATGGGATGCTGGTACTGCAGGTGGCAGCCTAACCTGCTATGCCACTGCGCTGGGCCCCACATCTTTGAAATTTTAACAAATCAGTATGCTTTTTCTTTTTTAAGGAAGAAAAACAACAAAAATGTCTAAGACATGTCCATCCCCTATCTCACACTTATTTTGTACCAGCAGAAAGACAGTTGCTAGAGCTTATGGCATAGGGTTTCTTAGGCAGAATTGCACAGTGATAAGGACCACGGAGCCTGGGGTTGGTATACCTGGTCCTCAAATGAAGTTAGCTGACTGTGTGAATTTATGTAAGTCACTTACACTATTTATTTAAAAGATGTATTCATTTGAAAGGAAGAGTGACAGAGAGACAGAGACAGAGAGAGAAAGAAATTTTCCATCTGCTGGTTCACTTCCTAAATGACTGTAATGACCGGGACTGGACCAGGCTAAAGCCAGGAGCCCAGAACTCCATTTGGATCTCCCAAGTCCTTGGGCCATCTGCTGCTGCTTTCCCAGGTGCATTCACAGGGAGCTAGATTAGTAGTGGAGCAGCCAGGACTCACATTGGTACCCTGATATGGGATGCTGGCATCACAGTCAGCAGTCTAAACAGATGCACCACAATGCCAGCTCCAAGATAAACTCTTTAGGCTTGGTTTTCCCCATTTATAAAACAGGAATGGAAAAATAATCTCTACCCCAGAGACTATCATGAGTATTGAATGAAATAATGTAGGAAAGCACTGTTCACATATAAGAAATATAAACTTACTTCTTGGGTGAGAATTTGGCATATTTAAGACTGCTGTCCTAAGTATCTGAGGAAGTCACCAACAACAGTAAGCTGTTGCTAATTTGTGCAATTCTGAGTTAAAAAGCAAATCTACTTGGGACTAGAAAATATGTTATCTTTCTATCCAACATGGGAACCGGGATACACAGCAGACTCATAGAATGGCAGATGTCCTAAACAACACTCTGGCCTCAGAATCAGCCCTCAAGGCATTCGGATCTGGCGGAAGAACCCATGAGAGTATAGCAGGCATGGAAAGCCAAGATATCATGGAAAAAAAAAAAAAAAGACCTAAATGAAAGATCTCTGTGAGTGAGATCCCAGTGGAAAGAACGGGGCCATCAAAGAAGGAGGTACCCTTCTCCGAAGGGGGGAGAGAACCTCCACTTTGACTATGACCCTATCGGAATAAGATCAAAGTCAGCGAACCCTAAAGGCTTCCATAGCCCTGGCAACTCATGACTAGAGCCTAGGGAGATTACTGACGCCATGAACAGGAGTGTCAAATTGTTAAATCAGCAACAGGAGTCACTGTGTACTTACACCCCATGTGGGATCTGTCCCTAATGTGTCGTCTAAAGCCAAGTGATGCTATAACTAGTACTGAAACAGTATTTTTATACTATGTGTTTCTGTGTGGGCACAAACTGATGAGGTCTTTACTAATTATACACCGAATTGATCTTCTGTACATAAAGAGAATTGGAAATGAAAAAAAAAAAAAACAACCTGGTGTTAAAATGGAAATGGCATAGAAAATTAATTAATTTGAAAAAAAAAATTATGTAGGATCTCTGTCTTTAATGTGCTGTACATTGCTATTTAATGCTATAATTAGTAATCCAATGGTAGTTTATTCACTTTACGTTGCTATGTGGGCAAAATGTTGAAATCTTTACCTAATATATACTAAACTGATCTTCTGTATATAAAGAGAATTGAAAATGAATCTTTACATGAATGGAAGGGGAGAGGGAGCGGGAAAGGGGAGGGTTGCGGGCGGGAGGGAAGTTATGGGAGGGGGGAAGCCATTGTAACCCATAAGCTATACTTTGGAAATTTATATTCATTAAATAAAAGTTTAATAAAAAAAATAAAAAAAAAGAAAATATGTTATCTTTCTAAATACCATGGGGAGAGGGTAGGAGGCCCCTCTAGATGTGAAAAGGAAAACAAATCTCCCCATAATTAACTAACACACGGCTGAGTGAAGAGTAAGTCAGATTACCACTAGGAATGAAATCAAAGCACAGTGACAAGGTTTTTGGAAGACAGCTTAAGTTCACTGTTCTAGGAGCTCTGGCTTTATCAATTTGCTTCTTATCCGAACAAAAACAAAAACAAAAACAAAAACAAAAACAGACAAAAAACCCCTTTCCCCATAAGCCACCTTTAAAATAATTTAGTATTCATCGAAAATCAAGTCTATTAGATGTAGGTGACAACTCTGTCCCAAGTCAACAGTGCCTGGGGGGCTGGCACTGTGGCATAACGGGTGAGGCTGCCACCTGCAGTGCCGGCATCCCATATGGGTGCCCATTCAGTTCCAGCTGTTCCACTTCCGATCCAGCTCTTTGCTATGGCTAGGGAAAGCAGCAGAAGATGCCCAAGTCCTTGAGCCCCTGCATCTATGTGGGAGACCCAGAAGAAGCCCCTGGCTCCTGGCTTCAGATCGGCCCAGCTCAGGCAGTTGGGGCTATTTGGGGAGTGAACCAGTGGATGGAAGACCTCTCTTTCTCTCTCTCTCTCTCTCTGCCTCTGCCTCTCTATAACTGTCTTTAAAATAAATAAATCTTTAAAAAAAAAAAAAAAGAGTGCCTGGGTTCAATTCTCAGCTCTGGCTCCTGACTCCAGCTTCCTGCTAACACAGACCCTGGGTGGCAGCAGGAAAAGTTCAAATAGTTGAGTTGCTGCCATCCACATGGGAGACCTGGATTGAGTTTCCAGTTCCTGGCCCCAACCCTGGCTCAAGTCCACCATGGCACACATTCGGGGAGTGAATCAGAGGACAAGGTATATCTATGTGTGCCTGTTTCTGTCTCTCTTGCTCTCTCTCTCCCCTGCCACCACTTTTCAAATAAAATTAAAATAATAAGAAGACTGTACTTTCCTGTCAGAGAGCAGATCCAATGTAACTCGGCCAGTCAAGAGCATCACTTCCACAGTGTTTTAATAAGTGATCAGAAGATCAGTTCCTCACCATTTTCAAGAGAAGTTAAGTCCACATTTGGAATCCTATCAATAAACACACTAACCCAAACTGCTATGCCAAGAAGTGGCAGTAAAAACTGATTGGAAATGACACCACAATAAAACTCAAAGCTAATGTCACCAACCTAAATTCAACTCCCTACCATCTCTGTGATGCAGTAGGTCTCAAAAGAGTAAATTATTTTACATACCCTCTGGCTCAGCTCTAATCTATAATGGATGCAATAGGCAGATCCTGATTTTTTTCCCTACTGTGCAAGTCTAAGCAGGCTAGAGATACAGGGGCTTTGTGTGGCTACAGATGGCAACGAATCCCATCCTTTCTTCAGATGCCTATAAATGACAGCGGCCTGGCTGTAATTAACAACTGACCAAATTATCCATTTCTCCTTTCACATTTAGGTGGGGCTACTTTGTACTTTCACCTGATCCTGCAGAAGCAAGCCCTAAGAACCGCTCCATGGTATTTTATGTAAAATACTTCCTCTTCATAAAACTCATGTATAGCTTTATTATTTTGTGGCCATGAAAATATTGCTACTACTTAATGCAGTACTCTTTTTGTCAATCTAGAGTTTCCCAGAGGGGCACTTCATAATACTGCATGGTTCCCTTCCAGGTTGATACATAGTTCCCTTAAAGTGGCTACATCTTTATTGCATGATTGATAGCTTGCTGGGGAAGTGTTGGATCCATCCATTTCTGCAAACTCAGCTGAGTTCAGTACCCGAGTTAGGTGTTTTCTCCAGAATTGTACTATTCTTGCACCCCCATTCTAAATCCTTGCTTCAATGACCTTTTTAAAAAATCTCCATCTACTTGACCTTTCAATGAATGCTTACAGGCAAATCAAGGGTTTGTTAAATTGATATTTCTTGTAGAGTTTTCCAATTTTATCTTTGTTATACACTATGTTGCCATTGCCATGCAAAGCCAAACATTCAAATGAAAATGAAGGCCACTTCAATTTCTTTTATAGGGGTTTTCCAATTTGACGGGGCATCTGGCAAGCAGCCTCTTTCCACATATTCCACTGAAAGGTCTGGTGCTGGGTGGGGGCTGGAAGGGAGCGGACCATCCGTAGGAGAGGAGGGGAAAGGGATGAACAGAGAAGCAGGAGGGGGAAGGAGAAGAAAGTATAGAATTTGAGAGGCATTTCCTGAACTGCACTGAGAAAAAAGCCCCTCTGCTGTGAAAACAGTAAAATCAATAGGGATTCCAGTTAACTCCTTGCCCCTCTCAGAGTCTCTGCCCCTGGCTCAATAACAGGAAGTCTACATGAGCCAGGAAACTAAACCATTACCACAACCACCAGCTGCTGTCTTGGAAGCAAGGAGGCTACTCAGCCCAAGCCCCAGTGCTACCCCATGCCTCTTGTGCTTGCCTGGACAGAGGCGCAATGTCCCAAAAGCTACTGGTGGGAAGTCCACTGTCTTGATACAGTGACAATCACTGTCATGTGGTTACACAGCTTAAGGTAAATATAAGCATTTGTCATGGGAAGAGCCAGGTGTCTGACCAGTGGTTCAGTTACCACTTGGGTAGCCCATATCCCATACTGGAGTACCTGGTTCAAGTCCTGGCTCCTTCACTTCTGATCCAGCCCTCTGCTAATGGCACTGGGAGGCAGGAATGATGACTCAGGTACTGGGTTCCCTGCCACCCATGTGGGAAACCTAGGTTGATTTCTGGGCTCCTGGCTTTGGTCTGGCCCAGCTCTGGCTGTGTGGACATTTGGGGAGTGAATGAGCTGACAAAGGATCTCTCTCTGATGCTCAGTGTCTCCCTTGCTCCCCACCATCCATCTCTTTCAAATAAAATGAAAACATTTATTAAAATGCTTCAGTTTTGAAAACATTATTCATATAAAAATAGGTAAAAGAGATTTTGATAATTATAAATTCCTTTTCTCACACAGAAGTTGCTTCAAAAACCATATTTTTTCACTCTACTTTAGCTATGCAAGAATGGGTTGATAATAGGATATCCATTAATGCAATACATCACAACACTTGGCCCCATGGGACAAAATCTTTTGATTATTTTTAAGTTGTTGAAAGGTATCTTACAACACCATTTCCAATAAAAGTTCCTACAAAATTAGGGAAGGAAGTATGCTTTCTTACATCATGAAGACCATATTAGAATAACAGCCAATGACACAATAACAGCAAAATATATGTAGTTTCCAACAAAATTTGTAATGTGACAAGAATGCCCAATCATCATTATTATTTAATAATGCTCTATAAATTCTAGCTAATGCAATAAAACTGGAACAAAGAAATAAGACCTACAATTCTTATGAAGTAGGGGATAAAATTATTGTTTATCTGATGCACCAAAATAAATCTCAGATGGACTGGAGTGTTAAATGTAAAAATTAAACCAAAAAATTAATAGTAGATATAAGTATTAACTGAATTTGGACTACATAAGGGATTTATTAGGATAAAAGCAATTACAAAAATAGAGATTGGTCCTCTTTACTTAAATTAAAAAATAAAAAATAAAAGCCTAAAAGGCAAATGACAAATTTTGTTAAATATTTTTAATGATTATACCAGGTAAAAACATTGTTGTTGTTCTTATTTAAAAGAGGTTTTCCAGATTACAGAAAGAACATTCTAAGGCGGTCATTAGGCCGGGTGGTTAAGATGCTGATTAAGATGCTTGCAATTCAACATTAGAGTCCTTGGGTTCAATACCCAGCCCCACTTCTAACTTCAGCTGCCTGCTAATGGGAACCTTGGGAGGGAGTAGCTGATGGGTCAAGTGGTTAGGTCCCTATCACCCACATGGAAGATGTGGATTGAGTCCCGGTTTCCAGCTTCAGCTCAGACTGCTCTGGCTGCTATGGGCACGTGGAAACAAATCAGCAGATGAAGCACTCACTCTCTCTTGCTTTTTCTCTATCCCCCCACCCAATAAATAAAAAATAATTTCATTATGTAAAGAAAGAAAGAAAAAGAACATCACACCCCCATCTCAACAGAGCAGCAAGTACATGAACTAGCAATTTAAGATAAGGTCTTCATATTGAGAACACTTCACAATCACTAAGTTATGTGTAATGCTATCAATTTGAGCCAGATATTCTGAGGTATCACTGTTTGGCATTATTAGTATCAGGCATTCGTTGAAGGTCTTTACATATACTACTTCAATGATTCATCAAATAATCTAAGAAGTAGATAATATTATACTCATTTTATATATGAGGTACTTCAGGTTTAGAAAGATTAAATAATTTGTCTGAATGTATACGCTGTATACTTTTCCAGTTGGGAAAAAATTGCTTTAAAATTACTGGTGAGTTAGGAAACATGATCATTTTAGATTTCTGGACATAGAGAAAAATCCATAAATTTTAAAGTACAACACAGCCCTGTGTTGTAATAGTGATTATCTTCTTCAAAACAAAGCAACTCCCAAAGCAACTAAGAGTGGCCTAAGACCAACAGAAAAAAAAATAAGCAAGTACCGTGAAGAGGTAACACATAATTACAATATAAAAAGCCACAAACATAAAATTATATAAACTTGTAATCTAAGAAATGTAATTCAAAGAATGAAACTCTATGTCTGAAACATGACATTTTCAAGTAATGAAAAAATTTCAACAGTCGGTAACAACATGGAGAAGAAAATAAGGAAATGCTGAAATTAATTATATTAACCTAATGTCTTAATATTAAAATCACTTTTTAGAGTGAGGAGCGAGCGATTAGGGAGATGTTGGTTAAAGCTTCAGTTAGCCAAGTTCTAGACATCTACACACGGCATGGTACCTAAAGTTAATAATAATGTATTGGACACTGGAAAATTGCTAAGACGTTAGCTCTTAAACATTCTCACTACATAAATACAGTCAGTGAGGGATAAGTTAAATAAATAACACGTAGTACACCACAAAGATACATAAGTTTACCTTTTTAAATTTTTATTAATATAATGAGAACAGATTTTATGTATTTCTCTCCTTCTCCCTATCCCTCCCTCAACACTCCTTCTTCCTTTTTTTTTTTTCTTTAATTTTTGCAGAAACAAGTTTTATCTTAATAAAGTTAGAGGAATACAATGAGAGAGGGGGAGATAAAGCAAGTCGCAGCAAATTCAAAAGTTTAAATTATAATATGTATCTTTTATTAACATAATGGAATGAAGCTGGAAATCTACAATCTAAGAATCTCAAGAAAATATGCAAACATATGGAGACTGAACAACACACTGAATAAACAGTGGGTCATAGAAGAAATCAAAAGGGAAATAAAAATATTCCTGGAAATGAATTAAAATGTTAATTCAACATATAAAAACTTACAGAATACAATAAAAGCAATATTAAGAGGAAAGTTTATAGCAATTAATGCATCAACAAATCAGAACGGCATCAAATAAATGGTCTAACAATGCATCTTAAGGACCTAGAAAAACAAAAACAATCAAACCCAAAATTAGTAGGATGAAAATTAGAGAAGAATAAACAAAATTGAAACAAAAAAATGCAAAAAAATCATTGAAATGAAGAGCTGGTTTCTTGAAAAAATAAGTAAAATGAATACACCACTGGCCCACTTCAACAAAAAAAAAAAAAAAAAAAAAAAGAGGGAGAAGACGCAACTAAAGTCAGAGATGAAAAGGAGATGTAACAATGGATACCACAGAAACAAAAGAATCATCAGGAATTACTACAAACAGCTATATGACAACAAATGGAAAAGCTAAAAGAAATGGATAGATTTGTTTATTGCAGCTCAATTCACAAAAGCTAAAATATGGAATCAACCTAGATGCCTATAAGCTGATGACTGGATTAAGAAAATGTGGTATGTATATATGTATGTATATACATACATGTATGTATATATGTATATACATATATACACACATACACACTATGGAATATTACTCAGCCACACAAAAGAATGAAATCCTGACCTTTGCAACAAAATGGATGCAACTGGAAACCATTAGACTTAGTGAAAAAAGCCAGTCCAAAAAAGACAAACACTATATATTCTCCCTTATCTGTGGTAACTAATAGAGTACAAAAATGTATATAATTATTTGCATTGCAATCTGCATACACTTATTCCTGTGCATAAACTATTGAGAGGAAATGGCTTAAAGTCTAAATGAACTTATTTTCTAGTAACCACACAGGGAATATTTAGATACTACACTACCATTGGTTCTATTTTATTGAAAGAAATTTGGAATGACTATGACATAAAAAACCTGTATGTGAGTGAAATGGTCATTTTTCCATTCAATTATTATTTATAACCTTTGTCCTTATTCCCACTAAATTTTGCTTTTTACCTGTTAAACTTCTTATTCAGTAAAATGTTTAGCCTTTTTACTATAATGTTAATTTAAAATTTGTTATCTCAAAAATTAAAAAAAGAAAAGAAGAAGGAAATAGGGTGGGAGGGAGAGAAAGGGAGGGGATATCATTATGTCCTTTGACTTGTATCTACAAATCGTATTGAACCTGTTAAAAAATAATTAAAATAAAAATGAAAAAAAAAAAAAAACAAAGTTGGGAATGGGTTGGCATTGTAGTATAGCAGGTTAAGCCTCTGCCTGCAACACAGGCATCCCATATGGGTGCCGGTTTGATTCCTGGCTGCTCCAGCTCCCTGCTAATGTACCTAAGGAAGCTGCAGTAGATGACTCAAGTGCTTGGGCCCCTGCACCCACATGGGAGACCTGGAAGAAGCTCCCGGCTCCTGGCTTTGGCCTGACCCAGCCCTAGCCATTGTGGCCATTTGAGGAGTGAAGCAGTAGATAGAAGACCTCTCTCTTGTTCTGTCTCTCCTCCTCTCTATTTAACTCTGCCTTTCAAGTAAACTTAAAAAAAAAAAAAAAACTCTAACAAATAAATAAATAAAGTCAGGGAAAAGTCATTTTGTCAAAGAGATCTTCTGACATAGGAATGGCCTTATCCTTATCCAATTATAGTATGACGTCAGTTTTGTGCACCTGTGCAAACAGATATTCTTACACATAAAGGATTCCTTGTTTCCCCACAGATTTATATATTTATTAGAAAGGAAGATTGACAAAAAGAGAGGGAAAGAGAGACACATACAGAGAGATCTTCCATCTATTGTTTCATTCCCTAAATGGTACAATGGCTGGGGCTGAGCAAAGCCAAAGCCAAAACCAGGAGCCTAGATGGAACTCCACTAGTCTCCTGAGTTGGTAGTAGGGGTCCAAGCACTAGGGCCATCCTCTGCTGCATTCCAGGCACATCTGTGGGGACCTAGATCAGACGTGGAGCAACCAGGACTCAAACTGGAGCTCATGTGAGATGCCAGCACCACTGCTGGCTCATGCCACTGAACCACAACATCGCCCCACATAAATGCTTCTTACAGAAACCTAATGCGATAGCAAAGGTTGTATTACCAACCAGTTTAAAGTTCTTTTCAGTCTGCTTCACGGTTCTCCAAACTTTCTCAATTCAGTGTGCTTCTTTCTGACAAGAATGTCTTAAAAATTTTGTTACAAACATAAGCACTTACTATCAGTAAGGAAATCTTAAATCTGTAAAGTTTTATAGCATTTACAAAGCAACTTCATACAGTCACCTATAATTCACACAAGTCTTCAAGGTAGATATTGGTACTGTTTTACAGAAAAAAATATATTCCTCTCAAACTAAGAAGATCACACTTCTTTCTACTTTGCAAACTCAGGGGGAAAGCAAGGGCTTTACCCAGTTGCAGGGAAAGGGGGTCCTTAAAAACAAAATAAACCTTTTACATGACCATGCCCTCCCAGTAATTACAAATAATGTCAGTGCTAAAACACTCCTTCCAGAAAAAAAAACAAAATCTAAATGAGTGCTGCAGTTATTGTTGAGTTTTGATGTCTGTATATGAGCTGCAAAATCCCATGTTTGATCACACGCCTTCCCAGAAACTCTGTGTGCCACACAGAAGGTTACTCAGAGACTCCCAGGTGCCTAGGTAGCTCCTGAAAACTACAGACCTGGTTACAAGACTCCTTTTCCAGAATAAAAGCTCCCATGTAAATGTAAAGCTCCCATGTCCACCTCATGATACTACACATCTCTGAATGAAGAAGTCCACTTGAAATAAACAATGACAGCCCCACGATTTTATAAAAATGGAAAAAAAAAAAGTTATTCCAGTTCTTTTAGTCTGATGTGACCTCTGGGAGCTTTTATTTGCTTTGAAAATTTGAAGCAGTGAGAAGGCTACAAACCTGCCCCAGTGTCATACTTGTTTGGGGAATGCAAACTCCACACTGTGAACTCTTCCTTACTGAATTTAAATACTTTAAAATTGAAATGTATTCCTCCTTTTAATTGGTATTCACTGTAAATCGTAGGAAGAATCAAGAATAATTATTCTGTATTATTAGGTGACTATTAGTTGGAATAGTTTTTGTTCAACAGAGGTGAAATGTGAAACAAGGATACACTCTGGATATCAGACTAGCAGTCTTATTATAAAGTTATGCTCTATTCTAGGGAGAGAAATCTCAAGACCTACAAGTCTATTCATTATGATTTGGGTAAATAAAGAATACATACTTTTTTGCTTGTTCTTCTGCCATGTTCCAAATAAGGTAAGTCTTCTATTTGTATGTATAACTTCATGGAAATCTAACAGTAAGCTTTTTAGAGAGCATCAGACCATTTATTTCAATTAGAAGCAGTAATGAAACCTTTTTAAACTATTAGGTGTCACTTAGTCTTTATGTAAGACAGATTGTATGCTTAATGCCTTTTGTCATGATCCACAGTTACTGACCCCTAATAGTTTTTATATTGACTAAAAACCAGGATTCCCTTCCTACTTCTCCCAGACCTCCCCAAGTCCCAGTCAGTGGCTGGTCTGAAATAGTATTTTCATAAAATTAAGAAAATAACTGATAAAGTAAAACATTTTATTTCAATACTCATAATGGTAATAACAGGCCTTTGTAACTGCCAAGGCTATGGTGGTATTTCTGGCTCTACACAAGTGATGACTTCAGGAAGCCATGCTCTATCATGGTTCCTGGTACACAACCCTTCATCATGGACAAGGTCTCTCCAAACAGCCCCGAGAGCCCTTGTCTATGACAACACTAGCCCCAGTCAAGTCCACGCCCACTGGCTCCCTGCACTCAAGACATCTTTCTGGTGAACCAGAATCTGAACACCTCTATCATCTGAAAAGAACTTCATTTTTATGGAAACATGTTTCTTTCTTTTTTCATCTTATGCCTTACTATGCAAGAGGAAACTGATGAGGGCAGCCATGCTAACATACTAACAGCCCACTGAGTGCTGCACAGTTGGCTGGTGCCTGTGTATGATTCAGTTCCTGCCCGGGAGAGCTCTGGACATCTTTATGCCAATTACCTGATAGGAGAGACCATGACTAATGCCTTGTTCTTTGCAAATAACTAAGGAACTGACTTTTGTGTTTTGAAAAGCCTTTCAAGGAACTTCGACATTTTTCAAATGTGAACAAATACTAACAGCAAATTTTAAGGGCTTAAAAGCAGGAAGAGAATTCTAAATATCATAAAATCTGAAACCAGTTTGCAAGTCATTATTTTGTTGTCAGATTCTATTTTCCATCTCACATCTCACTCAGTGTCATCATTCCTAGTTGTCAGATTTGATCCCAAATTTATCACGTTTACTCCAAACCAGACGCACCTGGGCAGAATGAAGAGAGTCCAGAATGTTCTGCAGGCTCTGGAGTTCTAGAAAGGTTTTGAATAACAGCAACAATGTCATCTTCCAAGTGACTGGAAAATGACAACCTAATTCTAAAAATCTAAATTTTGAGATGTTTATTTTTTAAAACTCACCTTCATTATAGTATCCTCAGGTACACAGAAGCAACTGTGTATCAATTTTACTAAAAATCCACCACTGATTTATAACCAAGGCAACCCCTATCATCAGGAATATATCCAGGCCAACAGGCTCTGCCCTGCACACTAGGGAGGCGAATGAGGTGTCCAGGAAATTTCAGAATAGAAGTAGACACAGGAAAGCACTTCCCAGGACCCAGGCTACTCACCCAGCAATGGTGAGTTGTCCACACCTGTCAGCAAAGACCACAAGGCACAGTTTGCTGCAGGCTAGCAGGGCCAGCAACACCTTTTCTCTGACCTACTGCAGGGACCTCTGGGTTCCCCAGCCTTGTGTCACAGTTCAGCCTGCCGGGGTCTTACTGCCTTTCCCTTCCACAAGACATCACACTGGTCCATTCCAAGGGTGACATTGTGTGGACTGGACCCAGGAGGCAAGATGAAGCAACTGCTGTAGACATACTAAAAGACATTTGCAAGTCAAAAGGTAGAAAATAAACCTGACAAACATTCAGGGAGCCTCTACCTCTGCACAAAGCTTCCTAGTGTCCAGTGGCGAGCAGCAGGCAGAGCCATCCCTTCTTAGAAGAAAACTGAATTATTGTGTCTGGCCCCTGCTACAACCAAGAAAAGAGGCGCAGTGCCTAATGCTAGCTTCAGATTTTGGAGGAAACATAATCCTCACCTGGGTTTGTTACTCCAGCCCCTTCACTGAGTGACCCAAAATGCAGCAGTAGGGGCAGGTGGAGAGCAGAACAAGAGAAGGCTCCACACCAGGTCCAGAATGCTCCACTGCTTGGGCCTTGTGACTGAGCCAGCCAATGAAGTTTGAAGGGTCAGTGGCAGAGAGGGCTACTGTTTGGAGCTTTTGGTGGGCCCTACAGGGGAATCAAAGTGCAGGCCCTTCAGATCTTAGAGCAAGGCCCTGCCAGCGTCATAATCTTGAACCTCTAGCCTCCAGAGCTGTGGCACTAAAATCCAGTTGTCGTAAACTCCTGGTTTCTGGGACTTCATTATAGCAACTTTAGGCAACTGACATAAATTTTGATTTAGTGAGCCCACGTATGACATCTAAGTCTCCACAATGACCCTATGAGGGCATCACACCTGTTGCCAATATTCACAGAGGAGCCAGAGGTGATCGGGTATGGGGCAGAGATGGGACCTGAACTTTGCAGTGGTCCTGTGCTATACCCTTAACCACTGCACTACAGAGTCAGCAGGAAGGAGTAAGACAAACGCACAGCACTGACCTTACCTGGATGGCTACCCCAACAGGCTACCCTAACTCAAAGAAACCAAGTGTTCCCAGCTTAGAAGATCAGCCCTGGCAGCTCACAGCACACTGCTACTCAGGGCAGGTACTAGGTGTATGAGCAGACGATGCGTAGAACACCCACAGGTATCTGAATGTCATCACAGCTTAATAAGTATTTTGTTAACGATGGCCGACCCTCTAGTTCGGCTTGGACTTGCACAACGCTGAGCACCTCTGATGCTGCACACGCCTCACCCCAGGCCTGACTCTGCCTGCAGAGGTCTTCTTTCTGAATGTCCTGCAGGAGCAGCGTTTTGGCTAGTTCTTCAACAACACTTAAGGAACGAGCATATTTTGATTCTAAGTTTCAGCATTAATTATCTTTCCTCGTGTTTTCGCCAGAGTCGATCCTTAACATTTGAAATAAATGTAAGCACAAAATTCTCCAGTTCCTGATGTCTGCAGAAACAGTATTCGACTTGGAAGTGGCACAGGGTCAGGCCCTCCACACACACGCATAGTCCCCTGCAATCCTAACTGAGCGTGTAGCACATGGCACCTGCTCAGCATCTGTTAACTGGATGGACAGAAGCAAGAGTAGATAATGAAAGGACGGAAGGACAGATGGATAGACGGACAGATGGGTGGATGGGCAGAAGGCTGTGGTCCCCTTACGTGAACACTCCATCGACAGGGAACTGTAAGGAGCAGGAAGAAAGTAGCAGCCCCACCAACCTAACCCTCTTCTCTTTCTCCAGTATTCTAGTCAGGGACTGAAAACCAAAAATCCTAGAAGGATGTAGGCTGAGGCCACCTGAGGCTATTGATTGAGCTGGAGGAAACTCAAGTTTGCATTTCCTATCTGTCCATGGTAATATCATGAAGGCAGAAGGAATTCTTGAGAGGAGGAATATTTACTGCCATTTTAGCTTCTGCCAAGACCCAAGGCAACCCTCCAAAGAATATAAGCATGTCTTTGCCAACCTCTTTCATTCCATTTTAAACACTTCTTCTGTATTCTCCACCCTAACTCCCCACACTGAAGCCTTCAAGACACTTCGGTCTCCAAATACCTTCTTCCCAGGCCACCTCTCCCATAAATAGCCTCATTACCCTAAGAGTCTTGTTTCCTAATGAAATTCACACTAAGGTGTGAATGAACATTAACACTCCTGCAGCATTATTAAGTAAGGTTATGTTATACTAAAGCAAACATTTTTAACTGGTTGGCAAGGAGAGACTGTTCAGTAGAGAATTCCAAAGCTGACCCCACTCACCACCTCCCCTAGGGCCCACTGGATGCTTCCCAAGGCTCCCAGAAACCATAATGCTCTTACAGTCCAGTGCCCATTCACAATCATGGACAAACTTCATGAGATGTTACAAAATGTAACCTGCAGCACAAACATGATGAGTAAGGGTCTTTCTAGATGTGTGTGGTTATTTGTAGCCCAAAACGGTTCATTGGGTATCATTTATATTTACTCAGTCATAAACATCAGATCAGCCTATGTAATATCAACACCATATTAACATAATATTCTCCTTAAGTCTCTAATTTTCCCATCTTCCCCCTCCCACTGGGACCCTCTTGTCAGAAAGGAGATGGCCTTCAATGCAGCCCATGCACAGTTCCCAACTTCCTCCTCCTCCTCCTCTCCTGGAGGCCAATCCCCTGCCCTTGCAATGCCCTGGCACTACTCCCCCATCTCCTCTGGGCCCTGGCTCCACACACCAACGCTAAGCCTTGCTCCCATATCTCTCACCCTTCAACACAAACAAACCTACAGCACTCTTCCCTCGATCCAATCTCCCTTCTACCTCGAACTTGAGTTCTATTTTCTCGGATGCCCTTAGAAAGTGGAGCATCTGTCACCACCGCCATTGGTCTCACCATCGAAACCTGACACTGCAAAGCTTCGACTTCTCGTCCTACTGGACCTTCTAACCAGTCCCTCCTTGAAACACCACTGCTTCCTCCTGCTTCTCTGTGTGCCCTCTGAAGCCTCCCTGGGAACCTCCAGTTTCTCTGCCCATCTCTCAAATCCGGGTCACCCCCAGGGTTCTGTCCTTACCACCTCTCTTCTTCCAGAGACCACTCAGAGTCTCAGCTTCAACATGTTGACCTCTCCCAAATCTGTATCTTTTGCCCCAGAATCTTTGTTCCATAGCATATTCCCAATTTCTACCTACTCAACTGTGTTCAGTTACCCATAGGCAGCTGATCTGAAGACAACATCCTTTTCTTCTCCTGCATCCCTGGGATGCTTTAAACAGGACCTGGCTCTCTAAACTCATGCAGACCTTTAACACACATGGTTTGTGGGCTGGCACTGTGGTGTGGCAGGTAAAGTCTCTGCCTGCAATGCCGGCATTCCATATGGGCATCAGTTCCTGGCTGCTCCATTTCTGATCCAGCCCCTTGCTGGTGCCTGGGAAAAGCAGCAGAAGATGGCCCAAGTGCTTGAGTCCCTTCCCACATAGGAGACTGGTATGTAGCTCTTGGTTCCTGGCTTCATCCTGTCCCAGTCCTGGCCCTTTCAGCCGCTTGGGGAGGGAACTAAGGGGTGGACAATCTCTGTCTCTTTAAAAATAAATCAGTCACATAGTCTTATGCTAGCACTTAATGGATTAATGGTTGATAGATTAAGGATAGAAGTTAATCCAATTACAGTGTTTTAATTCAGTGCCTAGGAAAGTGATTGAATTGAGTTGGCTCTCAAGGGTGGAGCCCATGATAGAATCAGGTGATTTCATAAGGACAGACCACACAGAGAGAGCTTGCTCTCTGTTTCTCTACTTCCTGGCTGGAGTGCATTCCTCCACCCTACCCCACTGTTCCGTGCAATCCAGGCACCGCAATCCCTCCTGACAATGCAGCAGTCTCCCAAAGTTTCCTCTGCCTCTGGACAGGATCCCTCCGTGATCCCTGCTGCTCTGGAGACATCTCCAACTCCCCAACATGAACTCAAGACCATCCAGGAGCAGTCACGGCCCATCTCCCACTGCTTCCTCCAGACAGACAGATCCCTTTAAATTCTCATGGCATGCTAAACCGTCTCCATTTGCTGGCCTTGCACACACAATGTACCTGGAACACTCTTCCCTTAAGACTATGCTCTTCTTTAGGCTGAAGCCACCCAACCTTCAGCTCAGAGAACATACCAACTCTGCAAAGTCTGCCACCGCCCCAGTCCCCTGAAAACTAGGTTGGCAGTAGGAACCTGCTCTCCGCACAGTGTGCTTCCTGCCAAAGGCACTGTCACACTGCATCCTTGTTCAGCCCATTTTATGTCTTCTCCACTAGACCCCAAGTGTCCCTGCCAATGACAGTAACCTGGAGCCCAACAGAAGGCATGGCACCCAGCACCTTGGTTAAAAAACTTAATATCTCCATTTCACAGAGGTAGAAGAAACCGCAGCAGTCAAAGAAGCTAAATATAGTCCAGGGGAGGAACTTGTTTGATTTCAAGCCTGGGCTTTTTCCAAGCTCCTGCTTTCCTTCAGAAAACAAAGAGAAACTTACCTTTTACTTACATTGTATTTATTTCTTTCCGAAAAGAAGAAGAAATATACTTTTACTTACATTTTTAACTCACTGATCTCTAAGCTCCACAACTTTATTGGCAGAAAAAAATTGAAGTCCTTTCAGACGATTCTCAGGAAAATCCCCCCATCCACTTTCCTCTGAAAAAGGCTCGCGCTTCCTATCCTGACCACTGCTGGTAGAGCGCACTTGCACACCAGCTAATATTCTCACCAACGTGCAAAATCACAGGGATCAGTGCCTGGCTATAACGGAAACTGAAGCCTCTCTACCGAGAATCCCAAATGCACAAAATGAATGTTACACATTCTGATCATGAGAGCCAGAGCCCGGGGCGCCCAGAAAAATTATAATGTGGATCACATTTGCAAGACAAAGTCACAGCACTGCTCCTGGAGGAACAATGCATCAGAAAACAAAGCCTTAAATAGTTTAAAATCCAAAACCTAAGAGGCAATACCCATATGCAGCAAATTTGCAATGACCAACAGGATCTGGTCCTATACAGCTGTATGCTTGGTTTTGTGCCTATTAGTGATATTTTCATCTCTGTTGCAGTAGTTGGCAGCTGGAGCAGCAGGAGGGATATAATGAAAGCACTTCTGCCTCCCCTTCATTCTGTCATCAGTTCAGGAACACATATAGAAACTAAGTAGGGATGTATCTCTATTATCAAGCATTATTATCATGGGTTTTACATAAAGAAGAGTTTTGACTCATTTCATGGAACACAAGTAGCATAGCAATGCAAGTTGAAACTTCCTTCTGTAAACTACTGACACAAATGCACCACCCCACCACTCATCCCTGATCTAGGCGGGAGTCCACAGCTCAAAGCCTACACTCGCACATCGCATGTCCATACCATCCTTTTCTGCTTCTAAGCCTGATACTCAAGTCTGACCCCTGCGAGAACCAGAACCCCAATGGGTTGCTTCCTGCCCACACTCTCGCCTTCGGCCCCCCGCGTCTCCCTGCCCTTTTGGCCCCATTACACAGCACTTTTCCTGAAGGCTACACAAGCCCTGGTGGCACTCTCTGTTCTCTTCCTGGTCAGGACTTGAACTGGGCCTCACCCCTGCTCCAGTACTCAGTTCTCTCAGCCTCCACCTGCTTTATTTCCTGGGCTGCGAACAGCAGACACCTGATTGGCTCTGCCTGAAACCCAGCCTTTCTTTCAACAACTGCCAAGAGTCCCCGAATCCTCACTGCGCCTCCCTCTCATGCTGACTGCCAGAGCAAACGGTGATCTCCACATCCCTGTTAGTGCACACAGAGCCAGTAACCAGAATATGTGTATCAGGCCAGCTGTACCCCTGAGCTGCCTGCTTTATTGCCACTTTATACAGTCAATTTGCACTCTCTAGCAGGTGATCTGATTTGCCTACCTTACCTGCAAGACCACAGGTGGATAACATCACACCCTATATACCCATCTACTGTTACCTACTAAAAAAAAGAAACAAAAACTTTCGCTAGAACTTCCTTAAATCCAAGCATTGTAAGCTCCACGTAACAGGACAAAGCAACTGCAGGGCCCAGATGCCCACACAACATGGAGACCTCCCACATTTCCCTGGGGCAGGGCCTGGGGCTGGCTTCCCTGCCAGTGAGTGTTTGCCAGCATTTTCTCCTGGGGTTCCTCTAAGTGTTCATTTGCAAGCTGAGGTGCGGATTTCCCCCGGGGGTAACTCCAAGCAACCCCAGTATAGCTGTGTGTTTATTCTCAGCATTATCTGTGTGTCTACTTCTCTGTCAAGTCAGGACCCTGGGCTTCCACCGCAAAGGTCACCTAAGGGGAACAGTGGGCGCGCTAGAGCAGGGCGCCTGTGTGCAAGAGCACTTGCTGCCGCTAAGTATTCGAAGCCCACTCCACATTTCAGCATAGGGCAGCTGTGAGGAGGTCCAGCTTCCTTCCCGACTCTGCAGGGTCAGCAGTGGTCCCTTCCTTCCTTGTCGCTCAACCCCTCTCCCAAACGCAGGTACACTTAGGCTTCCTAGAAGTCCCGGTGCCCAGTGCACCGCATCTAGATCACTAAGAAGCCACGCTGGGGACGCGTAGCCTTCCAGGACACGCCTGCGGCCCTGGCATCGCCAACATGTTTAGCACCTTATGACCTCCAGTAAACTTAAGGAATTTTTGTCAGGTACCTCGGCACGTGTTTCCTGAACGCCCCCCACCCCCGCCTGCCCTCGTGTTAGAGGTACACCTCAGAGACCTACAGCAGTGAGAGGATTTGTGGGTGAGGAGGGGAAACTGATAACAACAGGTTGATTTCCACTCTTTAAAGAGTGTTCCCCAATTCCCTAGGGAGTGTCTCAAGGCTCAAAAAAGTAAAGCGGTCAAAAATACTGTGAAGTTTAACCATTTGTCTGGCACCGTTCAGACCCAAACACACCTACAGAGGGGCACTGGGGATGCCCCCTGGGGCCCCAAGCCCAGCTCCTGACGGAGCCCGTGCTGGACTGGGTGCGGGATCTCGTGTTACCAACACACCGCGAAGGAAAGAAGGAGCCAATGCAGAAAGAAAAGAAGAGCGTCCCAGACACCAAAGCCTCCTGGCGGTCCCCTGGGAAGAGCTGCAAGCCTCGGCAGAAGCGGCTGCGCCGCGCCCCTCCCGCCGTGCGCCCTGGCGGCGCCTCCTTACCTTGCGGGAGTACGGGGGCTTGCTCAGGTGGATGCCATCGCGGACCAGCTTATCCCTAATCATGATCTTCAGCTTCAGCTTGGGGTAGCTCACCAGCTCCCTGGCGCGGGGGGCGGTCGTCTGGGTGCGGGGGTCCCCTCGGGTGCCCAGCGCTGGGCCGCCACAGCTCTCCCCTCGGCGGCCCGGAGGGACCGCGTCCACCGAGGACGCGGGCTGAGGCTGAGGCTCGAGCGTGAAGTAGAGGCCGGCGGCGGCCGCGTCCTGCTCCCGCAGCCGGCGCACGGCCTCCAAGATGCGGCGGCGGTGCGCGGGCGCCAGGACCCCGATGGCGTCCAGGTCCGGGTCCCCGATTTGCTTGCACACCTCCAGGTCATCGTAGCCGTTGTCCACGAAGGACTCCGCGTACTGCGGGAGCTGCAGCGCTCTAAGCCACTCGTAAACTATGTTGGTGCACATGGTGCTGGGTCCGGGCGCCCGAGCGGCGCGGGCGGCACCAGTTCTCGCAACTTTTAATCCTGCCCTCGAAGGGGAAGAGAGAAATCGCAGTCAAGTTTTCCTGTGAATGCAAAGGCTCGGGCCGGAGACCGAGAGCCCTGAGCAGCAGCCCGAGGACGGCAGAAGCGTAAAAGCGTCCGAGTGAATTCCCCAAGCAGCCGCGGAGCTCGCAGGCACAGGCGGCTGGGGCGAGCCGCGCCGCTCGGCTCCGCTCCGCGCCGCCCCTGGATGCGCCGCCGCCGCCGCGGGGAGGGGCGCGGGCGGGGGCGGAGGCGGGCGGGGCCGGGCACACCCCTCGCCCCGCGCCTGGTCAGCGGACTTTCCCGCGCCGGGCCGGCCCCGGGGCTGCCCGCAGCATCCTGCTCCCCGGCCGGCGCCGCGGGCGTCGGCACGCGCGCCCCTGGCTGGGGAAGGAAGGCGGGTCCTCGGCGCACAGCCGCAGCCGCCCCGGAGCGCCGCGTCCTCGCGAGCGCCAGCCACGGCTGTTCCCCGCGTGGGGAGTGTGGCTTGTAAACTGCCGGCCTCCTATGGCTGCCTTGGATGGCGCTGTAATCCGACTTCGCGGGCCGTGGAAGGCGCCACGCTCACTTCTCCCCCAGCCCTCCTGACTCCGGCCTGCGTGCCCGAGGGCCACCCAAGGGCACGTCCCTGCCGCCGGCGCCTGGCTGGGCGAGGCTGCGGGGTCCAGGGTCCCTTTCCCCGTCCGGATCCCCGTGGAGTTCCCCCTTCCTCGGACCCCGCGCGGGCGGCGGTCTGGCGTTTTCCGTGGTCGCCGGCCCTGTGCCCGGAGCGGCGGCGCTGTGGCCCGGGCGGGTGGGTGGGTGGGCGCTTTTCGGAGACCGCCCGCGTCCAGCCGGCACGGTGCCCGCCCCTCCTCGCTGCAGCCGGGCTCATGGGGCGCGGCAGAAGCCGCTGCTGCCTGGCTCGCCTGTCCTGTCCTGTCCTGGTCCCCGGGTCTGTGAAAGTTTGGGATGGGTTGTACTTGGTGCTCAGCCGGCGCGTCGCTCCCGCTCCCCCACCTGCTTTCTGCAGGGTCTCCACCCTTGTCCAGCCTGTGCTTTCTCCCCGCCCTGTATTCTGCCTGGGCGCCCTGGGTGGCTGTGCGCCTAGGGACTCTGCGTGGTGTTTACCCCCTGGAGACCGGGATGGCTCCTGGCCCGGGATCCTGTGGAAATCCACCCATCGCCCTGCAGCTCGCGGGGCAGGGGGGCGCTCGGACATCCCCGCCCAGGGCACTTTCTCTCTGGGGAGTAAGAGAAGCAACCCAGCTTCCCCAGAGTGCCGGTACCTGAGCAGCCCGAGTGGCGCGTGGGACAGACCGAGTGCGTCCCCCCCTTCCCCCTGGCTCTGACCCCTTCTCGCGAGGGACGTAGGGGCAGGTACACTGTGCCCGCCCTTTTCACAGAAGGGCGACTAACTTCGCACCTGAGCTATTTCAGGATCAGACCTGCTCCCCGCCTCTGGAGGACATGGGGCGCCGGCTCCTCTCCCTGACCTTGGGACTGGACACCTCGCTGGCCGACTTGCCCTGCGTGCGGCCTGTGGGGGAGGAATCCCTCTTCCCCCAAATCAGAAGAGCTTGAATCCCCTCTTAGGACATGAACACCTTAAAGAATCAGACGACAGCTCAGGCCCTTTGACCCCAGAAAGCGTCCCACGCAGGTGCACTCAACACAGTGGTGGGAGGGTTCTGGTTTCCCAAGCCCCGCGACTCAAGAATCTCAAATTGGAAACAGCTGCCAGAAAGGACCATCTATTGGGGTGAACACGAGGAGCTGCAGGGCTGCGTGAGACTCCAGCCGTGGGGCACTCAGGCGGCCCCGTCCCGGGCCGGTGTTAGCCCCCAGCGGCTGCGATGTGGCCTTGCGCCCAGGCGCGCGGGTGCGGGATGCAAACGCGACGCTCCCCGCCCGCGAGGTCGCCCGCTCTGGCTCGCCAGCGCAGACTCACAGTGCCCCCTCGCGTCCGCGAGGCGTGATGCAAGTCCCCCAACTCGTTTTATTCAGCAAAAGGAAATGGCTTAAGGCTTTCTGCTAGCTTCCCGCTCCACCTGTTTTAGAGATGTTTATTTCACACTCACCTGTGTATCCTAACGCTGTCCGCACGACCACTTTTGATTTTTAAGACGTGATCGGCAAGCATTTACTGGGCGATTGTGTCAGACATGTGTGTGTATTGTGTATTGTGTCAGTCTATGCATGTATCTGTACCTTCTGGGTTAAGTAACCGTAGTAGCCAATGTTGCAGGACAGAAATTGAGGCTCTGAAGCACTAATTTGACCAAAATGACTGTGTTCATGTGCAGCAAGGATCAGAACTCTGGGGTATAATAAATCCAACTCAGCTCTCCAGCTACCAACCTGACCCACAGTCTCTAGGTTCTGCGGGGGGCTGGTTGTGACAGGCAAGACATTTTTTTAAGACTGGAAAAGGTAACAGGGTTTTGTCTTGTGTATGTTTTTGGTCCAGAGTTGTGTGAAAAGTCCAACAGTGTCACTCAGTGCTTCTGAGCCTTCTGAATCAGGCCTTTTCCCTACAGGGAGCTCCCAGAGGTTAATCTTCCATGTAGGCAGCGTTTGTGTTTCCGTTTGGGGGAAGATGAACGACTTCCCCAAGGTCCTACCAAGTGAGGCTAGAGACAAGAACAAGCCTGCGCGGACCTTGGGATGGACCGTAGTGATTCCCATTTATTTCTGAGCCAAGCACTTTGCAATGAGGACATGCAGCATCCTGGAGCTCTCTCTGGTAAGGAAGCCTTTCATAAATTAATCATCTGTTAATCAGTCACCAATAAAACCTTCTGCTTGAGCTCTAGAGGAAAGCTGCCATCTGGAGACTCTCAAGTGTGAGCCCCAGTGACTCCCAGCCACCCCCATCCCCACCCCGCCCATCCCCCTTCTGCTTCTTTTGCACACTGCTAAGCTCTGGCAGTGTGGAACCCTCCAGGCTTTCCACCGCTTGCCTTGCCATATTGAGCCACTTCTCAGATTTTGTTCAAGAGTCTACTGGGTGTAATGTAATGTCAACGTAAAAATTCTACAGCCTAAATTCGGTCTTTGCTGCCTGGAGACACATGGCTGAAGTCCAGAGTAAAACTGGCAAAAACAGTGGCTGACCACTTGGAAGTCTGAGAACTGTTGCCTTTTAGAGCAAGAAGGGCCCCAGAGAGCATCTCCTGCATGCATGTTCAGGTGAGAAGGCAGAGTCCCAGTGAGGTCAAGTTCCTTGCCTGAGGCCACACAATGAGTTCATGATGGAACAGGGGCAGGAACCCAGATGGCTTTCAGGCACGTTGCTCTTGGCTCTGTATTGTATCACCTCATTTTTTGCTGTAAGCACCTGGCTACTGTCAACATCGTTCATTTACTCATCGAATGTTTATTAAGTAGGCATTCCAGTGCCAGGCACTGAAGCAAAAAGAATAGAGTTTTTCTTCTTTAATTGCAACTGGAGAGATTTCAGCATCTTAACTATGTAGAGAATACACTGGTTGGTATTTTTTGGCCATTGTAAAGATTACAGAGGCGACTTTATTTGCTGTCTTTAATATTATCTGAATACCGTGAATCATAACATTAGCCAAAACTTGAAAATTAAAAATTTAACACCTCAACAACAAGTCATGGTTCTGCTCCGTGTCATAGCCTGGAACACCAAAAACTATTCTACTTGTATACGTTGTCAAGTATTTATAATTTTGTAAGTTTACATTTGATTGATATAGCTTGCTTAGAGTTTTTTCAATACATAAAATTTTCAAGACATTTTAAATGCTGATTATTATTTAATATATTTGATACCAAACTTTTTTTCAGAAACGGACTCCATGCTTTAGGAAAATTGGTTGTGAAGAAAGCAACTTTTTAGGTGCCATTTTAGAACTGTTTTTTTTTTTTTTTTTGCAATGCCAATAACTATGGCAAAATGCCTGTTGATACTTTCAGTGTAGTTTATTGATGATAATCTTAGTCAGGTTTTAAATTCCAAATACCAAAAAATAGCTGTTCCACTTCGGGAAGCAACTGAATATAAGGATATAGAGTGAAAACCAATTGATTCTGAAGTTTTTTTTTGGTGCAACATAAGATCCACCCATTTCATCTAGAAGATAAATGTTCACACTCAATGTGTATAAAAATTAAATTCCATTAACATCTATTAAACGTCAGTCCCCAGAGTGTCTAGCTTTGTAAAAGTCAAGAATATATAATATTAATCTTTAAGTGCAAAATATTCCTTGCCTCTGCTTAAACTGTGAGCTAAAAAGCATCTCGAAGGAACGTATGCCACGGGGAGGAATGAGAATAATGGGCTTGAGTGATGTAACAGGCAGTCTGTTCTCCAGCGCCTGCGAGTGATGCATGGGGTTGGCAACTTAACTGGGGGCAGGCTGGGTGGGGGTGTCTGTTAGTGTGCCTGAGCTGTATACATTACACCTGTGTGTGACAACACATACAGGAGAGAAGGAGAGACATGGAGCAGTGGGGAGTACCAGCAGGAGGCCATTAGATTATTGAAAGTAGAACAGGCCTTTCTTTTCTTTAAAGAAGGAACAGAGCAGGGGGAATGCATGCTCAAGGAGTCAGGGGCTTGAGGTCATTAACAGCAAGAGCTAAGGAAGAGACCGCATTAGTGACAGGAAATAAGATGAGATTCACTGGAAGAAGTCTTGTCCTCGCATCTCAGGCATCCCCCAAAATTCTATCATTTTAAAGACAGTCAAGAAGAAGAGGAGAGTATTAATCCTCTCCTGAGTATTTCTGGAGGTGAAAGACTTTGCTTGAGTACTTTTTTCTTTTTTGTCACTCTGAATCAATAAAGTTAACTTAGTTAACGTACAAATCGGGTTACTTAACCTCAGACAAGCGAAATGATATTGGCAGTGCTATTTCAGATGAGTACAGAAGATGCATGTAGAGCAAAAATTAAATCACCCAGCTTGTGAGCAGTTGTCCAGACTGGAAGAACAATAGTTGCTCCTGTCCAACAGCAGAGTGAAGGCATCTGCTTCCAGAGATCCTCTCAGCACCTGAGGACTGAGAGTCTTCTCACGTTGGGCAAAGTCATTTTACGTGTTTGTTTAAAGAGCCGTATTTCTTCTGTGGGTGGAAATAAATGAAATATGTAAAAAGGCTATTTTAAGGTTTATAAGGTTTATTCAGAGCAGAATATGAGTGACCTCAGCCCAGGAGATACAATCCCAGTAACTTTCAGTGAGTCTTGTGTTTTTTATTCATTTTTTACAGATTTATTTATTTATTTATTTGAAAGGCAGACTTATAGAGAGGGAGAGGGAGAGGCAGAGGCAGAGAGAGAGAGATCTTCCATCCGCTGGTTCACTCCCCAAATAGCCACAACGGCCAGTGCTGTGCCAGGTAGAAGCCCCAAGCGAGGAGCTTCCTCAAGATCTCCCATGTGGGTACAGGGCCCAAGCACTTGGGTCATCTTCTATTATTTTCCCAGGCACATTAGCAGGGAGCTGGATCAGATGTAGAGCAGCCAGGACTTGAATTGGCACCCATATGGGATGCCAGCACTACTGGCTACACCACAGCGATGGCCCCATTTTCAGTGGGTCTTAGCAAGAGTTCAGGAAGTGGTCACATTTTCATCAGAATTCATGTATTAGGCAGTGAGTGTGTTTGGCTTGACTTGAAAAGGCGTGGGCACATTTCTCACTGATTGGAGATGACTTTAGAATACGATTGCCTACAAGTACCTTCAGAGACAAAGGGATAATTGTTTCGGAAAAGACGGTTACTGATTAATGTCAGTAACGCCATTTCTGGGAGTAAAGAATGCATAGAGAACAAAAGGTTGTTCAAGATGGGCCGGGTGGCTAAGACAAAGCAGAATGCTTCAGATAAGCTTTGTAGCTCTTGCTGGCTGCTCCTCAGTCAAGTGTCAGTAGTCTTTCTCTTGAATGCTTTGCAGGCTTTTTAGGGGCAATTTGTTCTCACTTCATATTTGGTTTAGGTTTGCTGTTGGAATATATACTTTACAACTCTTGAAGCCTGAACTTAGAAAACCTCTAAGAACTTGCATAGAATTAGAGCTCTTGCTCTTTTTCCAGGTTTTGAGAGAGGCACTGCCATTTTGAAACTATCTCTGACCTTTGTGGTCACCTTTTTTTTATATGTATGGAATTTAAGACCCTATTTATCAATATGCAAACATAAGACCTGTGTGGAACAGCAGATCTTAGATCAGTAAAGCCCAGTTCTTAGAAGTGTGATTGACGAATGTAGGAACAGATGTTTTGAATATATCTTAAAAACTTTTGCATAACAGTTTCACCAAAGCCAATTTCATACTCTTTCTTGATGGTGTCCAAGTGTATTCCCTGAGTGATCCCAGACCCCCACAGCTTGAAATGGGGCCTTGCTCTTAGCAGTGTGCTATGACCTCTGAGGATGCTCTGGGGTCATGGACAAGGTCTTCAGGGACCTGCCTATTAAAAAATATAAATGGAATATATCTGTTGTATTGTTCACCTGGATAAATTCCAATGTGTCAGAAATTTGAATATTAACATGAACCAAATGGGTAATTAAAGTAAGATATGGATATATGCCTCGGAGGCCTGAGGGTGGGGATGACTTTCCTATTTCGTATTCAACTTTCTAAAGCAGTGAGAGTAAAAACTTGATTCACTGATTCCAAATATATGATTGACATTTGCTTGGAAAAATATCTATGTTAGCAAAGTTAAAAAAAATGACACCTTGAAGTTGCAGGAAAATATTTAGAAATTGTAATGCAATCAAAGATTTGTGTCGTTCTTCCAGAGAAAGCATGTAAAAACAGAAGAAAAAGTGAACAGCCCTATGGAAAAATGGGCCAGAAAGTTCTTGGGAAAAAAATACATCTGGATCATTATTTGAAATGATTTTCTATTTCTCTCACAGAAAAATATACATTAAAACTAAGAGATCATTTCTTAATATTAGACTAGCAAACCCAAACATTCAGTAATCATATCTGTTGGCAAGACTGAAGAAAAGCCAGCATTCTGATTGAGAGTAAAAAAAACAGGAAAAATAGTACAACCCCGCAGACTCAGAGAAATGAAGTTCACATGACTTAGTGCAGGAGAGACAACACAAACACTGTTTCCCAGATGTACTCATTTCCGGAAACAGAAATCACCCTTCAGGGCTGGGGAGGAGAAAGGAAAGAGGTTGGGATTACTGGGAAATGGAAATCTGGAGGAGAGGCCGTGCTGAGCTGGAACCCAGCTGCCTGCTTGCTTAGGAGAACGAAGCCCACGGAGCCAGGGCTGGGGTCAGACCCCCGAACAGGGCCTGCTGCTGGATGATGTCTGTACCTCAAAGAAGTTTGTGTGAAGAACCTGGAACTGGGTGACAACCAGTAAAGCAGAAAACGGTGTGCAAAGCACTAGCCTGGGACTGGCATTGTGGCATAGTGGGTAAAGCTACTGCCTATGACACTGCCAGCATCCCATACAGGAGCCAGTTCATGTGCCAGCCACTCTACTTCCAACCCAGCTCCCTGCTAATGGCCTGGCAAAAGCAGTAGAAAATGGCTCAAGTGCTTGGGCCCTGCACCCACATGGGAGACCAGGAGGAAGCACCTGGCTCCTAGCTTCAGATTGGCGCAGCGCCAGCCATAGCAGCCATTAAGGGGATGAACCAACAGAAGGAAGACCTTTCTCTCTCTCTCTCTCTTTCTCTCTCTCTCTCTCACTGTCTAACTCTGCCTTTAAAAAAAAAAAAAAAAAAAGGGAGGCTGAAAGAGTAAGTGTAGAAATGAGAGGACAATAACCCAGTAGCCAACACAACGCCTCTGGAGGGAAATGTGGCAATGTGCAACATATTTCACATGCATTTGTCCCTTGTATTGGCAACAGAGCTTCCAGAACTCTCCCCTAGAAAGATACTCTAGGAAAAATAAAAGTGTGCGCATAGGACTATTCATCACAGCACTCTGTATAATAACCAAATATGGGAACTGATCCAAACACCCGTCAGTAAGGGAATAAGTCTCAATGAGGTATTTGGCAACTCTTAAATAATTGAATGCTATATCTGTACACCAGAATGAAGTGATTTCCAGGATTTATCACTATTTGACATGGAAAAAGCAAGATGGAGAAAAGAGCATATAGCATGCTGCTTAAAGAGTAGGTGGCAGTATCTATCTAATGTATTTACTAATGTTAAAATAAAGCAACAGAAGTAGTCTTACAATTAAAGAACTAATCCCCTAGCAAGTAAAGAGTGGAATTGTGGGGAAGAGATGAAGATGGGATATAAACTTTTTAAAACATATTTTTGTTTGTGATTTGATCCTGAAAACATCTTATATAATCCTAAAACAAAATTACATTTTAAAAAACAACCTCCCAGAATCAGAAGGAAAACAAGACCACTGATCCTGCTCGTCTTTAGTAGCATAACCAACTAGAGAGGAGCTGCTCCAAGAAACTTTTTAAAGTAACACTCTTATCATACACCCCTGTGGAGAAAAGAACAGCAAAAAATTGCAAACTCTTTTCAGTAATGATATTGTTGGTGGTGGTGAGGTCAGAATTATTTACTGAGATTGGGATTATTTACTAAGATGTTTATGTGTATAACATGGTATAAATAAAATGAGTATTTGTTGGTGTTGAGATCCAAGATTTTTGGCACAACTAAAAGGAGATAGTTTTAAGCTCAATGAGTTTAAATGAAAACTCTGTAATCCAAAATATTCAAAATACCAGTATGAACTCATGATGTATTTTTATCTTTAAAAGTATGTATTATGCCTCTATGTATGAGAATATTTAGAAACAACGTTGCACTCCGAATTGTGTTCTTTACAGCTATTTACCACTAAAAATCACTAGACTCTCTAAAGAAATGCCTGATTCTAGTTTTGGAATCCCATTCGTGGACACCAGCAGGAAATGAACAAGATAAGCCTGGAAATTGTTTCATAACAGAAAGCAAGGACTCTATCAAAGCTAGTTAGGCTCATGCCAAAAAGACTCAGCAACCAATCTGAATGAGCTCACAGCAGACAAATATGGGGTATTTGACCATTCCCAATAAAGATGATCATTGAAGTGGGTTGACACCCATCACATATATTTAAACCCATAAGTTCATGTGGTAGTTTAATGAAATAATTGGTTAGGTGAAAGTTGCTGATCCTAAGATAAAATTGTGGCCGGCGCCGCGGCTCAATAAGCTAATCCTCCACTTGCGGCGCCGGCACCCCAGGTTCTAGTCCCGGTCAGGGCACCGGATTCTGTCCCGGTTGCCCCTCTTCCAGGCTAGCTGTCTGCTGTGGCCCGGGAAGGCAGTGGAGGGTGGCCCAAGTGCTTAGGCCCTGCATCCACATGGGAGACCAGGAGAAGCTCCTGGCTTCGGATTAGCGCGGTGCGCCGGCTGCAATGTGCTGGCCACAGTGGCCATTGGAGGGTGAACCAATGGTAAAGGAAGACCTTTCTTTCTGTCTCTCTCTCTCTCACTGTCCACTCTGCCTGTCAAAAATAAAAAATAATAATAATAAAAAAAGATAAAATTATTCTTATCAGACCCAGACAAAATTGGAGCTGGGAATTAATGAAGGGAGAATGTTCATGCCTGCCTGTGGAGGTAAATTCTGTTTCACTGTCTTGGCTTAACCAATGAGGCTGCTTGTTGGCATCCCATATGGGCACCTGTTTGAGGCCCGGCTGCTCCAGTTCTCATCCAGCTCCCTACTGATGTACCTGGGAAAGCAACAGAAGATGACACATGTGGGTGACCTGGAGGAAGCTCCTGGCTCCTGGCTTCAGATCGGCCCAGCTCTGGCCTTTCCAGCCATTTGGGGAATGGACCAGTGGATGGAAGATTTCTCTCTCTCTCCCTATAAATGCAGCCTTTCAAATAAATAAATAAATACATCTTTAAAAGAAGTTCTGTCCCAAAGACTATCTCAAGGCCTCCAAGAGATCCTTATTCTACACATACCCCTTGTTTCCCACACCTCTCACTTATACACAGATTTCTGTAGCAAACTTTAAAATTCTTTAAGACTACAACAATTCAAACAAGGTGATGGACAGAATACTTGTCCATTATTTACAATGCACACATATTCCCACTACAGAGCTCTGCTACTCTCTCTCTCTCTCTCTCTCTTACACACACACACACACACACATATATTATTTAGAGATTCTCACTCAGATTATTATTTGGGTTGACAATAACCTTTATAGAATGTTAAAAACCACTTACTTATTTTGAAAGCTGGTACATAAAGGGAATGAATGAAGGCCTGTTTTGTTTTCCTATATGATTTATAGCTCTGGAAACAAAAACCATTAATGAGGAGGAGTTTCTTTATGAATGTATTTCAGATAAGTGAGTTATAGTATCACTAATGCAACTCCTTATAAGTCATAGATCTAAGCCAGCAAATATCTAAGTGTGGGCTTATGATGGTCCCTATGATTCCTTAAGGAGATCACAGTTCAATGTTATTCTCATGGGAATGCTGAGAAATAACCAGCCTTTTTCTTTTTATTAACATTTACTTTGATGCAAAAAAAAAAAAAAACCCACCCAGTGATTGGTAAAACAGCTAGGTGCCTCAGCGTGAATCAAGGCAATTGTCATCAACCATGCTACTAGTAATTCTTTTATTCTTGACCACTACATGCTGCAGGGAGAAAACATCATTTATTTTGAGTTTCCTTAGTGATTCAGTAAAAGCTATTAATTATATTAAATCTTGACTTTTAAGTACTTTAAAAAGTGTTCTGGAGCCAGTGCTGTGGTGCAGCAGGTAAAGCTGCTGCCTGCAGTGCCAGCATCACAAATGGGCACCAGTTCAAGTCCTGGCTGCTCTTCTTCCTATCCAGCTCTCTGCTATGGGCTGGGAAAGCAGTGAAAGATGGCCCAAGTCCTTGGGCCCCCTGCCTCTGCATGGAAGACCCAGAGGAAGCTCCTGGCATCTGGCTGTTACAGCCATCTGGGGAGTGAACCAGCAGATAGAAGACTTTCTCTTTCTCTCTCTCTCTCTCTCTCTGCCTCTCTTCTCAGTAACTCTGTCTTTCAAAAATAAATCTTTTTTTTAAAAAAAGTATTCTGTGTAATAAAATGGGAGCTACCCATAAGGCACATATGCTTCCTGGGATGGCCATCTCCTTATAAACAACTTGTATGACTGTCCGAGTTGCCACTTCTCATGGAACATCATTTCCACTTTAAGAAATGACTGACGAAAAGATTATGGTTATAAAGATTTGAATATTTGGCAGATATGGTCTTGAAAATAAATGCAATTAATCTGACATGCCAAGTAAACACCTAATAGTATTTGTTGCCAGTGGTAATACTCAAGTTTTGAAATAAAAATTTGAACTTCAGAAAAGTGAATTTGCTGCCATGAGCTTAAATTCTTCCCTACAACATCAATCAATGATTATTAATGAGCATGTCTCATTGTTGTTGACTAATTAAACGTTACTTCACTTATAAGATCACTTATATCAATGACTCAGTATTTTCAAAATAATATCTCAAAACCATGCATGGGTAAGACATCCATTAAAAGAAAATGGATTTTCATGTAATAGAATGAAAAAGTTAATTGGTATGGTTTCAGACATCATACTGCAACTAACCTTTAAAAGCTACCATTTATCAGATTCCAAGATGGCAGAATAGGGAAAGCATACTGCTCTAGGCTAGGGGTAAATATTGAAAAAAAAAGAATAAGTAAAGAAAAGAAAAACAAAGTGGAAGAAGCATATTGTCAGGGAAGAGTTAGAAAACTACAGTGGAAATTCTAGGAAAGAAAGTGAAATGCTATGGTTCAGTGTGGAAGGTGCAGCTATGCAACACAAGCACAAACACAACACATGACCCAGCAGTCGAGAGCTGGAGAAAGCACCAGCTTTGGAGAGTAGAGTGAGATCAGACTGCAGCAGCCCATGCCACTGGTGATGTAGCTGGAGGGAGAGATTGGCATATGTTTGGCCTGGAGCCCTTAGAGGGATAGGGTACCCACTGACCCAGTGAAAAAAATGGGGCACATTTCTGTCTACCCATCCCCCACACGATGGCACCCAGCAATCTGTTGAGAGAGGGTGGGCCCATTTTGAGCACAAGCAGCAGCTGCAGAAGTTCTTGTGTGTGCATCCAGCAACTGGCTTGGACAATAACCAAGACAGAGATTGAATCAGTAACAAAGACCTCCCAACAAAGAAAAGCCCAAGACTAAATGGATTCACTGCTGAATTCTACTAGACATTTAAAGAAGAACTAATTCCAACTCTTCTCAAGCTATTCAAAACAATCTAAAGAGACACAATTCTCCTAAACTCCTTCTGTGAAGCCAACATCACACTAATTTCTAACCCAGAAAAAAGAAACAACAGAGAAGGAGAACTATAGCCTATATCCCTATGAACATAGAGGTGGAAATCCTCAACAAAGTATTAGCTAATCAAAACCAACAACACATCAGAAAGATCATCCACCCAAACCAAGTTGGAATTATCCCTGGTAAGCAGGGATGGTTCAACATTCATAAATCAATAAATGTAATACATCACATTAAGAAACTGAAGAACAGGCCGGCGCCATGGCTTAACAGGCTAATCCTCCACCTTGCGGCACCAGCACACTGGGTTCTAGTCCCAGTCAGGGTGCCGGATTCTATCCCCGTTGCCCCTCTTCCAGGCCAGCTCTCTGCTATGGCCCGGGAAGGCAGTGGAGGATGGCCCAAGTCCTTGGGCCCTGCACCCGCATGGGAGACCAGGAGAAGCACCTGGCTCCTGCCATCAGATCAGCGAGATGCGCTGGCCGCAGCAGCCATTGGAGGGTGAACCAACGGCAAAAAGGAAGACTTTTCTTTCTGTCGCTCTCTCTCTCTCACTATCCACTCTGCCTGTCAAAAAAAAAAAAAAAAGAAAAGAAAGAAAGAAAGAAACTGAAGAACAATATGATTATTGCAATAGAGAAAATATTTGATAAAATATAGTATCATTTCATGATGAAAACTTTAAGCAAATTGGATATAGAAGGAAAATTCCTCAACACAATGAGGGAAATCTTTGGCAAACCCACAGTTGTCATTTTATTGAATGGGGAAAAATTGGAAGCAGTCCCACTAAGATCTGGAATGAGATAAGGATGCCAAGTCTCACTATTGCTGTTCAATATAATCCTGGAATTTTCAGCCAGAGCCATTAAGCAAAAAAAGAAATCAAAGGGATACAATTTGGAAAGAAGGAAGTCAAATTATCCCTATTTGCAGATGACATGATTCTATATATAGGAGACCCAAAAGACTCCACTAAGAGACTATTGGAACTCAAAAGATTCTGATTAAGTGGTAGGATAGGCCAGTGCCATGGCTCACTAGGCTAATCCTCTGCCTGCAATGCTGGTACCCTGGGTTCTAGTCCCAGTTGGGGTGCCGGATTCTGTCCCGGTAGCTCCTCTTCCAGTCCAGCTCTCTGCTATGGCCTGGGAGTGCAGTGGAGGATGGCCCAGGTCCTTGGGCCCTGCCACCTGCATGGGAGACCAAAGGAAGCACCTGACTTCTGGCTTCAGATCGGTGCAGTGCGCCAGCTGTAGCAGCCATTTGGGGGGTGAACAAATGGAAGGAAGACCTTTCTCTCTCTCTCTCTCTCTCTCTCTCTCTCTCACTGTCTAACTCTGCCTGTCAAAAAAAAAAGTGGCAGTATATAAGATGAACATACAAAAATCAATAGCCTCTGTGTACACAGACAATGCCATGACTGAGAAAGAACTTCTAAGATCATTCCCATTCACGATAGCTACCAAAAAATTAAATACCTTGGAATAATTTAACCAATGGAATCAAAGATCTCTATGATGAAAATTATGAAACATAAAAGAAACAAATAGAAGAAGACACAAAAAACTGGGAAAATCTTTCATGATGCTGGATTGAAAGAATTAATAGCATCAAAATGTCCATACTACTGAAAGCAATTACAGATGCAATGTGATCCCAATGAAAATATTAATGACATTCTTTTCAGTTCTAGAAAAAAAACAATGCTAAAACTCGTATGGAAACACAAGAGACCCTGAATAGCTAAAGAATTCTTATATAACAAAAACAAAGATGAGGGGGTGGGTGCTATGGTATAGCAGGTAAAGCTGCTAAGTGTAGTGCTGACATCCCATATGGGTGCCAGTTGAAGTCCCAGCTACCCCACTTCTTATCCAGCTCTCTATTATGGCCTGGGAAATCAGTAGAAGATGGCCCAAGTCCTTGGACCCCTGCACCCACATGGGAGACCTAGAAGATCCTGGCTCCTGGCTTTAGATCGACCCAGCTCCAGCCATTGAGGCCATTTGGGGAGTGAAACAGCAGTGGAAGATTTCTCTCTCTCTCTCTCTCTTTTCCTCTGCCTCTCTGTAACTTTGCCTTTCAAATAATAAATAAATATTTTAATAAAAAAATCTATGTTAAAAAATAACAAAGCTGGAGGCGTCACAATACCAGATGTCAAGGCATACTACGGGGTAGTTATAATCAAAACAGCCTGGTATTGGCACAAAAATAGACATGCAGTCCAATGGAACAGAATAGAAGATCAATGGAACAGAATAGAAACTCCAGAAATGAATCTATGCAGCTACAAACAACTTATCTTTGACAAAGGAGCTAAAATCAATCCCTGGAGCAAAGACAGTCTCTTCAATGAATAGTGCTGGGAAAACTGAGTCACTGCATACAGAGGTATGAAACAAGACCCCTACTTTATACATTACACAAAGATCCACTCAAAATGGCTGAAGGTCCTAAATCGATGACTAAATACCATCAAATTACTAGAGAACTTGTGGAAGCTCTGCAAGACATAGGCATAGGCAAAGACTTCTTGGAAAGGACCCCAGAAGCAAAAGCAATCAAAGCCAAACTTGACAAATGGGATTACATCAAACTGAAAAGCTTCTGTCCTATAAAAGAAACTTTCAACAAAGTGACGAGGCAACCAACAGTATTGGAGAAAATATTTGTGAACTATGCAACTGATAAAGGATTCATATCCAGAATCTATAAAGAGATCAAGAAACTCAACAACAACAAACAATCCAGTTAAGAAATGGGCAAAGGACTTGAACAGGCATTTTCTAAAAGAGGAAATCCATATGGCCAACAGACTCATGTAAAAATGATCAGGATCACTAGCCATCAGGGAAAGGAAAATCAAAACCAAAATGAGGTTTTATCTTACTCCAGTTAGAATGGCTTTCATATAGAAATCAAGAAACAACAAATGCTGGTGAGGATGTGGGAAATAAGGTTCCATAATCCACAGTTTGTCAGAATGTAATCTGGTACACTTATTGTGAAAGACAGTATGGAGATTCCTCTGAAATCTAAAAATAAATCTACCATTTGACCCAACCATTCCATTCCTGGAATTTGCCCAAACAAAATGAGATAAGCAGATGAAAGTGCTATCTGTAGCCCCGTGTTCATTGTAGCTCAATTCTCTATAGCTAAGATATGGAATCAATCCAAATGTCCTTCAACTGATGACTGGATAAAGAAATTATGGCATATATATACACTATGGAATACTATTCAGTGGTTTAAAAAATAAAATACTGTCTGTTACAACAAAATGGTTGCAACTGGAAACTGTTATATTTAGTGAAATAAGCCAGTCCCAAAAAGACAGATTAAAAATTAAGAGTAGTAACAGCAGAGAGAGGAAGAAGAAGGATGGGAGTGTGGGTGGGAGGGAGGGTAGGGTGAGAAGTATCACTATGCTCCTAAATCTGTATATATGAATTACATGAAATTTGTATACCTTAAATAAAATTTAAAAACACAAAAATAAAACAAAGCAAAACAAAAACTACCATTTGTCAAGTTTTTGGGTAAAATATCTATAATTATTGGAAAATGGTATTAAAATAAAAATTACTTCCAATTATACATCCTTGTGAGACTGAATTTCTTTGTTTATTTCAACCTAAAGAAACATTGCAACAACGTGAATAGAGAAGCAGAAAGGACAAATGAGTTTTTTTCTGCCAAACTGGATTGTAAAGGCATCTGTAAATGTCAAACATTGTCCCTCTTTTTGTAAATGTTTTCTTTTGGAATATATAGTTATCTCCAATAAAAGTGTTTTTATGCTTACTTTCAATGGTTTGCTATTGATTTTTAAAATGAATAAATATTTTAGATTGTTCTCACTTTTAATTCCTAATATAATATATATGGATATATAAAATCCATATAAGAAGTACTTTTTGTTTTGAAGGTTTTTATTTAATAAATACAAATTTTCATATGTACAGCTTTTTGGGATATAGTGTTTCTTCCCCCAATTCCCGCCCTTCCACCTCCACTCCCATCCCACCTCCCACTCCCTCTCTCATTCCATTTTCCATTAAGATTCATTTTTAATTGACTTTATATACAGAAGACTAACTCAATACTAAGTAGAGATTTCAACTATTTTTACCCACACAGACACACAAGTATAAAGCACAGTTTGAAGAGAAGTTTTACCATAATTCTCATAGTACAACTCATTAAGGACAGAGGTCCAACATGGGGAGGAAGTGCACAGTGACTCCTGTTGTTGATTTAACAACGGACACTCTTATTTATGATGTCAGTGATCACCCGAGGCTCTTGTCATGAGCTGCCAAGGCTATGAAAGCCTCTTGAGTTCACAAACACCATGGGTTTTTAGACAGGACAATATGCAAAGTGGAAGTTCTCTCCTCCCTTCAGAGAAAAGTATGTCCTTCTTTGCTGGCCCCTTTTTTCCACTAGGGTCTCACTCACAGAGATCCTTCATGCAGAACCATTTTTGCCACTATGTCTTGGCTTTCCATGCCTGAAAAAGCGGTACTTTTTAAGAATGTAAAGACGCATTAAACAAAACATTTTTATAACTTCTGATTTAAATAATATCATTAATTGCTGACAAAAAAACATTTCAAATATTATCCTTATTTCCTATTGAAACTAGGCCACTATGACATGGTATTGCCAAAAATTATATTGAGTCTGAATCTGATCCATGATCTATACCTAACTACCAATTTATTGGAAATACAATGGATGAACAGGAGGGAAATGTAGTCAGTAAAATACAAGCCAAGGAGGACATTGAAGAAAAAAAATGACCTGGTTTCTTCAGGAATGGAAGGTCTGAGGGAAGTGGAGGAATTGAGAGACACAAACAGACTTCCGAAGGAACATAAGAGGTAGATCAACTAGCTTTTACCTCCAGAATTTCTCTGGAACCTGATTCAAAAATTGTTAAATTCTTATATGACAATGAAAAAAGTGAATACTGATATGCATTTTGTTGATATTTAAGAAGTGATTAATTCTTAGCTGTGATAACATTATTGGAGTATGTGGCTATCATTTCATTTTTTTTTTCTTTTTTGACAGACAGAGTGGACAGTGAGAGAGAGAGAGACACAGAGAAAGGTCTTCCTTTTGCTGTTGGTTCACTCTCCAATGGCCGCCGCGGCCGGCACACTGCGGCCGGCACACCGCGCTGATCTGAAGGCAGGAGCCAAGTGCTTCTCCTGGTCTCCCATGGGGTGCAGGGCCCAAGCACTTGGGCCATCCTCCACTGCACTCCCTGGCCACAGCAGAGAGCTGGCCTGGAAGTTTTTATGTAGAGATTCCTTATACTTTAAAGGTGTAATTTCCACAAGTGAAATTGTGTAAAGCCTGAGATTGATTTCAAAGTAATCTTGGGAGGTTACATGTAATAATACATGAAACAAGATTTTCCATGAGTTGATTGCTGTCACTGGATGTATTACATTGGGTTCATTATGCTATAATTCCCCTTACTGTCTTGTATATTTGCAAATTTTTGTAATGACAAGTTGGACAAACATGCAGGCAGTGAAAACTCAGCATAGTCCTATGGGAGGATTGCAATCCTGCAGATAGTCAAAGATTGACTATTTTAGTGAAAACAGAAAACTCACTATCTCTATGGGGTTGATAATGCCAATGACAGAGCTAAGAGATGTCATGTAGAGGTCAGAATTGAGGAGAATTAGAACTAGAACTTCAAAAGGAATTGCTAGGGCTAAATATGTCCCCTCAAAACTCACACATTGAAGTGTTAGCCTCCACTGTATGATGTGTCTGGGGGAAGGATCTTAGGGAGGTCAGTAGGTTTAGATAAAGTCATGGAGCCCCTACAATAGGATTAGTACCATTATAAGAAGAGATCAAAGAGAAATCTCTCTCTCTCTCTCTTTCTCTCTCTCTCTCTCTCCCCTTCCCCATTCCAACCCCTCCTCCATCCCCACCACCACCTGTGAAGACACAGCAAGAAGATGGCAATTTGCAGAGCAGAGGGTGGGAGCATCACCAGGAACCAAATCCACCAGCTCTTTCATCTTTGGCTTCCCAGCTCCAGAACTCAAAAATCAATGTCTGCTCTCCAAGTGGCCCAGTCTATGGTGTTCTGTTACATCAGCCCAAGCAGACTAAAAGGGGAATTCTACACCAAAGAATGTGGCCAGCAGCCAGACCACCAGTGGAATTAGAATCGGAAATTTCAGAAATACCTTATGTTATTAATGAATTCTTTAGTCATTTAATATTTATTGTCCATCATTGTTGCAAGCCTTCCTCTAAGCACAGAGATCCAACAGTGCCCAAGAGAGATGAGTTTCTATTTCTGTAGAATTTAAGTAAGCATATCATTTTAGGTAACAATTTAAAACCTGAAGAAGAATAAAATGAAGAAAGCAATAAAACATGTTATGAAATATAATTGAGTGAATGGGTTTCCATGTCCTTAGAGAGAAAAGACAGAACAAGAATGAGCTTTGGAGTGGGAGTGGAGGGGAAGCAAGGGTTTTCCTCCAGTTTCACCCTCCTGAGAGTTGGCAAAGTGAGGCTGTGTCTGGGGGAGGGGAGTACAGGTGTACAAGCTTGGACCATTTCAGCATAGAGCTGGTATATTTAAAGTCATAGGACAAAATAAGGCCAGATTGACAGAGGCCAGGGTTAGACTTTGGTCACATGTGGAGTTTGGAAGGGACTCAGGAGCCACGGAAGAGAAGGAAAAGAATCAGCTGCTGAGGTAGGGATCTGGAATCTGTTAATAAACTGCTTCAAAAAGAGCTCTAGTGAGCAGCAACGGTGCCCACTGCTGCTGAGTCGTCTGGAGAGATGAGAATGGACACTGAAGTCAGTGTCTGTCTTTATCAGGAGCCCTCTTGGCTGAAGTGGGCTGCAGAGAGTCTGAGGGAGGAGTGGCGCTGTGAAGGAGTCACACTGCATTGAGTCAATGAATGGCCCAAGCGCTAGAGGGGTGTGTGATAGAAGAAGGCTCTCTTCATGATGGGAAGGGTGGATGCACGTGGTCTGCAGGAGGGAGTGATCAGAGAAGGGGAGGCAGGTAGTACAGGAAGTAAGTCTTCAGAGAGCTGAGATGGAATGAATCCACAGCATTGAGTGAAGCCCAGACGGTCCATCCCATTTGTAACAGCTGGGAAGCTAGAGTCAGTTTGACTCTAGAGGAGATGGGTTTGTAGACTCGGTGATGGGAGGGGGTGGAAGTTCTATTCTAATCATGATCAGAGACAAGGTCATTTGTCGAATGAGAAAGCTGACAGAGCTATGGGATGGTGCAGAAATAGTCATCAAAAGTGAGAGGGAATGGGCTAGAGGAACAGAGCAGAAATGTCAGGGGTCCCTAGGTCATACTTGAGGTTTATAGTCATAAACTTGAATGAGACTGTGTGTTCAGCAGGGTTGTGTGTTTTCCTGCAGTTGTATCAAGATGCTCAGGGGCAGAGGCTCAGAGCAAGAGAGAGGCTTTACTCTAAGCCAGTGTTGATTCTTAGAAAAAGCACGCAGTAAAATGCAATCACACAATCATACAAACCAACTTAGAAGTCTAACAGATTTTCTGGTGTCTAGCATTGAACAAAACACAGAATTTATGTATATAACAAAATAAGCTGATAAAAACTTCATTATATAGGATTATAACTTTATAAAGAATTAGTATAAATAAAGGACCAACAAAAATAATGCTTGTAATCTTTTCATGATTCAGAAGATGATGTGGAAACTTGGGGTTATAAACACCAGTGTACTCTGTTAGTGAAAGAAGTACCAGTCCTGATGTTCAAGACAAGGAAAGGTTGATTATACTTGATAGAATCCAGCTTACATTTTAATCAAAATCACCTGACTACAACCTACCACACTGAAAATGCTGTAGGAAAGAAAATCACAGAACTCAAAACTCTTTTTTTAGGTCTGAGATCGGTGGTATAGATGGGGAAAGACAATTTACAAGTCACTGACTGTGGGCACAGAGAAACATAAATTTCAGGTACAAAAGAAATGAAAGAAAAGAGCTATATAAAAGAAAAGATTTCTTCTTTAAGGTTTATTGCATTCATTTAATTCCATTTCTGGAAATAATGGAAAGTGACTTAAGGTCATTTTTTCTTTTTCTAGAAAATTCTGAAAGATTATGCTTCTGATTAGTAAGAGGAAGATAGGAATAACTTACAAAAATCACCATGAAAGACTTATAAAATATAATAGCTATAAAGTAGACTCTTTTTTTGAAGAAGTAGGAATTTAAGATCTTTGGGGGGAAAAAAAACATTCTCCAAGAAGATCCATGAGATAAGTGGAGAAAGGGTTTACATTTTTTTGACAAAAAGCTTAGGGTGCATATTAAAATGGAAATTCAAGGGGGAAGATATCAGGTGATAAATAAGACTACAACAATAAATTGTGTAACCTTGCAAATACTTATGCTCACAAATCTGCTAGTTCCTCATGGAGTTGCTAGATAAGGGCAGGTTTCTTTGAAGCAAATGTTGTCAATGTTAGTATGTGGTGGAAGATATAGGCTTCTGCTGTCCTTTAAAACACATGGAGCTCCTATACTTTAAAATGAACTCTTATGTGATACATGTGATATGAGGAGCCGAGGGCAATACTAAATGGTTAAAAAAATCTTTGCACAGTATGAAGTAATATGTAAGCAAAATATTTTGTTAATATGACTTCTGTCTGTAAAGTACATTTTTCTTAAAAATAATAGTCCCGAATATCTTCACAAAGGTATATCAAGTGTCCTAAAAGCATTTTAAGACAAAAAAGGAAATGCCAAATATTTTCTTTAAAAAAAAAAGATTTATTTTATTTATTTGAAAGAGTTACAATGAGAAGTAGAGGCAGAAAGAGAGAGAGGTCTTCCATCAGCTGATTCACTCCCCAAACAGCCTCAATGGCCAGAGCTGAGCTGATCCAAAGTCAGGAGCCAGGAGCTTCCTCCAGGTCTCCCACATGGGTGCAGGGGCCCAAGCACTTGGACCATCCTCCGCTGCTTTCCCAGGTGCATTAGCAGGGAGCATCCAAGACTTAAACGGTGCCCATATGGGCTACCAGTGCTGCAGGACGGAGCTTTAACTCACTTAGCCACAGCGCCTCCCCTATACCAAATATTTTCTATAGATCAAGGAAAGACAAAGCTATGTTTCTTAATATCATTGTAAATTGGTAGACTCTGGAAGATGCTAGTGAAACACGAGTATAAATTCTTGGTCCCCTTCTGACCCTTCTAGGTCACGAGGAGCATGCCCTTGGAAGGCAGTTCTTGAAAGAGGTTGTAATTAAAGCCTCAGTTGGTGCCAGCCCCCCCCCCCCTCCGCTTTCTCTCATGCCTTGTCATGTGATTCCTCCTCTGCTCACACTCTGCCATTTCATCTCCACCCTCAAGAGGCCAAACTAATATAATCACTCAGTCTTGGACTTGAACTTCCAAAACTGTGAGCTAAATAAATGTCTTATCTTTTTGAAGTTAGTCACCTCAGGTATTTCATTGTAGTAATGGAAAGATGACTAATACACTCAGTAACCATCAATAATCTGCTTTTCAATTAATTCAGTTGCTTATAGTGCCATATCAGTTACCAACTTTCAATAAATTCTGGCATAAATTAGCAATTGTCTCTGTGAATATGGGTGACTGGAGCAGGGATCCCCAAACATTTTCTGCAAAGGTCCAGATAGCAAATAGTTAAGATTGGCATTCTGCATAAATACCTGAACACACCCACCTGATGATTCCACAAAGAGTCCCAAAATGCATTTCCCCCATTTAAAAGATATATCAACCTGTGTACATTTGTACATTTCACACAACTGTCCCTGTCGCCAACCAAGTACAAATGCAATTATCTGCCTCCAGGCTCCAAAGTCAGCCCTCTTGTAATGAACCAGAAGGGGGTTTACTGCAGACCACACTGAGAACCAAGGTCCTTCACAATCATTGCGCATTTGAAGTTTTTCTTTGCAAAGCCCAAGCCCATGATCACAATTGCCTTATGAGATACTTTACTCCTTTCATTGCATAATTGAACTGATTGTATGAGTCAATATTCATCAAATAGAGCACAGGACGTATTCACCAATAGACCAAACAAGACTAGGGAACAGGCAAAACAGGACAGAGAAGTCCTTGTTCTCTTTGCCCCAAGTGACAGCAATAATAACTTCAGCTATATGACCACAAGGGACTTGAAAAGTGACAGTGATAGGGACAAAGGGAGTCCACTCTATCAACCCTTAGAAGCATCATTGACAAACCTTGAAAATTTTTAAACATGAAAGATTGTGATTCTGCCTTTGAACTTGACAAGTTCCTCAAGCACCTGCAACATGAAAGTGCTAAGGGGATGTGGATTTCCAAGCGTAGGTTGTCTGCTTTGTGGAACTGTTGGTCCTTTGGTGATTCTTAGCTTGTCTAGAGGCATTGAGCAGAAAAGGTCAACTTTGAATTCCAGCAGTTTCCTGACAGCAAAATGAAAATAGACATGGCACAAATAACATGTCTCTAACAAAGAAATACAGGTTTTCAGACTTCTTTAAAAGTCTAGTAGTTTCTGTTCTCCTATGTTTCAAACAGAATAAGCTGAAAACATTGCCAGATATGGTAAAGAAAATTGAACATACATGTCAACTTTCCCATATAAAAAGTTAAAAAATAACAACTAAACAGAAACTTCCCTCATTGGAAAAAAAGGAATGTGTACTATAAAAGAGCTGCAGTTACTAAAAGGTATCGGAAAAAAATTCATGCCATTTTTTTTGATAATTTACATTTTCCAATTCTCAAGCTAACACAAGAAGGAACAAAACTATTAATAATGATTACCTTAGGATGGTGAAGTTGTGAGTGGATTTTAATTTCTGTTTTATGCTTTTCTGTATTTTTGCTCTTTTTGCATTCACTGTATTTTCATAAGCAGGTGCACACAACAATAATATCATACTCCTTTCTTAATACTCATGTAATCTCTGGTAGAACCTTCTCCAGGAAAGCTTCCTAACTACCCACTCCTCTGGAACTAGAGTAGGGAAGACAGTGAACAGTGACCCTATGTTTGATGTTTGCCAACAGTTTTTAAATCTTGCCCTCACATGCCCCATCTGGACAAGCTGATGAGAAAGATCAGCCTGGTGCTCCTTGTTTTGGATCCAGCAGAAGATTCAAACCTAACCCTAAACCCTCACCCAATAAAAACCCAGAGCCCATCTCCCTTCCTTGACCTCTCCAGAGATCTCAATATTGTCAGTAATAAGACTGTCCACCCCTCTCTTGGGGTATGTGTGCTCACCATGGATCTTGACATCTGAACCCAAATTTGGGTGGAACATTTTCCTGCTTTTTCAGAGAGGTCTCAACAGGGAAATCCCTCAGTATGCACTACTTTATTATGTCTACCTCTTGACTTACTAAACCAAATATGATCTGTTCAAGTGTCCATGGGCTCCACTTCCTGTGAGCTACTTGAGACAGGAGCTATTTATTGTTCATTTTTTATCCTTCAACCAGCAGTCCCGGGAATGTAGTAGGTATTTGCATTGCACAACAGCTAGGAATTGCTTCACAAATTTCCGGTACATGAAACATTTATTCCTTCACTTTTTTCTAAGTTGATTCAATTGAATCTGACTACCCTCATGAAGCATAGGCAGCAGGAAAATTAAAAAACTTCCAGGACCTGGAAACCTTGGGAAATTGAATGAAAGCTCAAACTTTCAGTTCCTCCTGAGTGCAGGTACTTGTTTAGGACCTTGTGCCCACCTGCGGGTATGGACCCTGCTGGAAACATCCAATACCAAGCTCAGCCTCAGTGCCTTCAGGCCCAAGCTAAATGCAAAACCTCCTCCTAGTGGCCTCTCCACTTCATCATGGCATTATACTGGGTTGCAAATCTTTACCACTGGTAAGCGTGAAGTCTTTATCACCAGGCAAATGTGGTTCCCTATCCCTCCACTTCCCCCTACTTCCTTTGCCACACCCTCAACAGTTGTGGACTGTTTCTTTCTCTACCAGAATTCATATGTTGAAGTCCAACTTCCTAGTGTGGCCATAGTTTATATGAGGCCTTTAAGGAGGGACATAAAGTTAAATGAAGTTTTAAGAATGGAGCTCTGATCCAATAGAACTAATGTCCTTGTAAGAACAGAAATCAGACAGCCTGCTCACTATATGAAATATTGAGTACATAGAGATGGTGGCTACATATAAGCTGCACCCACATGGGAGACCTGGAAGAAGCTTCTGGCTCCTGACTTCAGAACTGCCCAGCTCTGGCCATTGCTGACATTTGGGGAACCATTTAAGTGAACCAGTGGATGGAAGACCTCTGTCTCTCTCCCTCCTCCTCTCCCTCCCTCTCTCTCTCTCTCTCTCTCTCTCTCTCTCTGTAACTCTGCCTTTCAAATAAAATAAATAATAAATATTTTAAAAGTAACTCAAGGCCGGCACCGTGGCTCAACAGGCTAATCCTCCGCCTAGCGGCGCTGGCACACCAGGTTCTAGTCCCGGTCGGGGCGCCAGAGTCTGTCCTGGTTGCCCCTCTTCCAGGCCAGCTCTCTGCTGTGGCCAGGGAGTGCAGTGGAGGATGGCCCAAGCCCTTGGGCCCTGCACCCCATGGGAGACCAGGAGAAGCACCTGGCTCCTGCCTTCGGATCAGCGCGATGCGCCTGCCACAGCGCGGCGGCCGCCGCAGCCATTGGAGGGTAAACCAACGGCAAAGGATGACCTTTCTCTCTGTCTCTCTCTCTCTCACTGTCCATTCTGCCTGTCAAAAATAAAAAAATAAAATAAAATAAAATAAAAAGTAACTCAAAACCCAAAGTCTTTGCTTGCACTCTTTGTAATTGACTCTCAATAAATCCAGTTACAAATAATTGATTAACCAATACATGAAAAGCTAATGACTTAAATGTTTTAACCCAATCTAAGATTCTCTTTTTCTATTTTTTACTAAAGATTTATTTAAAGATTGAAAGTCAGAGTTGCAGAGAGGAAATCTTTCATCTGTTGGTTCACTTCGCAGATGGCCACAATGGCTAGGATTATGCCAGGTCAAAGCCAGGAGCCAAGAGCTTCTTCCAGGTCTCCCTTGTGGCTGGCAGGGACCCAAACACTGTACCATTTCTGCTGCTTTTCCCAAACCATTTTCAAGGAGCTGAATTGGATGCAAACCAGTGCCCATATGGAATACTGGCATCTCAGGTGGCAGCCTTAGTGGCCATGCCACAGTGCCAGCCCTGTAAGATTCTTCATATAGCGTGATTACGGTAGGGGAGGGTAGGATGATTTGTTGTGATGAATGCATTTTTTTCTGGCTTTTACCACCTTGGGTTTTTTTTAACTTTTATTTAATAAATATAAATTTCCAAAGTACAGCTTATGGATTACAATGGCTTTTTCCCCCGACCACCTTGTTTTGTATATTTATAGGAGTTCCTGTCTGCTTAAATTTTAAAAAAGCCTTTTTAGATCCAATGACATAATTTTCATCCAATGGCATTCATCCATTTGCATTGTGTAGTTCCTTGAATTTTGTCATATATACACTATCCTATAAGCGGCACTACAATTAAGATATCCACTTTGCCAGTCAAAAAAAAAAAAAAGATATAGAACATTTCTTTTTTTTTTTTTTTTTTTTTTGACAGGCAGAGTGGACAGTGAGAGAGAGACAGAGAGAAAGGTCTTCCTTTTGCCGTTGGTTCACCCTCCAATGGCCGCCGCGGTAGGCGCGCTGCGGCCGGCGCACCGCGCTGTTCCAATGGCAGGAGCCAGGTGCTTCTCCTGGTCTCCCATGGGGTGCAGGGCCCAAGCACTTGGGCCATCCTCCACTGCACTCCCTGGCCACAGCAGAGAGCTGGCCTGGAAGAGGGGCAACCGGGACAGGATCGGTGCCCCGACCGGGACTAGAACCCGGTGTGCCGGCGCCGCAAGGCGGAGGATTAGCCTGTTGAGCCACGGCGCCGGCCAAGATATAGAACATTTCTATCACACCCCAAAAGTTTCCTCCTTCCTCTTTGAAGTCAATTTTCCCTCCTATCCCAACCCCAGACAGCCGCTACTACAGTGCTTTCTGCCATGATTCTACCTTTTCTAGAATTTTATTTAAGTGGAATTATAAAATATGTGTCTGGCTACAAAATGTCCATAATGTTGTGTGAGCTAATCAGTACTTTGGATGGAGTAGTGCTCTATTGTAAGGATATACCACATTGTGTCCACTTAACAGCTGACAGGCATAGGGGTTCTTTCCAGCTCTTGGTTTTACAAACACTCCTGCTCTGAACATTTGAGCACAAATCTCTGTGTGGATTGATGCTGTGCTTTCATTTCTCTTGTTGAACACGCAGGGGTGGAACTGCTGGGTCACATGATAAGGAGTGTTGCAGGGAACTGCCAAAATGTTCTCCAAAGTGACTGACTAGCAGCTTTCTAATCAGGGATGTGGAAGAATTTGATTTGCTACTCATCTTTCCATCACTTCTCATTGTCAGTCTCTTTAATTTTAGCTGATTGTATTTAATTCCAGCTGGATGTGTAGTTGTATTGCACTGTGGTTTTAATTTGCAATTCTTTAATGATTAAAGACACTAACTATGCTTGTATTTTCTTATACTTATTAACAACTTTTTCCTCCATTTTATTTTATCATGTTGCTTAAATACAAAGCAGCAAGAATTCCAGGTAAGATCTGGGCACTTGTTCCTTATCAAACCTCTATGTTGCAACTTCTCTCCATATGTGACTTGCTTTTTAAATTTCTTTATATTGCTTTTTAAAGGATAGCATTCCTAAATTTGTCCAGTTTATCAATTTGTTCTCTGGGAGTTCATACTCTTTGTGTCTTGTGATGGTTAATTTTATGGTCAGCCTGACAAGGCTTGGGGATGCCCAGATGGCTGACAAAGCATTATCTCCAGATGAGAGAATTTCTGGAAGAGAATGACATTCCAATCCAAAAACTGAGTAAGGAAGATCACCCTTCCCAATGAGTGCTGTCATGACCTAATCCAGTGATCAGAAATAGAACAAAAAGAGAGGAAGAGAAAATTCTCTTTGTCTTTCTTCCTGAGTTGGTCCATCCATCTTCTGTCTTCAAACATCAGAGCTCCTGGTTCTGGGGCCTTCACACTCCAGAACTTATACCAAAGCTCATTTTTTCATTATATGGACATCCAGGCCTTTCAATACCATCTGTTGAGAAAATTGTCCTTTCCCCCATTGAATTATGATGGCATTTTTGTTCAAAATTCATTGGCAAATTCGTGTAGGTCCATTTCTGAACTATCCCTTCTGTTCCATTGATCTATATGTCTCTATCCACGTCAATACTCAACTGCTTTGATTACTGTTTCTTTAGGGGAAAACTTGAAATCAGACACTGTAAACCCCTCAATATTATTTATTTGCAAAGTTATTATAGTTATCCTAGAACTTTGCAATTTCATAAAAATGTTAGAATGAGGCTACCAGTTCTACAAACAATAAAATTGGATTGTAATGACTTTATAGGTCAAAGTGGGAAAAACTGGCATTTTAACACAATGAGTCTTTAAATCCAGGAGCAGAGTATATCTCTGTATATATTTAGATGTGCCTTAATCTGCATTATCAGTATCTTTGTAGTTTTCCATATACATGTCTTTAAATTTTACTTTAAAATGTATCCTTTAGTATTTCATATTTGCTATTGTAATATTGCTATTTAAAATTTCATTTCAGGGGCCGGCACCATGGCTCACTTGGTTAATCCTCCACCTGTGGCGCTGGCATCCCATATGGGCACCGGGTTCTAGTCCTGGTTGCTCCTCTTTCAGTACAGCTCTCTGCTGTGGCCTGGAACAGCAATGGAGGATGGCCCAAGTGCTTGGGTGCCTGTACCTGCTTGGGAGACCAGGAAAAAGCAGCCGGCTTCTGGCTTCGGATCAGCGCAGCACTGACCATAGTGGCCATTTGAGGGGTGAACCAATGGAAGGAAGGCCTTTCTCTCTGTCTCTCTCTCTCTCACTGTCTATATGTAAAAATAAATAAATAAATAAATAATTCATTTTAGTCTCTAGTCTTTATTTAAAGTAAATAGTAGAATTGAAGGGTCGGTGCTGAGGCATAGTAGGTAAAGCCACTGCCTGCAGTGCCTACATCCCATATGGGCACTGGTTTGAGTCCTGGCTGCTCCATTTCCGATCCAGCTCTCTGCTATGGCCTGGGAAAGCAGTAGAGGATGGCCCATGTCCTTGGGCCCCTGTACCTGCATAGGAGACCCAGAGGAAGCTCCTGGCTCCTGACTTCGGATTGTTGCAGCTCCAGCTGTTGCAGCCATCTGGGGAGTGAACCAGCAGATGGAAGATCTCTCTCTCTCTCTCTCTCTCCCTGTCTCTCTGTCTCTCTCTCTCTGCCTCTCCTTCTCTCTCTGTGTAACTCTGCTTTCAAATAAATAAACAAATCTTTAAAATAAATAAATAAATAGAATTGAAATTTTAAAATTGCGCTTGTATCCTGGGGCTTTGCTAAACTCACTTATTTATTCAAGTAGGTCATTTTATGTGGGTTTCCTAGGATTTTTACATAGATGATCATACATAGATGAGACAGCAAAACTTTAGGTTTTATTTTCTGAAGTATATGTTTCTTCCTCCACTGTTACTGCTCTGGGAGGGACACTCAGGACAAGGTTGAACCTGAGTGGTGAGAGTGAGTGCACGTCTTTGCCTGTCTCAGAGTTGTAGAACAACTTCCTGACCATTTTGTCTGCTGTGGAGTCCAACAGAGACCTGGATCGCCTACACCTCTGAACCTAAGTTCAGTTTCCTTGGCAGATCCCTCATCCCCCTCCCACCTCATACAGACACATATACCAGAGCTGCAAGCCCACCTCCCCTCTCCTCATGGAACAGCCTTTGCAGAATCATGACGACCAAGCTTTACACAATGTCTTTAATGCTTCCAGGTAATCTCAGAATCACCACCCTAGTCTGACCTTCCACCATCGCTTGCTAGGATGACTACATAGCTCTTAATTGGCCTCCTTGCTTCCGCCCTTCCTTCCTTCTTACCCTCCTAGTCCCGTCAAGCAACAGCGACCATGTGAAAATGGAAGTCTGCTCTGCTCAGTGCCTGCTGGTCCTGCTCCCCCTTTTCTCAGAGGAGAAACCAACGGCCTCACAGAGTTCTGGGGAGCCCTGCAGCATGCCCCTCGCCCACATTGCAACAACCTCCCTGCTTCCTTTCTCCACTTAAGGACACAGCATCCCTGCTGATCTTCAAGTGGTGCAGCTACACACAGTCCCCACTCAGACCCTTCGCACTTGCTGGTCCCTCTGCCGGGCAAGCTGTTCCCAACAGTGATCTGCAGGGCCCTCCCCTCACTTCTTTCTCCAAACCTTTTCTCAAATGGGCTTCCCCTGTCTGTCCTAATTAAATAAGCAAATAAATCAGCAGAAACCTTACCCCCCCACACACACACTTCATTCCCTTCCCAGCTTTTGTTTTCTCTCCATTAACCTATTACCTAACATATTTAATGTAGATTCAGTAAGGGATTTGGGGGTGGGGGTGGAGGAAGAGAGAGGTTGTTTTGTATACTGCTGTGCCTACAACACTGGCATGTGGCAGGTGTTTAATGAATATTTTTGGAGTGAATGAAGAGATGATAAATAGTGGCATATATTTTTTAAAAGATTACTAAAGACATGGTTGAAAGAGAAATCCACAAGCCACTTCTAGAACTAGCAAACTTGTTTTAAAAATTTTGCAAAGATTCAATATCAAAGATTCTTGGTTTAAAAAAAAAAACACTTTCATTAAATGTATAAAGAGCAATTCCAATTATTTAGAAGCCCCAATAGAGTAGAATTTAAAGACATTATTAGTATTTTAAAGGCTTCTATTCAAGTTATCGGATTTCCTTTGTCTATTCCTCCAGATTACTTTATTTTGAAACATTCAGTGCCTTGTATGTTTACAAATTTACAGCAGAATGCGCCTAGTAGGTGCTCAAAATTATCCATTAAACACCTACCACGTGCTGTTGTTCTAGGCCATAAGTATGCAATAAAATGAAAATTTGTCTTATTCTTACTGGCTCTTTGCAGCACATTTCTAATTTATCTCTGTCATTTCATTGTTCAAAGTTCAGTGTGCCACACTGCATGCTCCCCTGCCCAGACCAGTGCCTGGTTCCTCTAGATAATCAGGGAGAGAATGGGACGCTAACGTGTGGGCTCCAGAGCATGGTTGCATTTAGGTTTTAGCATACACTTGGAATATTAACAAAGACAAAACAGCAGATTCAATTATAGATGTGGAAAGCCTCAGAGACATTAGGAGGAAGGGAAGACAAAGAAACATTAAGTCTTAAAATAATAATAGCATTAGTATTTCACTGTACAAAGCACTTTTGAGAACTTACTCTATTGGAAGCCTCATTCACCATAAACCTTGATGTAAGCATTTCTATCCCTTTAAAGATATAGAAATAGGACTCCTGGAGGCTGGGAGCCCTTTACAGCCACATAACTATTAAGTGACAATGGATTACCAACACGGCCTCCTAGAGCTCTAAATTATATACTTTTTTTTCATTGCATTCTGTTAACATATTAACTGATCCTTGATGAAAAATTATTAAAGCATCTGAAATAAACTGAAATATTAAGACATCTGTGTAAAAGAAAAGGCATACAATCTTGCAAAGAGTATGTCTTCTATTATAATTTCAAGGAAAAGGAACAGGTTGAGATGTAGAAAGGAACCCAACATTCGGTGTCAAAATCAAAAGAAAAGCCAAAATAAAGTAAAAATGAGAGGCATCACAGACTTATGATAGTCTTAGCAGATCAATGTCCTCTCCATGTGCCCCGTCAGCATTTCTGTGTACCCACTGTGCATGAAGAGTTCTGTTGGGCTGAAGAACTTCCTAAGCTCTCAGCAAATGATTGCATACTTGTGGCTGGTTGTTAAGCAGTTTTGATGCTGTCACAGTCTATTGTGCTACTTCTTTATAGTAGTTTCATAAAATATTTCAGTTTTTTTTTATATTATGAAGATTTTTGCTCATTTTTCTGCCATCACATTCAAAGTGAATGCTCAGAAAAATAATTGACACTTATTATGAATTTAGACATAACCAGAATTTCAAAAATGAAGCCAGGGCTTTGAGATGTGAAAAATATTTCAATAATGAATCAAGCCTTGTAAATTTTTTAATATATGTGAAAATAAATATCTTATAAGAACAGAGTAGCAGATCCTAATGTTGTGGTAACTTATAAGCCCAATATAACATCTTTCTTCTTTAATATTTCAGGGAAAAAACAGTTGACTAGATGATAATGATTAAAATTAAATTAAATACAAAATCATTGCATGGTTTTTGAAACCATTTATAAAATAAATGAGTTTTTGAAATATATATGGAAGAAAAACTGGGCTTCATACAAATTTTTCAAAGCAGAGTATCTCATAAATTAATTATATACAAGGATAAATTACACATTTGTATTCTAGGCATCTATTTTGTCTTCAAGGTGACTACATTTGAATTATGAGTTTTAAACTAGACAACATGTAACATGGTAGAATTATTATTCTTAAGGTATTAAAAGAAATATTTCTTAAACATTTAGTTCACACACCCAGTTTACCCTGACATTTTATTTATCATAATTCATACATGTAATGCAATTTTTCTGAAAAAATGCTTAAATTATTTGATTGAGTTGTGTGTTCATATGTAATGCTTGCTGGTTCAATAGGAAGGCAATCAAATCACTTTTTTATTAATTTTAATTTTGATTAATTTATTTTCCCCAGGAAGCTTTTATTTAATGAATACAAACTTCATTCATTTCATAAGCACAACTATAGGAACATAGTGATTCTTCCCATGGTACCTGCCCTTCCACCCACACTCCCACCCTTCTTCCTCCACTCTCTCCTATTCCCATTCTTATTTTTTACAAAGATCTATTTTTAATTAACTTTAAGCACATATGATTAACTTTACTAAGTAAATAGTTCAACAAGTAGTATGAAAAAACAGTTCCTCACAGTAGACACAGGACTGTTCAAAGTCATCACATCTCAAACTGTTAATTTCACTTCTGTAGATTACCTTTTAGGTGCCTTATTAGTTATCACAGACCAGAGAGAAAATATGTTATTTGTCTTTTTGGGACTGGCTTATTTCACTAAGTATAATATTTTCTAGTTTTGTCCATTTGGTTGCAAATGACAGGCTTTCATTCTTTTTCACTTCTGTATAGTATTCCATGGCGTACATATCCCATAATTTCTTTATCTAGTCTATTTTTTATTTTAAAAGATTTTATTTATTTATTTATTACTTTTATTTAATAAATATAAATTTCTGAAATACAACTTTTGGATTATAGTGGCTTTTTCCCTCCCCATAACCTCCCTCCCACCCACAACCATCCCATCTCCCACTACCTCGCCCATCCCATTCACATCAAGATTCATTTTCAATTATCTTATTATATACAGAAGATCAATTTAGCATATACTAAGTAAAGATTTCAACAGTTTGCACCCACACAGAAACACAAAGCACAGAGTACTGTTTTAGTAGTAGTTATACTGTTAATTCACATAGTACAACACATTAAGGACAGAGATCCTACATGGGGAGTAATTGCACAGTGACTCCTGTTGTTGATTTAACAATTGACACTCTTATTTATGGCATCAGTAATCACCCAAGGCTCTTGTCATGAGCTGCCAAGGCTACGGAAGCATCTTGAGTTCACCAACTCTGATCTTATTTAGACAAGGCCATAGTCAAAGTGGAAGTTTTCTCTTCCCTTCAGAGAAAGCTACCTCTTTCTTTGCTGGCCCGTTCTTTCCGCTGGGTTTTCACTCACAAAAATCTTTCATTCAGGTCATTTTTCTTTTTGCCACAGTGTCTTGTATTTCCATGCCTGAAATACTCTCATGGGCTCTTGAGCCAGATCCGAATGCCTTAAGGGCTGATTCTGAGGCTAGAGTATTGTTTAGGACATCTGCCATTCTATGAGTCTGCTGTGTATCCCGCTTTCCATGTTGGATTGTTCTCTGATTTTTAATTCTATCAGTTAATATTAGCAGACACTAGTCTTGTTTATGTGATCCCTTTGACTCTTAGATCTATCAGTGTGATCAATTATGAAGTGAAACTGATCACTTGGACTAGTGAGATGGTATTGGTACATGCCACCTTGATGGGATTGAATTGGAATCCCCTGGCACATTTTTAACTCTACCATTTGGGGCAAGACAGCTTCAGTATGTCCCAAATTGTACATCTCCTCCCTCTCTTATTCCCACTCTTATATTTAACAGGGATCACTTTTCAGTTAAATTTAAATACTAAGAATAATTGTGTGTTAATTAAAGAGTTCAACCAATAGTATTAAGTAGAACAAAAAAAATACTAAAAGGAATAAAGTAGTAAGTTGTTCCTTGACAGTCAGGACAAGGGCTGTTCAGGTCATTGTTTCTCATAGTGTCCATTCACTTCGACAGGTTTCCTTTTAGGTGCTTGGTTAGTTGTCACCGATCAGGGAGAACATATGATATTTGTCCCTTTGGGACTGGCTTAATTCACACAGCACGATGTTTTCCAGATTCCTCCATTTTGTTGAAAATGACCGGATTTCAATGTTTTTTACTGCTGTATAGTATTCTATAGAGTACATATCCCATAATTTCTTTATCCAGTCTTCTGTTGATGGGCATTTAGGTTGATTCCAGGTCATAGCTATTGTGAATTAAGCTGCAATAAACATTGAGGTGCAGACAGCTCTTTTATTTGCCAATTTAATTTCCTTTGGGTAAGTTCCAAGGAGTGGGATGGCTGGGTTGTAAGGTAGGGTTATATTCAGGTTTCTGAGGAATCTCCAAACTGACTTCCATAGTGGCTTTACCAGTTTGCGTTCCCACTAATAGTGTATTAGGGTACCTTTTCCCCTACATCCTCTCCATCATTTGTCATTTGATGATTTCTGTATGAAAACTATTCTAACGGGGTGAAGTGAAACCACGTTGTGGTTTTGATTTGCATTTCCCTGATGGCTAGTGATCCTGAACATTTTTTCATGTGTCTGTTGACCATTTGGATTTCTTCTTTTGAAAAATGTCAGAATCAGCCCTTAAGGCATTTGGATCTGGCTCAAGAGCCCATGAGAGTATTGTAGGCATGGAAAGCCAAGATACCATGGAAAAGAAAAAAAAAAAAACAGAAGAAGAAGACCTAAATGAAAGATCTCTGTGAGTGAGATCTCAGTGGAAAGAACGGGGCCATCAAAGAAGGAGGTACCTTTCTCTGAAGGGAAGAGAGAACTTCCACTTTGACTATGACCCTGTCGGAATAAGTCGAAGTCGGCGAACTCAAAAGGCCTCCATAGCCTTGGAAACTCATGACTAGAGCCTAGGGAGATTACTGACGCCATAAACAAGAGTGTCAAATTGTTAAGTCAACAACAGGAGTCACTGTGTACTTACTTCTCATGTGGGATCTGTCCTTAAATTATGGTCCAATGTGAAGTAATGGTATAACTAGTACTGAAACAGTATTTTACACTTTGTGTTTCTGCGTGGGTACAAACTGATGTGATCTTTACTAATTATATACTGAATCGATCTTCTGTATATAAAGATAATTGGAAATGAAAAAAAAAACAACAACCTGGTGTTAAATTGGAAATGGCATAGAAAATTAATTAATTTTTTAAAAAATATTATGTAGGATCTCTGTCTTTAATGTGCTGTACACTCTTATTTAATGCTATAACTAGTACTCCAACAGTATTTTTTTTTCACTTTGTGTTTCTATATGGGGGCAAACTGTTGAATTCGTTACCTAATATATACTAAACTGATCTTCTGTATATAAAGAGAATTGAAAATGAATCACGATGTGATTGGAAGGGGAGAGGGAGCGGGAAAGGGGAGGGTTGTGGGTGGGAGGGAAGTTTTGGGAGGGGGAAGCCATTGTAACCCATAAGCTGTACTTTGGAAATTTATATTCATTAAATAAAAGTTTAATTTAATAAAAATGTCTATTGAAAAGTCCTCGGCCCATCTCTTAAGTGGGTTGTTTGTTTTGTTGTTGTGGAGTTTCTTGATCTCTTTGTAGATTCTGGTTATTAATCCTTTATCAGTTGCATAGTTTGCAAATATTTTTTCCCATTCAGTTGGTTGCCTCTTCACTTTCCTGACTGTTTCTTTTGCAGTACAGAAACTTCTCAGTTTGTTGTAATCTCAATTGTTAATTTTGGCTTTGACTGCCTGTTCCTCCAGGGTCTTTTCCAAGAAGTCTTTCCAGCTCTTCCTGCCACTTTTCCACCAGTGTCTTGGGCTACTGCGGTTTTGCCTCACCTCCCTTTCCGGTCCTGGAGTGAGACTCTCTCGGCAGCTGGGGTCCCAAGCCGTAGGTGCCCGTGCTCTCCATGTAGATCCACTGTGTCCCACTAATTCCGGAAGAGTTTCCTCTGTGGTTTTTTCCCTAACTCTTCCCTGAGACTACAGTATCTCCACTTTTATTAAAGTATCTTCTCCCGGACTATCAGTGAGCTCTCTCCCTATTCCGCCAATTTGGAGCCCTCCTAAAGTATTTTTTTCTTAAACTTACTTTAAGAAAATGCAAATGAGTGTTGGCCTTGTGTCATAGTGTTGTTAAGCTGCTACCAGTTGATGCTGGCATGCCATATGGGCATCAGTTCAAGTCCCAGTTGCTTCACTTCCAATCCAGTTCCCTGCTATTGCACTTGAGAAAGCAGATGAAAAGGCCATATGTATGTGTGCCCCTGCACCCATGTGGGAGGGGAGACCCAGATGAAGCTCCTAGTTCCTGGCTTTAGCCTGGTCCAGCCCTGACTATGTGGCTATTTGGAGAGTGAACCAGTAGATGGAAGATATCGCTCTCTCTGCCTCTCCCTCTCTCTCTGTAATTCTGCCTTTCAAATAAATAATTAGCAAATAAAAAGAAAATGCAAATAAATATTGAAATCCGTGCATAGATTTTTCATGTGTGTTTCTGTTAACTTTTTGAAGACCCTTAATATATGTTTATGTTGAGAGTTCAGAAAATAGATAAGAAAATAGTATTTATTAATGATCATATCAACATGGATAACACGGATAACACTTTGGTATTTCATTCTAACTTTATATATACATGTAAATCTTTCTCTAGTACAAGTAGACACATAATAAGCATCTTGTACATTCCTCCATGTTCACATTTCTTATTATTTTCTGTGTTAAATTCCTACAATAGGTAATATACTATTAAAGTAGCTGATACATATTACTATAATCACTATTTGTAATGGTTCAACCAGTTTCTTCTCCATCAAAGGTTCATATGGCTTACCAAGTTCTTAGCATTAAAAATAATTTTTCATTTGACAACCAAAGTTAGTATATAAATATTGTTTGTATTTTTATCTTGTTTATTACTAGAAAATCTACATTTTTCAAACATCTAGTAATTTGTATTTTTTCTTATATCTGTTCATATACTTGGTCAATTTATCTACTGGATTTAATATTGTTGATTTTCATGGGAATCATCGATTCATAATGTGGAGCCTCAATTTATCTTTCAATTCTGTTTATAATTTTATTTTCTGATGTAGAAAATTAACATTTTATGTCATCAAATCTTTTGTTCTCTTTCTTATCCTTAAAATTAGGAGGTCATAGAGTCGGGGTTTAGCCTAGCAGTTAAAACACAGGTGTCCCACATTGGAGTGCTGACTCTTTTTGTTTTTTAAAGATTTTATTTTATTATTTTATTTTATTTGAAAGACAGAGTTACACAGAGAGGTAGAGACAGAGAGAGAGGTCTTCCATCCACTGATTCATGGAGTGCTGAACCTTGAAGCTAGCTTCTTGCCCATGCAGACTCTGCGAGGCAATGGTTATGGTTTAAGTAATTGTGTCCCTGCCACCCATGTGGGACACCTGATTGGGTTCTTGACTCCTGGCTACCACCCAGCCTAGCCCTGGCCATTGCAGTCATTTGAAAAGTGCAAGAGTTGATAGGAGCTCTTTGTCTGTCACGCTTTTAGTCTGTCTCTCTGTCACTCTACCTCTTAAAGAAATTTTAAAAAATTTAAATAATTTTAATTAGGAAATTATTTTCCAAAGTTGATCTAACCAAATAAAGGAACTCCTGTCACTTTTATATATTATAATTTGTGTATTTAAACCTTTAATTCAACTTTAATTCATTTATAGTGAATGATAGTCTTTCAGAATGTTCATGGAAAAATGGAATTGAAAGATAAGTTTACTTTGATGCAAAACCTTTTTGAAATTCATGCACAATTTTCTCATAGTAATTATTTTCCATAAACTTGTTTAAAACCCCTCATATAGTTCAGTAAGAATATGAAATTTTTTTAAAAAATATTTATTTTAAAAGGCAGAAATAGGTGATAGGTTTTAGAGACATAGGTAGTCAGATATATACATACATACATAAACATACAGATAGATAGAAATCTTCCACTGACTGGTTCATTCCCCCAGATGCCCATAACAGTCAGTGTTGGGCCAGGCTGAAGCCAGGAGCCTGGAATTCCATTCAGGTCTCCCATATGAGTAGCAGGGGATCGAACATTTGAGTCATCACTTACTACTTCCCAGGTATATTAGCAGGGTGCTGTTTTGGAAGCAGAGTAACTGGTAGTTGAACCAGGCACTCTGACTGGGATGCGGTCAACCCCAATGGCAGCTTAACCATGCCCACCCTGAAGAATAAGCGTTTTAAAAATGAGAAGCCTAGCCATTTTCTTAGCTCATATACTGAATGTTCTTTCTTCTTACACTAGTTTATAATGCCAATATTTTCTAATTTTGAAGTCTCTTTCTACATGCTTTCATGCTTTCCTGTTTTCATAAGTTTATTTTTATAATGAAGTCTTAATTTTCATTAACTTAGATGTTTAGAATCTGCCTCCCTTTTTAAAATAATAATAAAAAGCTTTAAACAAAACTATATACATTCTCTCAATGCATTTTAAAATAATTTTGTTAAAAAAATTTTTCTGAAAAATAGAAATTTTAAGTATGATACTTTAAATAAGTCTTTTAATTCAAAATAGAGTATATCTATCTTATATTTTCTTTTAGCCACTTTCATTAATATTTTTGTATTTTTCTTCAGATGGCTCCTCGGAATTTCTGGAATGGTGTTACCTTGCCCCCTTGAAGCCTTTTCTAGTGCTGGAAAAACTTGACTTCCCTGAAGTATTTACTATGGTTTGGGTGTTAGTTCAGGTGTCCCCCAGAGGTCCATGTGTTGAAGGCTTTGACCCTCGTGGTGCTATTAGGATGTGGTGAAATCATTAGGAGCTGAGACCTGGTGGGAGGTCCTCAGGTGAGTCTGGGTGTGCCCTCAGAAGATAGGACCCTTGTGACCTCCCAGGTTCTGGAGAGAAGGCTGTTTAGAAGCCAGGGCTGGGGCTCACCCACTCATTGCTTTCTGGCTCACCTTGTGTGTTTCTTCTTCTTCATGTGCTCTACCACCCCCAGGCACCTTGCCAGAGCTAGAGTTTTCTTTTGCTTTGCCATTGGGACTTTGAACTTCCACAATTGTGAGTTAAATAAATATCTCTTTCCTTCATAAGTGGATTATTTTAGATAGTTTGTTGGAGTAATGAAAAGCTGACTAGTATAGACAATTGGTACTAAGGAGTCAGCACTATAATTTTACCAAAAGATGGGGCTGACCCTTTGGAATTGGTTTTGGGGAAAGGTTGGAGGAAGATGGAGGAGTAGGTTAGAGAGAGCCTAGAATGATTTCATCAGAGCCAACAGGTGCTTGTGGTGAAGGCCCAGAGAGCAGAGTGCTGACAGAAATGTTGGCAAGGAAGGCTGTCCTGCTGAGTTTCAGATGGAAGTGAGACTTCTACTGGGAAGTGGACCAAAGTCCTCTTATTACGTCCTGCCAAGGAACCTGACTTTGTTGTGTCTGTGCCCTGAGACTTTTGTGGAAGGCCAGCCTTGAGCAGGGTGGACTAGTTTATTTGGCTGAGACTATTTAACATCATCAGATCATTCAGGCTGCTGCATGGGCATTCTTGGCTGCTTTTAGACAGTGTATAGTGAGAATCAGATATAAAATGCACCGAAACAGAAGGAGTTGGAAAGTTTCCAGCCTGACCAGAAAAGGAACAAAGAAATGCGTGATTGGGACAGGAGAGTGCAGTACGGAAACTGAAAGCTAAAGAGATTAGGGCAGGTAAAAATGGGCTTACATGCTCATCAGCGAGATGATGGGGACAAGGACTTCAGGGCATCTCAGGAATCCTCAAGGCTGCCCCTACAGTCACAGGGCCCAGAGGCCTACAGGAACAGAATGTTCCATGGAATTCTGGGCCCCTTTCCACAGGCTTGCCAAAGACCACCCTGGGCCTGGGTCCCTGTGTTCTGCTGACTAAGCACTCTGAGTCTGTGTCTCAAGCAGGCCCAGCACAGCTCCTGCTGGTTGCCGCCCATGGCACCGCGTGATGCTGAATTACCAGGCACGCAGAATGCACGAATTATGAGGTCGTGATGGCTTCCACCAACATTTCAAAAGAAAGCACAGGGGCCATGTAGAGTTTTGTCATAGGGTGGAAGGCTCTGCCTGGAGCAATTGTTGTGGCAGTAGCTTGTGGAGCTATGTGAAAGTGAGGCAAAAGCCAATGAGAATACTCCAGCAAAGTCCAGCTACATGCAACGCCCTCCACAGACGGCTGAAGGCAGCCTATTGAAACCAACCCAGCTGGGTTAAGACCAGCAAAGTTGTAAGGATGGGACTACCCAAGCCTTTGGGAGCTCATGCCTCGCTAGTGAGATCTGGATGCTGAACACGGAGCTTTTGGATCTAACGCTTGACCTATTGTGTTTTGGTCTTACTTTGGGCTGATTATTTCTGCTTTCCATTTCTGTCTCCCCTTCACGAAATCAGAATATCTACCTTGTGCCTGTCCCACCACTGTATCTTGAATTATATGATTTGTTATTTAATGTTACAGGGATTTACAGGTAGGGAGTTTGCCATGAATCTCAGATGGGACTTTGGACTTGGACTTTTCAGCAATGCTAGAATGTTAGATGTTGATATTCTTGTGGAGAGAGAGCACATTCTGCACAGTGAGGTTCACCTGAGCCACTGGAGGCCAAGGGTGGAATGCTATGGTTTGGATACTGGTTTGAGCACCCCCCAAACATCCACATGTTAGAGGTCTTATACCAAGGGTGGTACTGGGGAGGGGGCAAAGGAACCATTTGAAGGTAGGGCCTGATGGAAGGTGCTTAGGTTATTAGGGGCCTGCCTTTGGAAGCTCTTTCTCATGTGACCTCTTGACTTCTAGGAGATCCCCTGGAGTTCTCCCCAGAAGAGTTGGTTACAAAGGCCTGATTGTGGGACTTCCCACTCTGATTCCTCGATTGCTCTGTGATCTATCCTCTGAACCTGTATCACCATCCACCACAGGTCCCTTGCCAGAGTCAAAACCTGCACCACGCCACTTGGATGTTGAACCTGCAAAACCCTGTTAAATAAACCCCTCTTTTCTCCGCAAGCAGCTTGTGTGAGGTAGTTCACTGTGTATCAAAAACCCAACTAGTAGGCCGGCGCCGCAGCTCACTAGGCTAATCCTCCGCCTTGCAGCGCCGGCACACCGGGTTCTAGTCCCGGTCGGGGCGCCGGATTCTGTCCCGGTTGCCCCTCTTCCAGGCCAGTTCTCTGCTGTGGCCAGGGAGTGCAGTGGAGGATGGCTCAAGTGCTGGGGCCCTGCACCCCATGGGAGACCAGGATAATAAGCACCTGGCTCCTGCCATCGGAATAGTGCGGTGCGCCGGCCGCAGCGCGCTACCGCGGCGGCCATTGGAGGGTGAACCAATGGCAAAAGGAAGACCTTTCTCTCTGTCTCTTTCTCTCTCACTGTCCACTCTGCCTCTCAAAAAAAACAAACAAACAAACAAACAAACAAAAAAAACAACTAGTACAGTATTAAACCCCAAGCGCTGTTTATCTTACTATTTTTATTTGATAATCTCCATTCATTTCTTTGTTTCCCCCAGGCATTTACATATGGAAAGAAGTTCCTTTCAACTATAGCATGCATATTATCTAATAATTTCAGTCCCTCCCATTCATATTGTCTCATTTTGCCCATCTTAAGTAGAAGATGCTTTCTTTTATAAGCCTGAAGCACTAAGTATAAGTACTCAAGTACTAGAAATAGGTTAGGCATCCTCCTTGTTTCCCTTAATTCCTTGTGCAAAATAGATACAATGAGCTGAACATCTCCTCATCTTCCCAAATTTACCAATTTGCCCTCCTTCTGTTTCAGTGGAAAATGTGTTCATGCTCCCAAATTTACCAATTTGCCCTCCTTCTGTTTCAGTGGAAAATGTGTTCATGCCATGAGCTCCACCAGGCTCTCCATCAGAGCAATTGAGTTCTACTCTTCACTTATTCTATGACTTTGCTTCTGAAATTTCCTCATCTAACTCCTCTATCAGTTGCTCCATTTCAATAGGATTACTCTGTGCACAAACTTTCCTAATATTTTTCCTTCTTAAAAATACTCCTACAATTCCATGACCTTCACTAAGCACCTCACTATTTTCTATGATACAATTTCTGAAAATTGTCAAAGTTCTCTTTAATCAGTCTCCACTTCCTCATCCTTCCTTAGCTCTTCCCATCTAACATCTCTTTTTCTCCATCCTCTTGATAGCTTACCAATGACCTCCATGTCGTCCAACCCAGAAAGCCCTTCTGTTTTCTCTCAGCAGCATTCAGTGCCTTTAACCACCCCCTCCTCTTTCCTTTTCTTGGTTTCTGTATCACCGAACCATTTTGGGAAACACTCCGGTAGGGCATCAACCATGCTTTCTAAGTTTTAGCAGAGATAGATGGAACTTTAAAAACATCTGTGGTCTTCCTCCAAGTGACCAGAGGTGTTGGAATGGAGAGCACATGGCACAGAGCATCAACACTGCACATTGACATTTCCAAAGCCAGAAGCCTTTTTTACGTTATTCCCACATTTTGAAGGTTATACTAGCTCTTAAGTAGCTTTATGAACTGAAGTGTGGCCTGTTAGTAGCAAGAAGGGGTCCAAAGGGCCTGAAGTGCCAGCTGTACCGGAAGCAGTATAAGAAAGATACGTAAGCCACTTTCTTCCATAGCCTCTCATATTTGTTGAGAGTAAGCAAGCTGCTGCTGAAACCACTGTGGAAAAACAAACTATCAATCAAGCTTTTATTTTTATCAAAACTCTCCTTACCACCAAACATGGAAAAATGGACTTTTAAAGGCTTTCTATACAGATGACAATTTTAAAAGTGTTGGAAAGAACTTAGACTTTGTCCAGAATGTCCTTTAGGCATTGACTATAATTCACTTTCACTTTTTTGGAACCAACTTAGTCTTGGGCTATCATTTTAAACTGTTCATATTAGATCCTGTTATTGCAGTAATACATCCTAGAAGCAAACTAATTAAGTGCCTTTTGATTTGAGTGAAATGAGAACGGTTATAGAGGCTAGAGTCTAATTTGCTTTGAAAGTTAATGGAGTCATAGATGGGTGGGAAGTAAAGGTGTTGAAGGAGAAACTCCACGGGGACAGAGAGCCAAAGGACCCCCTTCTCCCCCTGAATTAGGCCTCTTTCTTTCTCAGAGAGGAACACTTGTTAATTATGAAATACTCATAAATCTGCCTCAACTTAAGTGCCTGAGAGCCAAGGATAATGGAATGAAAAACAATTTAAATCACATTATGTAGCAAGCAATTGAATAATGTATTTTCGTACTGTCTCAGTGCATTTCATTACTTCAAGGCCACAGATCTATTCCTGCAACTTCAGATATAAAACAGAAAACACACTTGAGTTGTATTGTTCTTTATGATTCATGGTTCTCGGCAGTGAACAGAGTATTGGCTTCAGGAAGATTTTTCCTTTTCAACGCCTGCTACTGATTTATGGTCTGTTTTTTGAAGGGTATTGAAAGTGTTGAATCTGCTAAAAATATGGTTATCTCAGAATAGTATCAGAAATTTTAGAATTTCTATGACTAACAACTCTTTTAAAAGAAACTCAAGCTATATCTTAAAGGAAAAAAGTGTTAGTAGTAGTTATGAATTATTTTCAAGGACATAACATTATTTTGCCTCTTCTGGGTGCCATTAAAAACCATGTGTAGAAAAAAAACTCTGAATTTTTACTTTTTTTTTTTGTCTTTCTTTGATAATATTTTAAAACAGCATTACAGTAGTCATCAATCAGATGTATAGGCCCCAACAGGAAAAGAATTCCCAGTATCCATGAGGAAACGAATGAGGCACTCAGGTCATTGCAAACCTATACTTGTGAAAAGAACTATCTCATTCTTGTTGATGTAAAAAATACTCCCTAAATGTGATGAATAATAATCGAAGATCCTGTGCAATTAGGAATTATTGCATCCAGCGGACCCAGATATCTGTAGCTGGACAGGTCCACAGGGCTCACTTAGAGCTACCTCCTCATTTTTTCACAGGTGAAGTTACTAAGGCACACAGAGAATGAATGACGTAGCAAAGGTCATGCTACTAGAACCAGAATTGAATCCTGTCCCTTCTTGCTTCACTTGGAGTGAAATGAAAGAGACATTCATTAGGTTGCATTGCAAGTGACATTATGGACTGAAGGGTCAGAAAAAAAAATCACCACAAGAAATTTAAAGCATTTTCTAATACATCATTGAACTGATAGAAAAGAACAATTAATAATAAGGGCAAATAGATAAGAAAGCACACATTTACAGCTGCATGATAGTGCTGCAGAGGTGTTCATTCATGATTTTTGCCAATCTCTAGGATCCACAACCCAGGATTTAAAGAGACACACTCAGAATTTGAGGTTAAACAGGGTGAAGGTTTAGCCAGCTGACTCTCCCTTGGTGCTGGAGCTTACACAGGTGAATAGCAACAAAGAGAAAAACATCACCACACAAAGAAAGCTAGTCAATAAGCTTGTTTGCAGTAGAAGAGTCTCCAAAACAAATTAGCACTCAGAGTAAAGGGAGCAGGGTTGGAACATGGACGGTCAAACCCCATCCGAAAATTTAGTCTCAAGGGACATGGATTGGCAGTGCCCTGAAAGATCTGGCTGAAGAATCTCTCTTAACACCTTCAAACTAAGCCTCGCAGTCCTGCCATTAAAATCCCAGGAAATTAATCAAAGGTTGTATCTATGAAAGAGAATGGAAGACAGTGATAATTTTCAAGAGATAGATCACAAGTGTTGGTGAGGATCTGGAGAAACTGGAACACTTAATACACATTATAAACTGATGCACTGGCTTCAAAAGAGTTTGGCAAACAGACATTCAGCCCAGCGGTTAAGAAGCCTGTTAGGGTAGTTGGATTTAATTCCTGGCTCTGCTTCTTGTCTCCAGCTTTTTGCCAAGGTAAACTCTGGGAGGAGGAGTGATGGCTCAATCAAGCGGGTTTCTGCTTATCACATAGGAGAGAGGGATTGCATTCCTGGCTTCTGAGTCTTGGCTCTGGCCCCAGCCCAATCTCAACTGTTCAGACATTTGAGAAGTGAGTTGGTAGTTGGGACTGTCAATATAGATATAGATATAGATGTAGATATAGATATATAGATGACATAGATATCTGTGTCTTCCTAGCTGTCTCTCTCAAATAAATAAATAAATAAATATTGTAATTTAAAAAAAGAGTTAGGTAGTTTCCCAAAAATGTTAGCATGGAGTTACTATATAACCCAACAATTCCACATATGTTCAGATGAAAATGTGAAGAGGAATGTTCACAGAAGCACTATTTGTAATAATCATAGAGTGGAAAGAATAAAAATTGCCATCAAGTGATGAGTGCCTAAATAATATATGGTACTTCCATATGGTGAAATATTATTCAGTAGTCAAATATTATTATAGCAACATGAAGTATGGATACATGTTACAATGTGGATAGCCCTTCAAAATATTATAACTGAAGTGAATAAGTTACAAACAACTGCATTTTGTAATTCAATTTATATAAAATTTCAAGAATGGAGAAATCCATGGATACAGAAAGATAAGTAATTGTCTAGGAATGGGGTCATAGAGATTTGGGGAAATTGGAAATGATTGTTAATGGGTATGGAACTTTATTTTGGGGTGATAAAAGTGTCCTAAAATTGATCATGGTGGTAGTTACACAACTTTTTAAATTGTACAGCTTAAATAGGAGAATTTTATGGCATTCAAATCCTAGCTCAGTAGAACTGTTAAAAAGATTCAGTGGCTGTGGAAAGGCAAGGAGGATTTCAGTTCCTAAATGATGGAGTGCACACATACCAGTCTCTCCAACTGGCAATGGGAGGATAAAAAGTCTCAGCAAAAAAATAGAAATAAAGAAGAATGGAGTTGAAACTTTAAAATTGAAAGATAAAATAACCAAGATCAGGAACAAGGCAAAGATTCTCCTCATCATTCCTAAGAATCATAGGACTGAAAGTTTCAGCCAGTACAACAAAGCAAGATTAATAGAAAACATAACCATGGGGGCCAGTTTTGTGGTACAGCAGGTTGAGCTGTCACTTGCAGCTCCAGAATCCTATATCAGAGTGCAGATTCAAGTCCTAGCTACTCTGCTTCTGACCCAGCTTCCTGCTAATGTGCCTGTGAAGGCAGCAGGTAATGCCCCAAGTTCTTGGGCCACTGCCACCTATGAGGGAAATGGATATGTAGTTTCTGAATCCTGGCTTCCACCTGGCCCAGACTGGCTGTTGTGGCCATTTACGGAGTAAACCATAAGATGGAAGATCTCTCTCTCTCTCTCTTTTTCTCTTTCTCTTTCTCTCTATCCCTCTGTATGTTTTTCGGCCTTTCAAATAATTAAATCTTTAAAACAAATGCAACATGTCAGTGGGAAAGGAAGAAATAAAACTAAGATATGATTGTCTACGTAATAAAGAAAATTTCAAAAAATGTACAAAAATGCTTCTAATGCTAATATGGGAGATTAGGACTTCACAGGGTAGGACAATGTCAACAGACATAAATTAAACATGTTTCAATATGATAGGGATGTGCTGAAAAATATCTTAAGCATCATTTACAAAAATTCAAAAAGGAGAATAATTTTGGTGCACCTCTAACAAAGTATACACAGAATTGAATTGTGAACACCATAAAACAGTTGGGAAAATACAGGCAAAAGATTAGACTTCACCGAAGAAGATATATGGCCAGCATATAAACACATGAGACCATCTGCAGCCTGGTAAGCCATTAAGGACAGGTAAATTAAAATGAGATAGCATCACACACCTATTAGAATGGCTTAAAAAAAAGGTGACAATGCCAACTGCTGATAAGGGTGTGGATCAAGTAGAATTCTCAAACACTATTAAAAGTAATACAGAATTTGACAGCCAGTTTGAAGAACAGTTTGGCAAGTGTCTTAGCCAGTAATGGTGCTGTAACAAATATATCTTAGACTGCATGGCTGAAACAATAAACCTTTATTTCCCAGAATTCTGTAGGTTGGAAAGCCCAAGATCAAGGTGTCAGCAGATCTGAGGACGGCTAATTTCCTCCTTTCTTTTTGAGTCATCACTAGGTAGAGATGAAAGAGGGAAAACAAACTTTTGTGTCTCTTCTTAGAAGGAAGCCAGTCTTATCTACGAGGGCTCCACTCTTCTGACCTGATCACCTTGCCAAGGCACCATCAGCAACTGGGGATTAGCCGTCAACACAGGAATTTTGAAGGGGGACAAACTGTATTAGCATTCTCCAGATAAACATGACCACAATCAAGTTGATACTTAATATTCACCATCACATATTCGGTACATGGTAATAGCTTTTAATAAAATGAAAAATCCAGCTGTTTAGACAAACCAGCACTTCCAAGTGAAATGCTGGGAGGCACTATCCTCTATCCTAGATGACAAATGCAAATATCCAGTGCAATAGCCAGGTACTCCCTAGAGAAGGACAAACAACTGGAGAGAGCATTCTTCCATCTCTGGGTCTCTGACTCAAGGTCCTCAAGTCATTTTCCTCCAAGCAATGATTATATGCTACACTGGTGGCATAAATATTGGGAATTACTATGGTTTTCATTTCAATTACCATATCTTATTTCCAGTTTACCAATCTATCTCTTGCTGGTATGTTTGCCTTATGACTTTCAGGTGATTTTATTCAACTGTTTTGGAAATAGAAAATTTAAGGCCTACAAAAACAACTGTGGGGTTTGTCAGACATAGCCTAAGAGCCAGTTCCACTGTACTAAACCGCTGATCTCCAAGGTTATGTTGGATACTGGGGCTCTTTAATCCACTGGACACCATATAAGAGAACTCATGCTTTGCTAATCCAAGTTAACAAATGTTAACACATATTTGACCAAGCATCTACAACATATAAAATCATGTCAACTGACCACCTCTATTTAAACTCAACTCTTGAAACAACACAGAATATGAAATGTGGGTGAAGCCTCCTTTGGGCACACAGAGATTAAAAAGAAACAGCTCAATAATTCATTCATCACAATTATTGAGCTTAATTCCTTATCTTCCTTGGGCTTCCGTTTCCAAATCTGCCTATTGAACTCAGACTGGAAACCCTCTGAGGGCTCTCCAGCCACCATGAGTCTCCTTTCTCAGCAGGTATGACCATCACTGTCATTTCCTTGCTCTAGGATGGCTCTGTGGCGACAACACTGTGTGCCCTCGAGCCCTCGGCTCCTTGGACAGCAGTCTCAGATTCTCACTGAGGATCACCAGCTCCTCACTTAACTGTCAGGTCTCTGAGGCATTTTTATTTTCTAAGTCTTGAATTGAGCCCAATAATTGCACATTAAGCAAACACTTCAGGTAATTCTGATACAAGTAATCTGTTTGAAATACACTAAGATAAAAAGGTTAATAACGCCACAAATTGGCTGCATAAATGTAGATTGCTGAATAGACACAGTATCACTGCACTGTGCCCTTTGCTTTGGAGAAAAACAAACAACAAACCTTTATGCAAAGAAATTTGAATCCACTGTTTTTAAATGGATTTTCTGAGCTCTTGTGATTTTCTTTGAGGCTTTCCCCAAACTGGAAAAGGCTAGAATTTCCTCATCTGAGCCTACTACTGCATTTAAACATAGCTGGAGGCAAACCCTTCTGTTATTTCTATTACTGTAGAGGAGATAAAATACAGGAATAGTCATGAAAATACCAGAGAAAATGGTACTGTTCCAAGGAAGGAAGAGCAGGAGGAATCAAGGAGACGTTGATGAGTTATAGTTTGGGCCAATTCTGAGGTCAAGGAAGATTCCTATCATCCGTGTCCAATGGATCCTCTCACCCAGAGCTGAGGTGTTGTGGGTCTTGAGATGAAGCGTTACGAGGTGATGGTGATATGAGAACTAATAGACCCAAATCCACTTGGTGCAAGTCCAACTCCAGACTATGTAGTATGAGAAAAAACTGCTCAACCTGTCTAACTTCTATTTTTCTTAGCGCTAAAGTGGCATAATAGACCAAATTATGGGTTTGTTGTAAAATTTAAGTTTGATGGCACATGTGACAATCACAGCACAATGTAGGACTTCCCAAATTAGGGAATGATTACTTTGGTGAAGTAATTCACAGATTACCCTAGATGACATAATTATATCACACGCCTTACAGCTCAGGCAAAAAGACCACTGAAACTTGCTTCCACATGTCCTGGAAACTGATGGAGGTTTTGTTCCCCATAAATCTAAGATTTAGGCAACAAACAATAGAGAAGATAAAATGAGAACTCCCAGGAAATGGGTTTTTGGTTAGAAAAAGAGTTGGGAATTTTTCTTGAAAGCAACATCCAAAACAGCCAAAATGGGGCCAAATGTCGAAAATAGGGTAAACCATGGCCTGCAATGCCAGCATCCCATATGATTGCTGGTTCACGTCCCGGCTGCTCCACTCCTGATGCAGCTCTCCTGGGAAGGAGAGCAGAGGATGGCCCAAGTGTTTGGGCCCCCACCACCCACATGGGAACCTGGACGAGGTTTCTGGCTCCTGGCTTTGGTGTTGCCCAGTGCTGGCCTTTGAGGCCATCTGGGGAATGTACTCCTCTCTCTCTCTCTCTGTCTCTCTCTCTCTCTCTCTGTGTCTGTGTGTGTGTCTCCCTTTCTCTCTCTGTAACTCTGACTTTCAAATAAATAAATATCTTTATAAAAAGTAGTTCAAAAAGAAATCATGCTTCTTATATAACCAAGTAAGTGCAAACAGTTTCTGAAAATCAAACAAAAGCATGCAGGAAAAATGGCTGAGCCAAAGAAGCTTTGCTATAAGTTAATGAGCTTAATGGGTGGTCCAGCCTCCCAGTCACCTTTCTCAGAACGCCTGAACCTCAGTGCAGAGATTTCCAAGTCCTATTCTGAAGAACAAATTCCTGTTTGACCTCAGAGTATCTTCATTATATGAAGCTTTTTATAGCTATCATTGAGAGTATTGTTCAGTCAGCATTTTTGTTATTGAGAGAAAGGCTTTGATCTATGGATCATTCTGAAGCCTTGACAATTCACCACTGTATTAACTACAAGAAGATATAGTCAAAGTGGAAGTTCTCTCCTCCCTTCAGAGAAAGGTACCTCCATCTTTGATGGCCCCATTCTTTCCACTGGGATCTCACTCACAGAGATCATTCATTTAGGTCTTTTTTATTTTTTCCATGATATCTTGGCTTTCCATGCCTACTATACTCTCATGGGCTCTTCAGTCAGATCCGAATGCCTTGAGGGCTAATTCTGAGGCCAGAGTGTTGTTTAGGACATTTGCCATTCTATGAGTCTGCTGTGTATCCCGCTTCCCATGATGGATCGTTCTCTCCCTTTTTGATTCTATCAGTTAGTATTAGCAGACACTTGTCTTGTTTGTGTGATCCCTTTGACTCTTAGACCTATCAGAGCCATCAATTGTGGGTTGAAATTGATCACTTGGACTAGTGCGATGGCATTGGTACATGCCACCTTGATGGGATTGTGTTGGAATCCCCTGGTACATTTCTAACTCCACCATTTGCGGCAAGTCCGATTGAGCATGTTCCAAATTGTACATCTCCTCCCTCTCTTTTTCCACTCTTAAATTTAACAGGGATCACTTTTCAGTTAAAATTTATAAGAATAATTGCGTGTTAATTACAGAATTCAACCGCTAGTACTAGAACAACAACAACAACAACAAATACTAATAAGGATAAAGTATTACATTGTACATCTAGAGTCAGGACAAGAGCTGATCAGTTCATTGTTTCTTATAGTGTCCATTTCACTTAACAGGTTTCCCCTTTGGTGCTCAGTTGTCACCAATCAGGGAAAACAAATGATATTTGTCTCTTTGGGACTGGCTTAATTCACTCAGCATGATGTTTTCCAGATTGCTCCATCTTGTTGCAAATGACCGGGTTTCGTTGTTTCTTACTGCTGTATAGACTATGACCCTATCAGAATAAGATCAAAGTCAGCGAACTCTAAAGGCTTCCATAGCCCTGGCAACTCATGACTAGAGCCTAGGGAGATTACTGACGCCATGAACAGGAGTGTCAAATTGTTAAGTCAGCAACAGGAGTCACTGTGTACTTACACCCCATGTGGGATCTGTCCTTAATGTGTTGTCTAATGTGCAGTGATGCTATAACTAGTACTGAAACAGTATTTTTATACTTTGTGTTTCTGTGTGGGTACAAACTGATGAGGTCTTCACTAATTATATACTGAATTGATCTTCTGTATATAAAGAGAATTGGAAATGAAAAAAAACAACCTGGTGTTAAATTGGAAATGGCATAGAAAATTAATTAATTTTTTTTAAAAAAACTATTATGTAGGATCTCTGTCTTTAATGTGCTGTACACTGTTATTTAATGCTATAATTAGTACTCCAATGGTAGTTTTTTCACTTTATGTTGCTATATGGGCAAACTCTTGAAATCTTTACCTAATATGTACTAAACTGATCTTCTGTATATAAAGAGAATTGAAAATGAATCTTGATGTGAATGGAAGGGGAAAGGGAGCGGGAAAGGGGAGGGTTGCGGGCGGGAGGGAAGTTATGGGAGGGGGGAAGCCATTGTAACCCATAAGCTGTACTTTGGAAATTTATATTCATTAAATAAAAGTTTTTTAAAAAAAAGAAGATATAAGCATTCCAGCGGTACAGTGCCCAACTTTAATATGACATAAACGGATGCAATTTTTCAGAGCAAGTGAAAAGCATCATTTTGAATGGGAGATGTGGATTTGTAGAAGGGCATGCTTGGGGCAGGAAGGACTGATCAACAAGTATCCTCGAGCTACATGCTTTCCTGGTCATTGAACTCCTTTCAATCTCAGAAGCACACTCAATGGTGTATACATCAAGGTCACATTGTTGACAGGTCAAATCAAAGTGTGAATTTAATGTGATTGGCATGATCAACTGCTGAATTTTCTTTGTCCCAGTTGTGGCCTTTACACTCCTGGTTCGCAGCCCTGCATGAATTTTTCTAACACCTGTGACAACACTGCCCAAAAGCAACCTGATAATAGTGTAGACCTGACTGGGAATTCCTGGCCAACTTTTATTACCATTCAAGTTCCTGGGACACAACAGTGCCAATGTAGCAAAAATATATTCCTGTGTACCCTCTACCATGACACAGGTCCAAACCTTAATGAAATAATCTGTTAATCTGTTATATGGGGTTGAGGTGCTTGGTATCTTTCTAACAACTCCTACTCACGCACATTTGATGGGAATATAGCTAGATGCAAGCAGAGACAGTTCCTAAGAGGGCGTCTCTGAATTACACGAAGGTCATTTCTAGACTACTTCCCTGTTTGGAAGTCTGTCATAATGAGGCTTCTGGTGATTACATCATTTGTGCTCATGTCATTGTCCCTTTCTACTCACAATGACTTATAAAATTACTGTATAGTGAGGTGGGTTTACTAGTTATTTAAATATTTCTTTAAGAAATATCAGTTAGATAGTACCCCTTTTGATGATCCCTAGAAGCCTGAAGAGTTTCCAAATGTTGTTTCTTCATGGAATGTGATTACACTGGAACTTTATAGCCTAGAAATCAATTGGCTGTTATATGCCAAGTCCTTTTCTGAGCACTGTAAGAGTACTCAAAAAGTTCATGGAAAATTTGAATTAGAAAAATAAGTTTATTTTGGTGCCAAATAAATTAGAAATTACATATATGAAAAATCTTCAAAAGGTTATAGAAATGTGTATTACGAAAAAATATGCATGGATTACAAAATGTTTTCTGCACTGAAATAACCCTATCTTTCTATCCCATTTTTCACAAATTTGTTGTATTTCCCTTGCACTAAGTCAGTCCTCCAACAATCCTATGAGGTAGGCAGTATTGTTATTTTTACTTTTAAAAATACAAGTTAGAAACTGAGCTATGAGGGTTTAGGTAGGTTTCCGAAGGTCACATAGCTAGCAAGTCAAGGATTTAAATCCATCTAGTACAGTCCCTAACAATTGAGTCCTTACCCATTGTCCCATGCTGCCCTTGTTGGAGAAGAGATCTCACGTGGTGTAAGAGTCTATTTGCCCACCCTGTAACACTCCCCTCTTTCTTCCTTCCTAACAGAGCCTTAGTTGTCTAGGGCTTCCCACTGTGTTTCAAACATTCAGCTTTGTAAAGAAAGCTGATTCCACCCTCTGGAATGGACCTCATTGTTTAAGAGTAACCCACCTCCCATTACAGTGTTTAATTGAGGAATAGACTTGACACATTGGGTTGTACTGGGCTGTTTTCTGGGACTAGGAATGTTCTTTCTCACTCTTCTGGAGGGAGCCTCCTCAAATCCCTGTGCACTGTTGTGAATAGATGAAAACCTGGAGATATTGCAGCTGTCTGGCTTCCAGCTCCAGAATGAACTCAGTACATACAATTTGTACTCTGACCAAGTTCAAAGACAGTATGGAGAAACAGAGCTGGGATCACAGGGTTAAATCCACTCCTATAGTATACTGAAATCCAGAATGTTTAATAATGTGAACAAACTAATTTCCTTCTTCATCCAGACAAGATGTAAGTCCTTACTTGTTTTAACATATGACTTGTGCACAATGAGCTTGTCACTGCCTGGGTCTCTAACAGATGCTCTTGTGCTTGTCACTTGGTTACGACAGCATGAGCTACACTGGTACATCAGCAGGGACCCAGCCATAACAGCAGCTCCTGGTGTAGCACCAATCACATCACATGTCAGTGCTGAATATTTCTCTTTTGTAAAGACTTTAAGGGTGCCCATCAACAATCCATTGTCGACTATACTTATTTATGAAAACTTCTAAAACTCCAGGAGATGGTGGAGGATAACTTATAGCTTTTCATACAAAAATTGTATCTGTATTTATGAAGAGCTAAAGTTTATTTTGACAAGGAATTACATCTTACTTCCCAGAAATCTTTGCAAAAGTCCTCAAAACTCTTGAAGAGCTCTTTACTTTGCAGAATGTACCATATGTAGTGAGCAATGTCCTTTCAACAAAGTAATTCACATTTGAATACTTAAACTGTAGCAAGAAAGAATTTGATCCAAGTTATTTTAGAGTAAGATGATATTAATGAATATTTATGATATTGATACAACAGATAATATTTTAATGAATAAACACTTTAAACAAATAACATGTTCCACATTTATTAACCCAGTTTATTTCAAGTCACATATTAAATACTGATAGACAGGAACTTTTCATAGGCATAACTAATCTATGAATCATTAAATTCTGATAGTTTTGAAAGTTAATCCAGTAAGAGCTGAAATTAGTGTCCATAAAATTTAATTGTCTCTTGACTGGTGTATTAATTTGCTAAGGATGCTACAGACTGAGTGGATTAAACAACAGAAATTAATTTTCTTAAAGTCCTGGAGACTCAAAATTTGAGATCAAGGTGTTGGCAGGTGCTGTGGTTTGGATATGGTTTGGGTGTGTCCTTTAAAAGTTTGTGTGTTGGGAACTTGGTTCTCAATGTGGCAGTGTTAAGAGGTGGTGGAAGCTTGAAGAAGTGTGGCCTGGTGGAGGTAATTAGACCATCCGAGGGTGCTGCCCTCAGAAGGTGTTAATGTGGGTCTCAGAGGAACCTGGTTAGCTCTTATGAGAGAGTTTTTATAAAAGAGCAAGACTGGCCCCACCCCAAGCCCTGACTTCTTGTCTTGCCGCGCACTCTCTCTCCCTCCTGCCATGATGCTTTCTGCAGAGGTCAAATAAATGGAACTGCCCGATCCGGAACTTTAAATCTCCAAAACTGTGAGTTACATAAAAATTAGCCAGCTTCAGGCATTTAGTTATAGTAAGGAGAAACCAGCTAATACAGCAGGGTTGCTTCTTCTGTGGCCCCGCTCCTTGGTTAATGAAAGGCTATCACTCTCTGGGTCTTCTCATGGCTTTCCTTCTGTGCTTCTCTTTCATAATGACCTCTTTTGTTTTAGTTTGAGAGGTACACACACACACACACACACTAGATAAAGAGAGAGACAGATAGACAGAAAGAATTCCCTCTATGGGTTCACTCCTCAAATTTCCACAATGGCCAGGGCTGGCACAAGCACTAAGAATTCAATTCAGGTCTCCCATGTGGGCACTAGGCACTCAATTCCTTCAGTCATCATCTGCCTCCCAGAGTGTGCATCAACAGGAAGCTGGAATCAGGATTTGAACCCAGGCATGCCAATGTGGAATGCAGCTTCCCAGGCAGCATCTTAACTTCGAGGCCAACCATCCACCCAGACAATGTCCTCTTTTTATAATGAAAATTATTATATTGGAATAGGGCCCATCCCAATGACATTACTTAATTTAAATGACCTATTGAAAGACACCATCACCGAGTACAGTTATAGCTTGAAGATTAGGACCTCAACTTGTGAATTTTGGGGGTGGGGGAGGGACAAATTCAGGTAATCACAATTGGCAGTGCAAATATTGCAATATTTTTTTAAATTAGCACATTATGATCTAACTTAAGCATGGTTCTGAGGGAGGTGGTTTATCAGCAATAAATTGTCCTTAGGAAGTGAATGAGGGTTTTTTTTTTCCTTCTAGGTTTTAATGTTTGAGTTGACAAATTCTGTCATATTGGTGATTTTGACTAAAACCATGTAGCAAATAGAGATCACATAAGGAAAAAAAAGATGGCATTTTAATTAACAATTTCCATCTCTACTAGTTATAGGGCCATCCCTGTCATTCTAATTTAAATCAACAATCTCTCCTCACTAATCATTTCTTAACAGTCCCAAAGCCAAGGTTCTATGCCAGTGCTTTTGAACTGCTTCTGCTTCTCAGAATTTCTCCCAGTATGCATTTGGGGAGTGTGCTAGGAGTCCCCTGGGGAGTAAGTGCACCCAGGAACCCTCAAAGAGCAAAATGCAACAGCAGAAATAGGAGGAATGCAGTCAAGGTTTTGAAATTATGAATACATTCTGTTAATTTGAGTGTTTTTTATATTTTCACTCAGTTTTATTAAGAAAGAATTTTGGAGCACATGGAATGATGCAAAATTACATTATTATGTATTAATTTATAAATACCACAAACCCGAAATTGTAAAAAGCCAATGTCTACAGAGAATCCATTATTTTATCTCTGCCCCTCTTTGTTCTCATCTGCCCCTTTTCTGGGGAGCAGGTCTTCCATTTTGGAAACCATTGGCTTAGATCCTTATGATTAGTGAATGTCGTCTACCGGCACACACCTGGAAGAGGCAGAGTCTTTAGGGGGAGGGAGAAGTGTACACACAGGTTTTCTCAAGACCCAATTGACTTTTTCCATCCCTACAGACTCTACAGGTGGGTGGGACACTTGTCCTTGGTTGTTGATGATCTTTCCACATTTTTTCACTTCTAAACCTACATCCTTAAAACAAAATGAATTATCTATCTTTAACACTAATGTTTCAAAGAGTCTCCTTCTAAACTTGTGCGGCCTTACTCCTTGTTGTTGCCATTTCTCTTGAGGACACCACTAGGCAGCCTCCCACATGGACAGGATTGGAAAGAGCTTTCTCCAAAGTCTGAAGGAAGGAGGCCTTCTAATTTGGGAAATCTCCCACTGGAATACTATGTGTTCTCTGGGTCCAGCAAAACAGAGGTCATCAGAGGGGCCCAGGCTCTGCTGTTCATCCTGGTTGACAGAGCTGCTATGTCTGTCTTCATGGGAACCTGTAGAGTGACAAACTTATTAGGTAGTGTCACCTTGATACTTTGTGTTGCTTTTTTTTTAATAGTGGAAAATGTCATGGACTTTAATTTGTAGTTAAAAAAATGAACTGAACATATTTTTTTGCCATGCAGACTTTGAAAATTTGTAGACAATTCAAGGAGCCTATACACACCAATTTTTATATACATATAAAGATATATACAATGATATATAAGGATATCATAGATCCTTAGACTTCTTTTAATCTCAGAACATCTATAAATATATATGTAGATATATATATATATAAATTGATAGGTAGATATAGATTTGTGTACCATTTATGTTTGACAAGGGTTTGTAGGTTCTCTCTGCATATAACCAGTATTTAGTTATTTTTACTCAAATAGCTGTTTTCTTTTGCCACATGGATAAGTAACTTACAGATCTGAAGTTTTAGATAATTTGTATGTCGTATTTTTCACAGTGAGCAATTTCTCACTATATTATCCTGTTTTAGGCTCAGTTTTTCTGGCACTCTTCCCACAGCTGCCAAGGGTCAAGAATCAGGAACTAGCTCTCAAGAAGGCCCAGCTGGCCAGAGTGATTGGGCTTGTTAATGCAATTATGTCCTCTTCTGTCACCCAATGCTACATTAGTCCTACTGGCCAATGGTTGTATGACGATTGTAGTATTGCCACACTTCCACATATTGGCCATCACTTCTCTCTTCAGGCTTAATTGTTCTGGGTGATGTCATTATAACATAAAGGAATAGTCTGCATTCCCAAGATTTGGAGCTCAAGGGCTAAAGGAATTAGTTTCTGGGCCTAATACTTTTTAAAAAAGCTTTCCTACTCTTGGTCTTTAGTTTAAGATATCCTAGACACAGACTTCTCATTAACATCAGAACATCTGCAAAATTCAAAGGTAGGCTTTTTGCACAAACTTTAGCCATCTAAGATGCATGTACTTTTAAGAAACTTTTCTACTTTTGTAAGGACTAACAAAGTTTTTACTACATGTAGAAATGATATTGCTTATTGTTAAAAACTGACAAGAGAAAAGCAAAAAATAAGCCAAATTCCATCATCAGAAAATACTCAAGGTCAACATTTGATGAACATTATTGTAGATATTTCTCTGCATATATGCTGTTAAAATGATGGATGGATGAAATAAAAATTTTTGAAACAAAAAATTACTAGTGTGTGCTATTCAAAATTACAAAACACTAAATTAAGTTTTGCCTGAACTTAATGGAAGGAAAGGAAGTGAACAGTATTCCTGAACTTCAGTTAATTGCATCTTCTTTACAATGAGTATTCCTTTTCAAAACAGTAGGAATAAAAAGACTATTAAAACATTAGGAAAATTCTGTTATTTATTTTCAAACTTCATATTTCATTTTTAGGTAATATTTATTGTGATCCTGCCAAAAAGAATAACATTAGTACTCACCCTTTTATCTAACTCACTTCTCCTCTCCTTTCTCCCAGTTTTTGTTACTATCTACATTATTTTTTTATAAATAAATAACAAATTTATTGGAAATCCAGCAAGTATAAGTGTGGTATGTGTTCCAATAGTTTCTTGATGTAGTTTTTTTGTGGGATCCCCTATATATAGAATTATGACATCTGCAAATACGGATAGTTTGACTTCCTCTTTCTCAATTTGAATTTCTTTAATTTCTTTTTCTTGACTAATGGCTCTGGCTAAAACTTCTGAGAATATGTTGAATAGCAGTGGTGAGAGTTGGCATCCTTTTCTTGTTCTTGATTTCAGTGGGAATGCTTCCAACTTTTTGCCATTCAGTAAAATGCTGTCCATGGGTTTGTCATAAATTTCTTTAATTATATTGATGAATGTTCCTTCTAAACTCAATTTGCTTAGAGTTTTCATCATGAAAGGTGTTGTATTTTATCAAATGCCTTCTCTGCATCTATTGAGATAATCATATGGTTTTTGTTCTTCATTTTGTTAACGTGATGTATCACATTGATTGATTTGCAAATGTTGAACCATCCCAGTATACCAGGAAGAAATCTGACATGGTCTGGGTGAATTATCTTTCGGATGTGCTGCTGGATTCAAGTGGCCCGAATTTTTTTGAGGATTTTTGCGTCTATGTTCATCAGGGAAATTGGTCTGTAGTTCTCTTTCTCTGTTAGGTCTTTTCTGGGTTTAGGCTTTAAGGTGATGCTGGCTTCATAGAAAGAATTTGGGAGAATTCCCTCTCTTTCAATTGTTTTGAATAACTTGAGAAGAATTGGAGTTATTTCCTCTTTAAATGTCTGCTAGAATTCATCAGTGAAGCCATCTGGTCCTGGGTTTTTTTTTGTTGTTGTTGTTGTTGGGAGAGTCTATTACTGATTCAATTTCTGTGTTGGTAAAGGGTCTGTTTAGGTTTTCTATGTTTTTATGGCTCAGTTTAGGTAGATTATACATGTCCAGGAATCTACTCATTTCATCTAGGTTTCCCAGTTTGTTGGCATACAGCTCTTTGTAGTAGTTTCTGATGATTACTTTATTTCTGGGGTGTCTCTTGTTACATTTACTTTTTCATCCCTAATTTTATTGATTTGGGTCTTCTTTCTCCTTATTTTGGTTAGTTGGGCCCATGGCCTGTCAATTTTGTTTATTTTTTCAAAAAACCAGCTCTTCATTTTGATGATCTTTTGCACTATGTTTTTGGTTTCAATTTTGTTGATTTCCTGTCTAATTTTAATTATTTCTTTTCTCCTAATAGTTTTGGGTCTGCTTTGCTGTAATTTTTCTTTATCCTTGAGATACATTGATAGTTAATTTATTTGGTGCCTTTCCAATTTCTTGATATAGGCTCCAACTGCTATAAACTTTACTCTTAACACTGCTTTAGCTGTATCCCATATGTTTTGATATGTTGTATTGTCGACTTCATTTGTTTCCAGAAATTTATTGATTTCTCTTATTATTTCTTCTATCACCCATTGTTCATTCAGGAGCATGTTGTTCACTCTCCATGTGTTTGCATATGTTCTGGAGATTCCTCAGTTGCTGATTTCCAGCTTCATTCCATTGTCTGAGAAGATGCATTGCATGATTTCATTTTTTTTTAATTTGGTGATACTTGCTTTATGGTCTAGTATGTGGTCAATCCCAGAGAAAGTTCCATGCACTGGTGAGAAAAATGTGTATTCTGTGGCTGTAGAGGGGGAAGGCTTTGTAAGTATCTGCTAGGTCTATTTGTTCTATAGTGTCAATTAACTGTTGTTTCTTTTTTGATTTTCTGTCTGGTTGATCTGTCCATTGCTGAGAGTGGGGAATTGAAGTCCTCCATAACTATTGTATTTGAGTCTATATATTCCTTTAAATCCTTTGACATTTCTTTTAGATAGCCAAGTGCCCTGTAATTCGGTGCATATACATTTATAATATTTATGCCTTCCTGCTGAATTGATTCTTTAATCATTATATAGTGTCTTTCTTTGTCTTCTTTAATTGTTTTTGTGTTAAAGTCTATTTTGTCTGATATTAGATTGGCCACACCAGCTCTTTTTTGATTTCTGTTAGCATACATTATCTTTTTCCATACATTCAATTTCAGTCTATATGCATTTTGTTGGTAAGATGTATTTCTTGTAGGCAGCAAATAGATGGGTTTTCTTTTTTAATCCATTCAGCCAGTCTGTGTCTTTTAACTGGGGAGTTGAGACCATTTACATTCAGGGTGACTATTGCTAAGTACCAACTTTACCCTGCCATGTTTCTATAAATAGTCCTAATTTTGTATTTTGAGCTTCCTGTTTTGTACTTTTGCTGGGTCATTTTCTGCATTCATCTTTCATAATGATGTTTATGTTTCTGTGTGTAACACATCCTTGAGCATCTTTTGGAGGACTGAGAGAGTAGTTACAAATTCTTTCAATTTCTGTTTGTTGTGGAAGGTCTTTATTTCTCCTTCATTCATAAATGAGAGCTTTGCAGGGTATAGGATTCTGGGTTGACAGTTTTTTCCTCTTAGGACTTGGAATATATTGCACCATTCTCTTCTTGCCTGTAGAGTTTCTGATGAGAATTCTGCAGTGAGTCTAATTGGATTTCCTCTGAATGTGATTTGGTGTTTCTCTCATTTATATTTTAAGATCTTTTCTTTATGTTTTACTGTGGGAGTTTCACTACAGTGTGCTTTGGTGAAGATCTTATCTGGTTGTGTCTATTGGGAGTTCTATGTACTTCCTGTACTTGGATGTCTCTTTCTTTCTCCAGATTAGTAAATTTTCTGTTGTTGTTTCATTAAGTAGAGCTTCTAATCCTTTCTCTCTTTCCATGTCTTCTGGAATTCTTAGGATCCATATATTGGGTTGTTTGATAAAATCTTGTGGATCTCTAATTGTGTTTTTTAGTTTTCTAATTTCTTCTTCTTTTATTTGGTTTGACTGTAATATTTCCAGAAATTGGTCTTCTAGTTCTTATATTATTTCTTCTGTCTCACCTATTCTGTTGCTAAGGCTTTCCACTGAACTTTTTATTTGATCTATTGAATTCTTCATTTCTAGCATTTCATTCTGACTTCTCTGTAATATCTCAATTTCTTGGGAGTGTTTTTCATTTAGATCATGAATTTGCTTCTGATTGCTTCCAAGTAATCTGACGATTAATTTTCTAAATTATGTTTCTGACATAACTTCGATTTCTTCATCTTCACCTTCACTATTATTAAAGAGCTGTAGTGTTCCTTTGGGGGGCTCACAATGTCTTCTTTATTCTTATTGAGGGGTTTTCCTTTGTTTTTTGGCATTTGTGTATTTTTTTTTCTTTTTTTGTCTGGTTGCTTTTCTCTTTAAGCTGTGTCTCTGTGCTTCTAGTGAGTTTCCTTCTGATATGAGCTGCTATGTGTGTGTGTGTGTGTTTGTGTGTTGCAAGTGGAAGTAGGCAACCCTGCCTGCTTGCTGGAGCCCAGCTCACCTCTCAATCTCGGTGGGGGAAGAGACAAACTCTGGTGCAAGCAGGGCCTACTGGGGCCCTCTTGCTTTTCAATGGTGCATGGAATGAGCTTGAGTTTTCAATATTTAGGACTTCTCCTTGTTGTACAGCTTAAATGACTCTGAAATGTGTGGTCCTCGTTCCTGAGTGGGGGTGTGGTGAGGTGGCCCCCACAATTAATGGGCGTGTGCACAGGAGGCAAAGGTGGCCATCCCCTGCTTACATTTTAAATGCAAATGAATAAAATGTCTTCTCTCAGCTGGCTGCAGGTCCAGTTTGGGGGGGGGGGAGTATGTAGGCAGGGGGGTGCCCGACCTCTCTTTTGTTCATCTTTACCTCTCTTTTTTCCAGCGTGACACATCAAACCCAGTTCACCAAGCACCCTCTCCTGCTACTGTCTGCAACTCTGTGGACCTGCGGTTTCCCATCTAACCTGGTCTGCTGGGGCCTGGCGCCAGCCTCCCCATTCCATGCCTCCACTGCACCTCTGCCACTTCCCTGTCCTATTTGCTCCTTCAGCGTGGACCTGCCCAGTCTCTGTTGGTCTCCTGGGCTTCCTGTTGTGAATTTACCATGGCTCTATCTCCAGCATGTGTCCTCTCTCTGTTTTAGCTATCTATTTTGTCCTGCATGACTCAGATCATCCTGTTGTTATACTGCCATGTTGGGACCCTGCTGTCTGTATTCCTTTTATTTTGACAGGGATCAAGAATTGTGAATGGTCTGAGGTTTTACACTGCTTGCAAGCCAGCACACACATCTTTTCAAGTTTCTCCTGCCTTCAGTTCCCATGGAGGCAATTCAGAGGGGCCTAGTTATTTGTCTGTACCTGCTATGAGTTCAATGACATGAATTTTTGGATTCCTTTTCTTTTATAATGGGCAGTAACCATGGGTGCCTTTTGTTCCACAAGGAGATGTTATTTCTATCTTCCAAGACCATTTACTGTACAAATCATTCTTGAAAAGATAGTCCAGAACAGAGGCAATCAATGCCAACTTTTGCCTGAAACATGAGACCCAGGGAAAATTGTCTTTCATTATGGCTTTAAAAAATTACTTTCTATTGGATAATTGTAATTTCCAGTTTAGTCTTATAGAAACATATAAATAAGTTTAAAGTTCACCATTCTTCTTTTACTTTTTATTTCTCTCTCTTCTCAAGGTATTTTACTTTTCATTTATTTCTTGGTTGACTAGAATTTATTGTTACACAAAGGATTTTTTGGTGTTTTGCTTGCTTGCGTTTTGTTTTGTTATAACAAAGAGCCCATAGTTATCGTATTTCCATTTCTATTTCCTGTTTTGGAACGTCTATTGTTTCTTTAGTGAAAACTTAACTACGTATTATATTCTTGGATCACCCCTTTCTTTCTCTTAAAGCATTACATTTTCCAGTGAATGTTGAGGAAGTCTGAGGCCTGCCAAACTCTTTCATCTTTGTGGGTAAATTGCTTTTTCTTTCAATGTAGCTGAATAATGTTTATTCCTGGACATTTATTAATTTAACCAGGATATATATCAAAGCCTATCTCCAATTCCAGTGCTGTAACATAAAATTCATTCTATCCTGCCTACTTTCCATGTTGGTAATTCTCTTCTTACTATTTCTCTACATAGAGTAAACTTTCTGGGGATGATTTTATACCATCCCACCTTCACTCTTCTCTATAGTTTTTCCAGAATTCCCTATCCTCTTGGGTTTCCATGGGGCTTGTGGAAGAGCTTTAGAGAAAGTCTGCTGAGAATTTCGTGTTTGTTTTTCTATTTGTGTGTAATTTGAAGTTTGTAGAATTCTCTTTTAGTTGTGCTGAGCATTTCCAGTAAGAAGCTCCGGTCTTTATGTGATTTCTTGGGCATAGACTGAATCACGAGGTGGCTAGGTTATCAAGGATATGTCTGCAGACTGCCAGAGCATGGCTTGAGGACTTCATGCAATCGTTCTAGAATTAGATGTGGGAGCAGATCCACACTTGGGAATCTACCATACATCACTGTGAAGGATGTAACTGGTACTTCACACATGCTGCAGGTTCACTTTAGGGCCTGGAGGTACCATACAGATATCCACAGAATAGCAAGTTCTCTCAATTTCACTTGGCACCACGTTCACCCACCAAATGGCACCACATTCATCTACCAAACTGGGGCCTCTCCTTAGCAGTAACTATTTTTTTTAAATCACTCATTTATTTGAGAAGCAGAGCTACAGACAGAGAGAAGGAGAAACAGAGAGAGAGAGAGAGAGAGAGAGAATCTTCTCATCTGCTGGTTACTCTCCAAACAGTTGCAATGGCAGGAGCTGAGCTGATCCAAAGCCAGGAGCCAGGAGCTTATTTCAGGTCCTGCACGTGGGTGCAGGGGCCCCAGCACTTGGGCTCTCATCCACTGCCTTCCCAGGCCATAGGTGGAGAGCTGGATTGGAAGAAGAGCAGCTAAGACACGAACCAGTGCCCATATTGGATGCCGGAGCCTCAGGTGGAGGCTTAAACTACGACACCACAGTGGCGGTCCTAGCAGTAACTCTTCTGTTGAACTACCTAATTTCTTTTCTCTCTACCATTCCACTATTCCAAGGCACTCCCTATACTCATCCTTTGAAATGTTAGACACATTCTAAAATCTACCCAAGTTATAAAATGTTTTCCCCAGGCTCTTTCTGCCAATTCAGTAAGGAAGAAGTTCTCCTTGAGCAAATTTGTGGTTTCATTTCAGTCAAATGGAATACAGGCACTGTCAGTGTAGTTCAAATCACCTGGTATCAAATAATGTCAATTATTCACACCATAGAGATCCAGAGCCAGCTGCCTCTGGATCCTGCAGTATTTATAAATGCACTCACCAACAGCTGAGAGTGCAAGATGGAAATAGATGCTGGCTGTGGTATATCCATAATTGATCAAAATATCTGCTACAATTGTTTGCAAAAGGTATGCTGGCAAGCTGGTGAAGACCAACATGATTCTAGCAGCCATCTGATGTTGGGGGGAAGCTGGTTATGAATATGCATCATAGCACCTCTCTGAGTGCTATGTCAGATTTCCCCCGGACACCAGCCTGTCACTGTTCAGAAATCTCCCAGGAGAGGATTTGTCCGTGCTGCTGTGAAGAAACATTCTAAAGCCCAACTTCAGTAACCCGTGCCAAGACTTCCCCAGGTGTTCTCTGAGGACCCAGTGTCATTTTAGAAAGATTCAGTAACTGAATCTTTTAACCAATGGCCAGAATTGGAAGTTTACTTGAAGGGCAAATGTAAAGCCACCACGAAGATCTAATCATACAAGAAGTCCGTAATAATTACTCTGGCTGTTTTATGCTGGTGGTAGCAGAAAGTCTATGGATTCAGTTTGCCTCTGCTATTTGCTTTGGCATTACCATAGACAGCCTTGTTCCATCATTATAACTGTTATTATATAATGTTATATATGTTATAACCGTTATTATATAATGTTCCATCATTATAACTGATAAGAAATCTAGTTAGAGAAAAAGGACAGAAAATTCACTTTTTGACCAGGGATTTTGTCTGAGTTAGTTCAGGCTGCCGTACAAAACATCATAGTGTGGATAGGCTAAACAAACATATTCCCATTTATATATTACAATTGTTGGAAATCCAAAATTGAAGGTCCCACAAATCCCATTCCTGGCAAGGCCCCCCTTCATGGTTTACAGATGTCCTTCTTCTCATTGTATTCTCACACATGGTGGAGGGAGATAAAAATCTGACCTTATTTCCTTTCTTATCTGGCCACCAATCCCATAATGGGGTTTCCACCATCATGACCTCATCTAAGTCTAAATCCTTTCAAGGCTCCATCTCCAAATACCATCATATCAGGGATTAGGGCTTCAACATAAGAATTTGGGGGATATAAATATTCAGTGCACTGCAGATTCTTTGGCTCGTAAAGCAATGTGAGGAAGCCAACCAGGTGTCATCGAATAACTAAGGTCATATATCACTGCTTTGTCCATGGCTACAACAAAATATCTGAAGCTTGGTAGTTTGTAAAGAAAAGAGTTTTTCTTTCTTTCTTTTATTTTTCTCACAGTTCTGGAGGTCTCAGAGTGTGGCACTAGCTTATGACCAGCTTCACGGCTAATGGCATCACATGATGAGAGCGTAGGCTGAAGAAAGCACATGGTGAGAGAAACAGTCAGAGATCAGGGAGGAGCAATTGTGGTTTTTCATAAATAACAACTCATTCTTGCAGGAATGAACTCATTCAATGAGACCATCATCAATTTCTTCTGAGAGCAGTGCCCCTAATGAATGAAGTACCTTCCCTAAGTCTTACCTCTTACAGGTTCTACTATCTTTATTTGGTCACACTAGGGACCAAGTTTCAATTCATGAATCTTTGGGAGACACACTCAGACCAAATCCAATCCTTGTCTCCAAGTTTCATGCCCTCATAGTGTTAAATACAGTTATTCTATCCTCAAAAGTGCCAAGTCCTACTTCACTCAAACATAGCTCAAAATTCCAAATACAAAGTTTCCTCTGTGACTCAAGGCAAACTCTTTGAGCTGTGAGCTCAAAAACAAAAGTTACCTCTTTCCAAGATGCAAAGTCTTTGAGCTTTGAGCTTGAAAACAAGTTACCTATTTCCAAGATATAATGGCAGGACAGGGACAGGATAACTGTTGCTATTTAAAAATGAGTAAGGCAGGAGGTAGAAAGGAGTAACCAGCCCAAAGCAAGGCTGAAACCAACCAAGGCAGAGATTTTGTGATAGAACTCCAAATCTGTCATCCCGTGCACACTGAAGTGAGGGTGAGTCCCCAAGGCTCCAGTTTTTGCTGATTGCAACCCTCATGGCTGCTCTGCAACTGTTGCTTGGAAAGCCTCTGGCTGGTGGCTGCTGATGCCTCTCGCTTCCTGGGGGCCTGGCAGTGGCTGCACTCCTCTGTTCTATGCCGCATACCCCAATTGGGAGACTTTTGTGGTAGCTCTGCCCCTGTGGCTGACTTCTGCCTGATCTCCCAGACTTTTCTTTGAAATTTCGGTGGAAGTTGCCATGACTTCATGGCTCTTGCGTTCTGGACGTGGGCAGAATCACCAGGCTCTGTGACTTCCTCTCCTCTGCTGCACCTGGGTCTGCTTGAACCAGTGCTGGAGAGCCATGGACACGTCACTGGAGACCTGGGAGCAGAATCCCGAGACTTGGAGAGCACCTAAGGGTTCCGTGAAACACCTCTGCCCTTCGAGGCCCTGGGCCTATGATGGCATGATCCCCCGAGAGATTTCTGAGGGGCCCTCCAGATCTTTTTCCTGTTGTCTTGACAATTAGCATTTATGCTAATTTCCTGAGCAAGTAGTCGCTCTACTGTACCCTCTAAGGATTCCTCCTCTGGTCATATGGCAACTTTTCCAAAACTTTTAGCTCTGTTTCCCTTTGTTCCTAAATCTCACTCTGAACGTTACTAAACATGACTGAGAAGACCTGTGTCACAGGCCAGGGCTTTGCTGTTTAGACATTTCCTGACAAGTATTTAAAAAAAAAAAAAAAGATTTGCTGTATTTATTTGAGAGGAAGAGTTTCAGAGAGAGAGAGAGAGCTCCTGCCTCTATGTAACTCTTTATTTATTTATTTGAAAGTCAGAGTTACGGAGGCGGGGGGAGGGGGTCTTCCATCCGCTGATTCATTCCCCAACTGGCTGCAATGGACTGAACTGTGCCGATCCTAAGCCAGGAGCCAGGAGCTCCCTCCATGTCTCCCATGTGGGTGCAGGGGCCCAAGGACTTGGGCCATCTTCTACTGCTTCCCCAGGCCATAGCAGAGAGCTGGATCAGAAGTGGAGCAGCAGGGACTTGAACCGGCGCCCATATGGGATGCCAGCAGAGCAGGTGGTGGCTTCCACCACTATGCCACAGCACCACCGTGCCAAATCTTCTAAATAATAACATTAAAATGCTCAAAATGGGAAACCAAGAGAAAAATTCATCTTGATTTATGAAAAACTAAGTTTTGGTTTTTTTTTTCTGTAGAAGCCGAAGGTCTGATGATTGTGAACTTGCCAGGCACAGCTAGTGACCCAATCCTCATGAAGAAAGAAATGCAGGTGAAGAGCAAAGAGGGTCTACAGACCCACTTGTGCCAACTGGTATTAGACTTCCTACTGTAGCTTCTTGCCTTCATACACTTGTGTGAGTTCCAGTGACTTAGAGAGCAGACATGCAAGTGTCATTCTTACGTTGCCTCCATTTAGGAAGCACTGCTTTAGCACAGATAGCCTGAGCCATTGAGAGAAATCGTTTGAGGTTTACCCTGTAGGGCTGAGATCCCCCACATCAAACCAAGCACAGGGCAGTTCATTCAGTCATTAAACAGCTGTTCACAGAAACATCAGGAAGTACAATGGGAGAGATTCTAGAGTGATCTCCTTCAAAGGAGATATGGTGACAAAATTAAGGCAACAGGTATTGGATGGGATAGTGTGAAGTTTAAACCTGAGGTCATTAAGAAAAACAAAGAAGGATGGTCTGGAAACGGCAAAAGGAAGCAAGAAGGGGCCAATGCTGTAGTGCAGTGGGTTAAAACCCTGGCCTGCAGCACTGGCATCTAATGTGGGTGCCGGTTCTAGTCCTAGCTGCTCCACTTCTGATCCAGCTCCTTGTTAATGCAACTGGGAAAGCAGTGGAGGATGGCCCAAGTCCTTGGGCCCCTGTTGCCAAGTGGGAGATCTGGAAGAAGCACCTGGCTCCTGGCTTCAGATTGGCTCAGCTCCAGTTGCTGCAACCATCTGGGGATGAACCAACAGATGAAAGACCTCTCTATCTCTGCCTCTGCCTTTCTAATAAATGAAATAAACATTTAAAAAAAAAAAGAAGCAGGAATACCTCACATTTGAGTTGAACAAAGGTGGTAGAAGAGAAGACAGCACACTTGAGAGTGTTGGCAGAAGCAAAAGTTCTTCAAGAGAGAAGCAGGTTTCAGGGTTGTTGAGAATAAAAGAGTCATTCAGAAAAGCCATTAATGAGGACAAGTTTTTCCAACGGTGGACAACACATTCCCCAGGGCGCACTGAAACCACCTGGGAAATCAGAGTAATGAGAGATGGGGTCATATATATTATTTGAGCAATGATTTTTCAAACTTTGTGTCACTACCTGTTCATGTTTGGAGAAACCAGTTTAGAGCATTGTGATTAGGATATTTTAAAAAAAAGAGAATTAGGCCAGCGCTGCGGCTCAATAGGCTAATCCTCCGCCTTGCGGCGCCGGCACACCGGGTTCTAGTCCCGGTCGGGGCACCGGATTCTGTCCCAGTTGCCCCTCTTCCAGGCCAGCTCTCTACTGTGGCCAGGGAGTGCAGTGGAGGATGGCCCAAGTGCTTGGGCCCTGCACCCCATGGGAGACCAGGATAAACACCTGGCTCCTGCCATCAGATCAGCGCCGTGCGCTGGCCGCAGCGCGCCGGCGGCCATTGGAGGGTGAACCAACGGCAAAAAGGAAGACCTTTCTCTCTGTCTCTCTCTCTCACTGTCCACTCTGCCTGTCAAAAAAAAAAAAAAAAAAAAAAAAAAAGAAAAGAGAACTAAACAAATAATATCAAGGTACCTTATAAGTAGCAGAATTAGGTACAGTTTCATGAAACTTCTGTATCTAGTATGTGTGTTTGATTTGTGTATATGGTATGCGTGATATGCTTATATACATGTGGTGTGTGATGTCTGTACAGTATATGTGATGTGTGCTGGTGGAGTCATATGTGCATGCTGTGGTAAGTAGATGTGTGTGTGGTGTGACATGCATGGTGTGGTATGTGATACATATGTGTGGCATGGTATGTATGTATTATGAGGGACACAGGTATGGTATTTGTGGTTTTATGTGGTACACATGTGTGCTTGGTATATGTGTGGTGTGCATGTTTAGGTTTGAATGTTTATGTCCCCCCACATACCCTGCCAATTCATATGTTAAAATCTTTACACTAAGGTAATAGCATTAAGAGGTGGGGCTTTGGGAAAGTGATTAGGTCATAGGAGCATAGCCCTCATAATGGGATTATTACCTCATACAGTAGCCCCAAGGCAGACCCCCCCAAACCCTCCAACCGTGTTAGGTTAGAGAGACAAGATGGCTGTTGACAAGGAAGCAGGTACTTACCAAACACTGAACCTGCTTGTTCTTTGATCTTGGACTTCCAGACTACAGAACTGTGAGAAATGAATTTCTGTTGCTTTCTCCACTTTCTATGATATTCTGCTATAGCAGGCTGAGCTCACTATGATAATGTGAGTTTAGTTGATATCTTGGTTGGGACATGGTTCCTATCCTTTGTATGGGTCACAGTTTTGGATAAGGGATGTACAGAGTCATGGGGTAATGCAAGTTTACCTGGTAGCCTTAGGGTTCTCATGAATCATGGCCATTTCTTCTGCTTTGCAAGGCAACCTGTGCAGACTGTGAGTGATGAGGAGAGCTGAGCCTCTGCTCCTGCCACTTGTAAAAATGAGGGGGCTCGATTCAGGGGAGGGTAAGCTGAGTGCACAAAAGTCAAGAAACAGAGTCACCAGCTCAGGCTGGGATTTAGGCCAGGGATTTACAGCTGCGAAGGGTACTGATGTCAGCAAACATTACCAAACAACATGATCCTTTTCCCCACAGGCACTGGAAGGCCAAATAATGAGGCCACCATATTTTAGGGACAGGAAGCTTACTGTGAGATAGCCAAGCAAGAAGTCAGGAGCAAAAGCTGACATTTGACTCCCTTCACAGCTTTTGTAAAGTATATTTATTGAGAAGAGGACAACGGGTAGAGATGGGACATGGAGCCAATTGGGTTAATAAGAAAGGAGATTTCTTGGTTCTTCTGTGTAGGGGTGACCTAGTTACATGACTCTTCTTACATCAAGTGTTAAAAGATGGCAGCCTTCAGGGGATTCCAATACAATCCCATCAAGGTGGCATGTACCAATGCCATCTCACTAGTCCAAGTGATCAATTTCAGTTCACAATTGATGACTCTGATAGAACTAAGAGTCAAAGGGATCACACAAACTAGTGTCTGCTAATACTAACTGATAGAATCAAAAAGGGAGAGAACAATCCAACATGGGAAGCGGGATACACAGCAGACTCATAAAATGGCAGATGTCCTAAACAGCACTCTGGCCTCAGAATCAGCCCTTAAGGCATTCGGATCTGGCTCAAGAGCCCATGAGAGAATTGTAGGCATGGAAAGCCAAGACACCATGGGAAAAAAAAGAAGAAGAAGAAGAAGACCTAAAAGAAAGCTCTCTGTGAGTGAGATCCCAGTGGAAAGAACAGGGCCATCAAAGAAGGAGGTACCTTTCTCTGAAGGGAGGAGAGAACTTCCACTTTGACTATGACCCTATCAGAATAAGATCAAAGTCAGCGAACTCTAAAGGCTTCCATAGCCCTGGCAACTCATGACTAGAGCCTAGGGAGATTACTGACACCATAAACAGGAGTGTCAAATTGTTAAGTCAGCAACAGGAGTCACTGTGTACTTACATCTCATGTGGGATCTGTCCTTAATGTGTTGTCTAATGTGAAGTGATGCTATAACTAGTACTGAAACAGTATTTTTACACTTTGTGTTTCTGTGTGGATGCAAACTGATGAAATCTTTATTAAGTATATACAGAATCGATCTTCTGTATATAAAGATAATTGGAAATTAAAAAAAAAACAACAACCTGGTGTTAAATTGGAAATGGCATAGAAAATTAATTAATTAAAAAAAATATCATGTAGGATCTCTGTCTTTAATGTGCTGTACACTGTTATTTAATGCTGTAACTAGTACTCCAACAGTATTTTTCACTTTGTGTTGCTATGTGGGGGCAAACTGTTGAAATCTTTACTTAATATATACTAAACTGATCTTCTGTATATAAAGAGAATTGAAAATTAATCTTGATGTGAATGGAAGGGGAGAGGGAGCGGGAAAGGGGAGGGTTGCGGGTTGGGGGGAAGTTATGGGAGGGGGGAAGCCATTGTAACCCATAAGCTGTACTTTGGAAATTTATATTCATTAAATAAAAGTTTAAAAAAAAGAAGGCAGCCTTAGATACTCAACAAGGGAAAATTGGGGGTCAAGATATTATAAGTTCACCCAGAGATCAGTGAAACACACACTATTTGCTGTCCCAGGTTTCTGGTTGTTTTCAACCAGCTTTGCATGAGGGTTTCAACAAAGTATCGCCATTCTGCAAGATAAGACTAAGACTTTGATGAATTCCTTGTTCCTGCACTGTATCCTCTAGGGTGCAGTCACACATTGTTTGATGTCTCAGGGCTCGTGTGTGAGTTCAGAGTTGACTCTAAGTCTCCACATGCTTTTGTACTCAGAATTTCTGGGCAGCTGTTACCAGAACTAAAACCATTCTTGTAGCAACTTTAGTTTTATAGGTGGAAATAAAACAGCCTAAAAAAGATTGATGTAAGGCTTATTCAGGGTAGACTAGGAATGATGTAGGACCAGGAGATCCAAGCCCAAAGATTTTTAATGAATTTTGGGAAGTGTCCTAAAGTGGTCAAATTCTATCATAATTTGTGTATACCTTGACAGTAAATTTTCAGTTATGGTTACACAGTGAGCATACATTGGCTTGTCCTAAAAGAGGGGGCTGGGCTTTAGATAAACAGGGGTAAATGTCTCACAGGGTGAGGATGATTTTCTTTGGAATAGGTAGTTACAAGCATCTTCAGAGACAATGTGTAATTTCTGAAAAGAGGTTACTAGAAAGAAGCCATTGATTAATTTAAGAATATTTCTGGGAGTAGATAAGGAATGCATAGATAAAGAATAAAGGATTGCTCAAGGCTGCTTCACATGGCCAAGATTAAACAAAATCCTATGTGCACATCACCCAAGGCAAATTGATCTGACAGGTAAGATGAACAGTTTAGCCCACACGCTCTTCAGATAAGTTTTCATAGGTGTTTTCCTTGAAGGCTTTGCAAGCTTTTCAGGGACAATTTGACTTGTCAGAGACAGAGACCAACTGACTTCTGTATATGTAGGAGATTTCACCCATAGTAGGAGGACCTTATGTCTGCAAAGAAAAAAAATGTCCAGGCCGAAGTTCCCTCCAAACTGTCTCACCTCCTTCCCTTCTTATATTAACCAGAAAGATCTAAAGGTCAAGCTCCAGGTCTAGCATCATCTCTCTGCTACACTCTGTCTCTCCCACGTGTCACAAGCTAGACCAGGTTTTCCTCAGTGTCATTAAGATGCTATTGTGCATGTAAAAGAACTGATATCCATTAAGATTACACATAATTATAATGAATAAACTAAAAGAGGTGCTTTGTTGTAAAGAGGTGGGGACAAACAAAGCAACAAAGAGAAAGTTATTATGCATCTATGTGGCCACCCAAGGCACTCAATCCAAGCAAGGCTATTGCGAAGTCCCAGAAGATGATTCAGGGTTATTGCTTTGGTGGGGTCTTTTTTTTTTTTCCTGTTTTGGCCTATTTCTTTCAATTTTTTATGGAAATGTGGCCTCCTTAGGATGGCTGTAATTAAGCCTTTATAGCATCAGACCTTGCACCTCTCTTTTCAGTCTGATTAAAGATTAGCCTTCTGGTTTCTCATCAGGCTGATCTAGGAAGACCCAGCAATCCCTACACTGGCCCACACGACAGCCTCATTGTGGAGAAGATTAGCCACAGGGCCCTCTCCCTTATGAGAATAGCTGAATATGTGTTTATTCTCATTTAGAATAGACTCACCAGGAACTGGCTATACATAAGGAACTAACAAACAAGCAGTCTTTTAAAAATTTTTGCTTAACTTACAAGGCCTAAAGCCCACCAGATTATTATCAAGCCCCTTCTGTCATGTTCTATTTGCCTCTCAATCAGAAAACTTAATTGTAGCTTAGACAGCACCTTTCTTAGCTCCTCTAGTAATGACTCTGTCCTTTGTTCTAGACCCTGTCTAGCTCACTTGGGCCTCATTTCTTCGTAATCATAACCTCTACTCTACCACCAATGGCTCTACTCCCAACCTGTGTGTACTGATGGTCCTCTTCCCCACTTAATGCTGTATAATTGTTCAGACCTGGTTAATGCCACTCTTAGGATCATTGGTTACTATCCTCACTCTGTCTTTTATGACCTTGTCTAAATATGATCAGAGTCAGCGAACTTGGAAGGCTTCCATAGCCTTGGTAACTCATAACGAGAGCCTAGGGTGGTAACTGGCGCCATAAACTAGAGTGTCAATTTGTTGGGTCAACAACAGGAGTCACTGTGCACTTGCTCCTCATGTAGGATCTCTGTCCTTAATGTGCTGTACATTGTGACTTAATGCTATAACTAGTACTCAAACAGTATGTTTCACTTTGTGTTTCTATGTGGGTGCAAACTGTTGAAATCTTTACTTAATATATACTAAACTGATCTTCTGTATATAAAGAGAATTGAAAATGAATCTTGATGTGAATGGAAGGGGAGAGGGAGCGGGAGAGGGGAGGGTTGCGGGTGGGAGGGAAGTTATGGGAGGGGGAAGCCATTGTAATCCATAAGCTGTACATTGGAAATTTATATTCATTAAATAAAAGTTAAAAAAAAAAGTAGCCAAGACAGAAGAAATGTGAGAGCAAAAGAAGGAAGCTCACTGGTGAAAACAGAAAACACGTTACAGAGGACTCAGTGCTACCCAGCAAACACAATCTACATCTGAGTAAAATGGAGAAAGTGGAAGAGCGCCAAATTTACATCAGAATTTGGGGTGTTTAGGGGAGGGGAGGAATGATGGTGACATCTCTAAAACACAACCCAAAGACCACCTCCATAAATAAAATATGGGAATCTTTTAGGCATTAGTTTCTCCTAGTATAGAATCAATGACATTTAGCTTTCAATTCATGTTTATCTAATAAAATTCTGATCTCATAGCTCTTTTTATTATCAAAACCAAGTACCATGATATGCATTGCAAATAAAAAACTTTATTTAAAAAGAAAAAAATTTTTGCTAAATGTCAACCCATTCTTATATTTCCAATGTAAATGGGTAGGGAGGTGAAAGTCAAAGGTTTAACTTTTTGCAATATTCACTTCAGTGTGCTTTGTTTTAGTTTTTCTGTCTAGATCTTAGATTTTAAGATCTAAGATTTTAAACAAGGACATTTCAACAGATAGTATCATCTTTTTTTTTTTTTTTTGACAGGCAGAGTTAGACAGTGAGAGAGAGAGAGAGACAGAGAGAAAGGTCTTCCTTTACCATTGGTTCACCCTCCAATGGCCACTGCGGCTGGCGCGCTGTGCCGATCCGAAGCCAGGAGCCAGGTGCTTCCTCCTGGTCTCCCATGCGGGTACAGAGCCCAAGCACTTGGGCCATCCTGCACTGCCCTCCCAGGCCACAGCAGAGAGCTGGACTGGAAGAGGAGCAACTGGGACAGAACCGGCGCCCCAACCAGGACCAGAACCCGGGGTGCCGGCACCGCAGGCGGAAGATTATCCTAGTGATTCACAGCACTGGCCAACAGATAGCATCATCTTGACTAAAATATTAAATTCGGTTCAAGTAAGAGATGTGTCATTAGATTGTGTTGCCATAGGCTCCACATATAATGTTTTACTATATTTATCAATTGTTAAAGAACAAAATTATAGCAATTTATTTAAAGATATGAATTGGATTTATTTTCAATTCTAGAATGAGCAACATTTCATTCAATAAAATAGAATAAATATTCCTACAGACTGAGCTGAAGTGTTGTGTTTTATAGACAGAGAAAGGCTGGAATAAAAGCAAAAAAAAAAAAAAGCACACAAGTAGATTGATTATTTCATAGTCACTTTCCTTGTAGGCATAGGCATATAGAACTTTAGAAAAATTAATAATGGGTTAACATCAGCTTATTTCAAGTTCCTTATTTGTGTACAGAGTAAGGCAGAGAGACCTTTCACACAACTGAAACTGGCCTGTTTGGGAAATTTGGAAGTCATCTTTCTAATCCTGATTTCCGAGGAAGTCAGATAAACAGCCCAGTTTCAGCTCAGTGACTAGGAATTCTAGCATGAGTAACTCCATTTTGATTTCAAGCTTGGTCTGTTGGGCTCTAGTGCAGGAGATTAGTCCAAAGCAATGACCTTTTGTAATTTTTCTTTCATACAATACACAGTTACCAACTTTGCAGTGTTGAAATGATGGGTGCGGGTTTGGAGATGCAAGCAGAGGACCCTTTCCTAGCTTTTCTGGTTGTAGGATTACAACCTGATAGCAGCAGGTGGTCATGTTATTGTGAAACAATTTCACTGAGAGTTTTAGTGCAGATGAGAATATGTGTGATCACAAAGCCACCAGGATCATAGCACAGGCCTATTTAGAGTTCTGTATTCTATGTTTTTGTTTCAATATATAAGGAAAAGCTCACACTTAATAGATGCAAAGAATAGATAAGACTGGGGCCTACACTTTGGCATAGCAGTTAAAGCCACTGCCTGCAGTGCCAGCATCCCTTATGGGCACCAGTTTGAGTCCCAGCTGCTCCGCTTTCAATCCAGCTCTCTGCTATGGCCTGGGAAAGCAGTAGAAGATGGCCCAAGTCCTTGGACCCCTGTGCACACATGGGATACCTGGAAGAAGTTCCTGCCTCCTGGCTCCTGGATCCTTGCTCCTGGCTTCGGATTGGCACAGCTCCGACTGTTGCGGCCAACTGGGGAGTAAACCAACAGCTGGAAGGTCATTCTCTCTCTCTCTGCTTCTGCATCTCTGTAACTCTGCCTTTCAAATAAATAAATAAATTTTTTTTTTTTTTGACAGGCAGAGTGGACAGTGAGAGAGAGAGACAGAGAGAGAAAGGTCTTCCTTTACCGTTGGTTCACCCTCCAATGGCCACTGCGGCTGGTGCGCTGCGGCCGGTGCACCGTGCTGATCTGAAGCCAGGAGCCAGGTGCTTCTCCTGGTCTCCCATGCGGGTGCAGGGCCCAAGGACTTGGGCCATCCTCCACTGCACTCCCGGACCACAGCAGAGAGCTGGACTGGAAGAGGAGCAACCGGGACAGAACCGGCGCCCCAACCGGGACCAGAACCCGGGGTGCCGGCACCACAGGAAGACGATTAGCCTATTGAGCTGCAGTGCCAGCTAAATAAATAAATCTTAAAAAAAAGAATAGATAAGATTGACATCAGCCTTTAATATGCCCCAATGCTGCATCTTTAGGTTGGAGTTTGGATACAATTGCTCTTCCAGAATAAATTATAACTCTATAGTGCCTGCTGCCAAATGACTTTCTATTCTTTTCAAAATCATTCAGTCATTTCCGTGTGTGATGAGTGAGCTGGAAAACTGAAAAGTCCAAGCTTGTTCCAGCACAGTAGATTGTTTTAGCTTAGTCAGAATGAGCCAGGTCTGGCATCCTCTGCTCTTCAATTATAGGATTAACCTGGACATTAAATAGGGAATCAGGAATAACAAAAGGCACCTGCTTTCCAGACTAAACCACCATCTCAACATGTCTACTCAACTTGGAAGCTTCCACTCCTCAGATTGGTAATTAGTAACATTAAGCTATTTAAATCAGCTTAAGGACATTGCCTGACATTATCTTATATTACTTTTGGGCTATGTCACCCTGTGTATATTTGTCTCTGCTTTTATTTTAGCTTTTCTTTTCAGTAATTTCTCCCTCAAATCAATAGATCTTTTATTACATTATTAAAATACCACAAATGAGATTTATAATCTGGGTTTTTGTTTCTATATCTGGAAAATTGGAGCTCATATTTACCAGCCCGCTGAGCTGTCGCCTTTTCAAAGACCTAGATACCATCCAAAGTGTTCTGGATATTCTTGTTTTGAACTGTTGTTGGCCTGCTGAATCAAAGCAGCTGGATTTGAAACAATCTCAGAATGATGAACCAGTTGAAAGAGACAAGCTTTGCTCAACTGATATCAACGTACTGGCCCAGCACAGAAAGTCCCAGTGAAAAGATTCTGTCACAGCCAAGTGGTCTCCTTTTTATTATTGATAGTTTTGATGAACTGAACGTTGCCTTTGAGGAGCCTGAGCTTGCACTGTGTGAAGACTGGACACAGGTGCACCCAGTGTCCTTCCTCCTGAGTAGTTTGCTGAGGAAAGTGATGCTTCCTGAGTCAACTTTATTGTTGACAATGAGACTCATGTCTTCCAAGAGACTGAAGAATGTATTGAAGAGTCAACGCTATGTAGAGATACCCGGAATGCCTGAGCAGATAAGAAAGGAGCATATTTACCAGTTTGTTGAAGATGAGGAGTGGGGCAAGAAAGCATTCAGTTTGCTAAGAAGCAATCAGATGCTTTTTAGCATGTGCCGGGTCCCCCAGGTGTGCTGGATTGTTTGTACTTGTCTGAAGCAGGAAATGGAGAAGGGTGGCGATGTCACAGGCACCTGCCAGACAACCGCAGCTCTTTTTACCAGCTACATTTCCAGCTTGTTCACATCAGTAGATGAACGCTGTCTTAGTCTGCCCAACCAGGACCAATTGGGGAGGCTGTGCCACTTGGCTGCTAAAGGAACATGGACTATGACACATGTGTTTTACAGGGACAATCTCAGAAAGCATGGGTTGACCAAAGATGATGTTGCAATTTTTCTGGACATGAATATTCTTCAAAGGGACAGAGAGTATGAAAATTGCTATGTGTTCACCCAACCACATGTTCAGGAGTTTTTGGCAGCTATGTTTTTATATGTTGAAGGACAATTGGGAAGCTAGGGATTATCCTGTTGAGTCTTTTGAAGATTTGAAGTTGTTACTTGAAAGCAAAAATGATCAAGACTCTAATTTGATGCAGATGAGAGTCTTTTTGTTTGGACTATTGAATGAAAAGAAAATAAAACAATTGGAGGAAGTTTAAATTGTAAAACGTCATTGGACATAAAACAAGAGTCGCTTCAGTGGATGGAAGAATTAGGAAAAAGTGACTACTCTCCGTCAGAGCTGGGATTTCTGGAGTTGTTTCACCACCTGTATGACACTCAAGATGAAGCATTTATAAGTCAGGCAATGAGCTATTTCCCAAAGATTGACATTAAAATGTGTGAAAAAATCCATTTGCTTGTGACTTCATTTTGCCTTAAGCACTGCCGATGCTTGCAGACCATTAAGCTGTCGGTATCAGTGAAATTTGAGAAGAAGATAGTAAACTCAAGTTACCCAGCCAAAACTTGGCAAAAGGATGGAGATCTCATTATTCGTTGCTGGGAAGATCTCTTTTCTGTGATTCACACAAATGAACACTTGAAAGAACTGGACCTGTGCCATAACAACCTTGATGAACTAGCGATGAGGATTTTTTATCAAGAACTTAGTCACCCAAACTGTAAACTGCAAAAGCTACTGTTGAGATTTGTCTCCTTTCCTGATGGTTGCCTGAGCATCTCTAACTTTCTGACTCAGAACCAGAATTGGACGCACCTGGACCTGTCTGGCAGTGATATAGGGGATAATGGAGTAAAGGCCTTATGTGAAGCTCTGAAACACCCAAGGTGTACACTGCAGAGTCTGAGGTTAGAGTCCTGTGACCTAACTACAGTTTGTTGTCTAAATACATCCAAAGCTCTTATTAGAAACCAGAGTCTGGGATTTCTGAATCTGTCAACCAATAATCTGTTAGATGATGGAGTGACGCTGTTATGTGAGGCCTTAAGGTATCCGAAGTGTGCTCTGGAGAGACTGTCCTTAGACAGCTGTGGCCTCACAGAAGCTGGTTGTGAGGATCTTTCTTTGGCTCTCATCACCAATACAAGGCTGACACATTTATGTTTGACAGATGTCTTAGGAGATGGTGGAGTAAAGTTTGTGAGTGATGCTTTGCAGCATCCACAGTGTACTCTACAGAGCCTTGTGCTGAGGCACTGCCATTTGACTTCACTTAGCAGCAGATGTCTCTCCACTCCTCTTCTCTACAACAAGAGCCTGAGACATCTGGACCTGGGATTAAACTTCCTACAAGATGAAGGAGCAGAGCTTCTGTGTGATGTCTTTCGGCATCCAAGCTGCAATCTTCAGGATGTGAAATTAATGGGTTGTGCTATTACAAGTGCTTGTTGTCTGGATCTGGCTTCTGCTATTTTGAACAACCGAAATATTTGGAGCCTGGACCTTGGGAACAATAACTTGCAGGATGGTGGAGTGAAAATTCTGTGTGACGCTTTGAGACATCCAAACTGTAACATCCAGAAGCTTGGGTTGGCATACTGTGGTTTGACTTCTCTCTGTTGTCGGGATCTCTCCTCTACTCTTATCAGCAACCAAAGACTGAGGAAAATTAATCTGACACAGAATCTCTTAGGGTCTGAAGGGATTAAGAAGTTACGTGAAGTATTGAGGTCTCCACAATGTAAACTACAAATTCTAGGGTTGTGCAAAGAGACCTTTGATGAGGAAGCCCAGAAGCTGCTGGAAGCTGTGACACTTAAGAATCCACATTTAGTCATTAAGCCAGACTATAACGATCACAATGAAGATGATGGGTCTTGGTGGCAGTTCAATGATAGCAGTGAAGAAGATGGGTCCTGGTAGCAGTGTTTCTCATGTGAAGAACCTGACATCCCATAAACAAAAATCAGAAAAACTTCAGAGTAACAGGGTCTATGGTTCTTAGCTTTAGAGATTGCAGTCCCACAGAGATCACATTGACATCTGTTAGATATAAGGTAGTCACTTTTCTGTAAAATGTTAATTCTACATCACACATAGTTGGAGAGGCTAAAATAAAATGAAACTTAAAGCTCTCTGAAAAGTGTAAGATATTTTTAATTGAATACAAAGGTTAAGGACTCAGATAAGAGAAGGCCAGAATTGAGGCTCCAAGATGGGAATAGAGAAGAATAAAGTGTCTTGTTTTCTGTTCAATTCCCACTGCCTTGGCTTAATTCACAGCCTCACTATCTCTGGCTCTTTTTATTAGAATGCTTCTCTACGTATGATCTTAAAATGCAGATTACTTAGCATACCAGATATAGTGAAGCTGAACATGTAAGTAATAATCTTTAGGACCCAGCACTTGTAATTGCCCAGGCAATTCTTTATGTACACTAATATGAGAATCACTAGTTTCATTAGAAATGGGAGCCTACTTTTACGATGAACAATTTCTGTAGTTTTGTGGGGAGGAAGGTTTAATTTTCTTTAAGGTGGTATGAAGTTAGTGTGGGTTATAGCTAAACACGGATTCTTCCATTTGACAAAATCATGGAACAATAAATTTACCTGTGAAAGACAAAAAAAAAAAAAAAAGAAACAATCTCAGTGTCATTTCCTTCAAGGGCTAATTTGTCTTTCTGAGCTTAAGATATTGATCTAGCAATACCTGGCCTCATCTGAACCCTTTGGATATACTTTTCACCCGAGAAATGTTGGATTTCAACAAGAGACCTGTTCTCCTGAATGGGGAAGTGCGTTCACACAGACATCATCTTGTCACGGAGCCCCAGGAATGCTCGTGACCGTGTTCTACAGACAACATAAATAGCTGACTATTTCTATTTCCCCACCTTTGTCAAACTAGAAACTCTTCTTTTCCTTCCCAAGGGGACTCAGTTCTACACTGATGGGAGTGAAGTCCCTCTGCAGGGCTCCTCTGGGAGCCTTTCACGACAATCGTGTGCTCCTTCAGGTTGATGTCACTATGTCCTGGATTGCTGAGAATTGTCTTCATTATCGCAGTAGGTGCAACAAAAAGTAATCTAGCTTACTTTTTTAGGGAGTTATTTATTTACTTGAGAAGCCAGAGTTACTGATAGAGAGAGGGAGAGACGGAGAGAGAGGTCTTCCATCTACTGGTTCATTCCCCAAATGGCCACAACAGCAGGAGCTGGGCCCATCTGAAGCCAGAAACCATGAGCTTCTTCCAGATCTCCTACATGAGTGAAGGGGCCTGAGGACTTGGGGTGTCTTCTACTGCTTTCTCAGGCCATGGAAGAGAGCTGGATCAGAAGAGGGGCAGCCGGACATGAACTGGCACCCATATTAGATCTTGGCACTACAAATGGAAGGTTCATTCTACGCCACAATGCCAACCCCTAGCTTATTTTTGAATTCTTTATTTTAAGGGAAAACAGGTATAAAGGGAACAATTCATAAATCAGTCTGCATGTTCTTCCCAATTTCTGTCAGATGACTCAAATGGGACCCACTCAGAATCCAAAATAAATCTTCCAACCCCATCCTGAATTAGTCTACTAACCTGAGAGGTCTCTGTGAGACAGATTTCTATCCTCAAAGCCAAGTCACACTTTCTGCAAAACCCTATTAGAGAAGCCAGCCTGGTCCCCCAGTATGAATGCTATTAGAAGCAAGTGGCTAAATCGGTCTCACAAGGACCAGAAAGGAACAGTGTCTGGATGAGCACAGGCCAATAGACAGGATGCAGTCCTACTCTGTTCTGGACCAAAGAGCCCAGGAAGTGTTCCATGGAGCAAATGCTCTTTGAAAACTGCAGCAGAGGTGCCAATTGTGTATTTATCCTGTCTTAACAGGTGGGTTTACAGGAAGGAGTAGAGCCTAAGGGGCACTAGATAGAATAAGAGGGATTTTTGTTGTTAGGAACTTTTGAGGCAGGCTGGACTCTTTCAAGCCCCACTTGCCCTTGGTAGAAAGGGTCATCATTCTGATCATTATCACTGTGAAAACAGGTCACCATGATTAGCTAGGATACAGGAGCTCTCTCAGATGTGTTGGCCCAGAAATGATGCTGAAAAGCATTGCCTGGGAGGTTGGGAGTTTTTAAGATGATTTTTAAAAAGGATGAGCCAGCCTAGATTTGAACAGAAGATAGTACATCACTCTGGCTGTGAACATCGGGTGGCTTGGAGATAGAAGTGAGAAGTTAGAAAGGAAATAAGTCAGGTGGTATGTCTGAAGCAAATCAATAGTTTTGCGAAAAGAGATGAGGGAGTGAATTTGAAAGAGATTTAAGAAACCACCTATAAGACGGAACTCAAGGAACTCAGCACTGCAGGTAAGGTTTCTATGACTGTAAGAAGCTGTTTGCCAAGAAGCAAAGAGCAGATCCCAGCCTAAGTCTCAACTGACCTAATTATTACAGGGACAAAATTTCTGCAAAATACACCCTTGGTTCTAGAAGAGGAATTGGAAGGACTGAGATATTTTACACAACTAAATTTGTCTGCTACACGTATTCTTTACAACCCATGACTCCATTACAATAGATGCCATTGAAATCCTGGTGTCCTTTAAGCCATTAACACAAGTATTATTTAAAAGGGTACGTCTATATCTGAGATATTTCTTTTAAAGATTCCCCTTTTTCAGTGGTGCACTAATTTTGCTACATTTCACTGCACCCAAAACCTTGTGTCTTAATATATACATCAGAAGCTTATACAATGGAAAGCACTAACTTGCTCCCCTCTTTCCATTTACTTATGGTTTTGTTTTAAATGAAGATTACTCACAAATAGGTTTAAGTCCGTTCATTCTGTCTGGTTCTTTGAGAAAGTACATGAGCACGTTTATAGCTCAGATCTGGTGGTGAACTGCAAGGGCTCAAAATCTGGCGTGTCTGTTATAATTCAAATATGGTCATCCTTTACTAGCTAGTGACAAAGTGGGCAGGATGATGAAGGTTTGAACCTATTTCCTCCCAAAGATCAGTAATTAGTGTCCATAGCAGACCCAGCTCTCAAGTCTCGCCTGCAATCGCAGATTTCTTCAAGCCGGTTCTGCCTCATCAGACCTACTTAATAACTGGATGCAGCAAGTCAGCGATAAGATTCAGGTATCTGAATTTTTTAAAGGTCCAGTAGGTGATTCTCTACATCTTAGACTTTGAAGATTACTGCTCTAATATAAGAGTTTGCTAATTATTTTATCCTGTTGAAGAGAAAGCCCATTTTTAGTTTTCAGTATCTATCATAGATCACACATGACATTTATCATAAATCCTACATGATTTGACAAGTGTGTCACGGACCAGAGAAAAAGCTTAAATAATTTCCCCGGGGTTATAAATATGCGAACGTCAAAGCCAAAGCCAGAATTCACTGTCTCTGAATTTCTAGCCTGTTTCCTGAGTGAGATCTGCTGTCATACCTCATCCCATCTCTGACACAGTCAAGTGGAATGAGGGTAAAAGGAAAACAAAGAACCTCTGGGATGTTTGTGCTTTTAAGTCTTCTTTAGGATGCAGGTTTAGAATCCTGAGCAAGATGAAAGTGATTTCTAAATTTGGAGTCATAGTGCAAGTAATGGAACTGTGGATTACAATTAATTATGGAACAAATAGAAGTCTAAAATCTATAGAGGCACCAAAGCTTGATAATGAAACACAAAAGACAACTGAAAAGTGGATAACTTAAATCATCTAAGGACCAGAGACAATCATTAGTCCAGGAACAAAATGGCAAAAGTTGTGTCAAGGACGATGTGAAGAAAGGAAGTTAGGTTATGCACACCCACTTTGATTTGAACAGAGGATTCACTTTTGCTATCTACTCCCAATATAGATAATCAACACGGTAAACTCTTGGCTGTCTAATATACATATACATTTACACCTACATATGTGCATATATTGTATGTGTACTTTATCCAGGAAGAATAGGAATTGAACTGGGTTGGCAACATTAGAGGAGAATTTTAAATTTAATTATGAAAGAAAATTAAAATGATGGAAGTGTTTCTTGAAATCGTTTTGAGGGGAAGAGATGACAGAACTGACCCTTGGTTTGGGGGTTTGGATCCTCTGATCTAAAAGGAATTAAAGGCCCAAGCATGAGAAAAAGAAGGGCCTGAAGGCGCACGTGGAAGGCAAAACAGATTTGATCTGAGGTGAAGGCTCTGCCTCTGGGAGCTGGCCACGTGGTGAGGGGATCCCTAGAGATTTCCCAGGGCGATAGTGAAGACAGAGTGCAGATTTCCCCGGAGTCCGGTTTTCTGTACACAGAAAATGCCGCCCTGCAGATTCACTCCCTGGAGCCACAGGCTTATTTTGTGCAGTCTCTCTGGGGTGCACAGTGGAAACAGATGAGTAGGTGCAGCTGGCGGTGTATGGGAGACAGATGCGGGCAGCTCTAGACAGTACAAGAGGCTCGGAAGCTAATGGTGAAAGAGCAGTGAAATCTATTGGGAGCAGGGTGGGAATGGAGGATTCAGGTTCATAATGGTAAGCATTTCAGCTGGAGAAGGGTCCCAAAAGTGCAAAGGGTGCCCCTATAGGGGAAGAGGGTCTGGGTGACAGGGGATGTTGGGATTGGGGGATGCTGGAAGCACTAGGGTGGCTGCATGTGTCTGAACATTGGATTGTGAACTAAATACAAGTAGCAAAATGTTTACACTCTAAGGAATAATCCTTGACCTCAAGTTCTCATTTTCAAAGACTTACCATGAAGTTACTTGTAGTTTGCATCCCGCTGTGAATGCATTCGGTGCCAACCTCAGATTCAGACGCAGTTAGGCATGTTTGGAGGATCCATGGTGCCTTCTTCACGAGTTCTGTTAGTGGTAGGGACCAAGGTGCCCATAAGAAGCCATCCTAGGGGCCTGTGTGGTGGTGCTGGGAGTTAAGCCTCAGCCTGAGGGCATCCTGTGTGAGTGCAGATTTGAGGTCCAGCTCCTGCTAATGGGCCTGGGGAAGGTGCAGATGACACATGGTGAGGAGGTGCTGCAGGAAATGGAAGAAAAAGGAGATGAGAACTGAAGCAGGCATCAGAGCAAGGCACAAAGGAACGAACTGAAAACAAGGGGAGAAGTCTAACCCAGACCTTCCGGAAGTGTGGCTCCTGGACCAGCAGTGGAAGGATCAGATGGGAACTTGTTAGAAATGAAGATTATTGGTCCTGCCCTAAATACTTACTTAGAAATCTTGTGGGTAGGGCCCACCATTCTTTGTTTTAACAGGCCCGTTGGATGATTCTGATATAGGTTAAAGTCTGAGAACCACTGGTTCTTAAGCCAAACTTAATTCCCGAAGATCAACTTTTGGGTTGACCAACTTCAAATCATCTGGAAACTTTCAAAGGCAGATTACTGAACAAAACCACAGAACAATTGCAGCTCTGCATGTCAGATCTCAGCATCTTTATTTAAAAAAGTTCCCTGGCCGGCGCCGCGGCTCAATAGGCTAATCCTCCACCTTGCGGCACTGGCACACCGGGTTCTAGTCCCGGTCGGGGCACTGGATTCTGTCCCAGTTGCCCCTCTTCCAGGCTAGCTCTCTGCTGTGGCCAGGGAGTGCAGTGGAGGATGGCCCAAGTGCTTGGGCCCTGCACCCACATGGGATCAGCGTGGTGTGCCGGCTGCAGCGTGCCGGCTGCGACAGCCATTGGAGGGTGAACCAACGGCAAAGGAAGCCCTTTCTCTCTGTCTCTCTCTCTCACTGTCCACTCTGCCTGTCAAAAAAAAAAAAAAAATCCCCAGGTGATTAAGAATGATTATCTTTCAAAGATATGGAGACCAAAATCAATTATAAATATTTGGTCTGATTAGAAAGGCATCTTTTGGCAACTTGTAGAGATAACATAGAACCAGACTAGGAATATTAATTTAGGAGCCAAAGAAACTTGAGATAAATTCTTTTTTTTTAATGAAGATTTATTTATTTATTTGATAGGCAGAGTTACAGAGAGGCAGAAGCAGAGAGAGAGGGAGGTCTTCCATCCACTGCTTCACTCCTCAAATGGCCACAATGGCTGAAGCTGCACCTATCCAAAGCTAGGACCCTGGAGCTTCTTCCAGGTCTCCCATGTGGGTGCAGGGGCCCAAGGATTTGTGCCATCTTCTGCTGCTTTTCCAGGCTGTATCAGAGAGCTGGGTTGGAAGTGGAGCAGCCAGGACTAGAACCAGTGACTTGGGCTAAATTCTAAGGTTTACTCAGAATCTAAGTGTTCTTATCTGCAAGGGAAATAAAAACAGGCCTACCACATGGCATTGTCACAAGGATTAGGATAATGCTTATAAATCCATTTGCGTAGTGTTTGGCATGTGGTAAGGTTCACTGTTATGCAGTAATCTTATTCACTTGAAATTGGAAAGAATATTATTAAAGTGGGGTCAAATTGAAGAGGACCTAAAAGCTAGGTTAGACTGTCTTAGGATTTTCCAGAGAAACAAAACTTACTATAATTTATTTAAGGGAAATTGCCACTAGATTATGAAGACTGAGAACTCCCAAAATCTGCCTTTGGTGAGCTGGAGACCCAGGGAAGCTGGTCCAAGTCCAGAGGCTTAAGAACCAAAATACCTGGTGGAACAAATTCCAGTCAGAAGCTGGCAAAGACTGATAACTCAGCTCAAGCAGTCAGGCCCTGGAGTCCCCACCTGCTCAGCCATTTTGTGTCATGTAGGTCTTCAACTGACTGAGAGTCCCCAACATTAGGGAGGGCAACTCGCTACTCAGTCTACCAACTAAAATGTGAACCTCACCCAGAACATCCTCATAGACAAACCCAGAAAAACCTTTGACCAAATATCTGGATGCCCCATGATCAAATTAAATTACCACAATTGATGCATGAAATTAACCACCACAGAGGTAGCTGGTCTGCCTATTGCATTATTTTTGGCAGATGACTAATATCTAGAAACCTGCATCAAGAAAGATAATCAATTAGAAACAAAGCCAAATGCTAAGTGCAATTATATTTATTTAATAACAGTATTAAGTGTAAAGCAAGCCATGCATTTTGGTGGGCACAGGCAGATCCGAGTTGCAGCATTTGGTAAGAATTCTGTTGGACCACAGTCATCAGAGGGGCACAGTACAATTTGTGCGTTTTGCTCTTTTGGCAGCTCCATTAGAAAGAAGCCCATCAATCAGTGGCAGGAACACAGGAAGTCAGCAGAAGCATGTCTCAGCTGAGAGATTTGAGGGCCCGGCAGTTTATAATAGATGTAAGAGTCATGAAGAGGCACAGACACTAAAATGCATCTAATAAAGGAAATATTTTTAAAGAAATACATGTCATCGCTGAAGATAAATGAAGATTGTGTACTCTTATAGAAAGAAGATTATAGAAACATTTGTCTTCATGTGTTATCTGGACCTTGTAAAATACTTTTCATTATCATTTAGTTCCAAAGAAATTGTCTCTGTGTGCATGAAATGCATTCAACTACGATATTCAGCTGTATGGGGATGGTTAATGATTTCAAGAATTCTTCTCTTCCCAGGAATAAGTGAATATTTGCAAATTTTAAAATTTTTTTCTAGATGTTTAGATTTAGAATTAGATTGCTTCTGTAAGTATCAGAAATGAAGTCCTAGGAAGGCTCATCAGAATAGACCCCTCACCTCACAGTGCGAGAAATAAAGTCAACAAAGGGTGACCTGGAGTCATTTTCGTCACATAGCTAGTCAGTGACTGCATTAGCCAGCTTTTGGTCACTATAATTAAATACCTGAAGCAAATAACTTTATAGAATGAAAACGTGTATTGAGCTGTCGGTTTTGGAGGTTTCTGTCCAAGCTGATTTGGCTTCTGGTAAGGACAGCAGCAGGCACTGGGGGAGCACATGTTGGAGCAGGTGAATACATTTCCAGCCAGGAAGCAAAGACAGAGACTGGGCCCGAACGGAGGCTTCTATAACAACCCTGTCACGAGAATTCAAGAAGTCACATGGCAACTACCTTTCAAGGGCAATGTCTGAACCACCGAAGGACCTCTGGGCAGGCCCTAGCTCCCAAAGCTCCACCACATCCTGAGAGCACCACGTTAGGAACTACGTATTTAACACATGCAGCTTTGGGGGACATTCAACATCCAAACCATAGCAGTGACTGAGAAAGAGTCCTTGAGCTCTAATTCTCACTCCTTTCTCCACTGCATCATGAATAAAACCCTTGGATTCTAGGAAGTATTTTCATGTGCCAGACATAATCTAGATGTTGTCGCTTAGCCTTTTTAATGAACTCTGAAATAGGTGTGGTTAAGATTTCCTTCCTCCAAAATGGCTAAATAGGAAAAATGGCATGCTTGACAATGACACTACGTGATTATTTTACTTCTTTCTGTAGCTACTGTATTTTTATCACTTCTATAGTGAGGTCCTTCTAGTCATATAGAAAAATTTAACTGTCAAAACACTGGCTGTGTTCGGCTGTCAGCAGCCTCATCCATCTCGCGTTCATCATGTCTCTTGACTGCATCAAGAAGCCATGTGCAGGGACTGACCAACCATGTCTAGGTTTATTAAGATTCACTCTGGGAGGTTTGTACAAAGAGAAAGTTGCCTAATGACACATTTTTCAGAGTGTGTCCCCATAATTAGGGTAGACCTCACTGGATTTGACAACATGGCAGTTAAAAGTGACCTTGAATACAGAAATTTTAAGAGAATGGAAGAGAAATAAGGTATGAGCAATATAAGTCCAGATGGCTTCAATATTGCTCTGACATGCTGGTGTCATCACAAAGTTGTGCCCGGGTCAGACGAATCTCTGTGTTAAGTACAGGGGATCTTAGAGTCTGTTTGTTGGCTGACAATAAGGATCCAGAAGAGAGAGATGAATTGATATAGGATGAAAAAGGAAAAGTTGGAGACAAAGCTCTTCTGGAAGTGGGAGAGTTGGAGCAGGTTCACTCGGTGAAGGTGGCTCAGACAGAGCCTGAGTACTCCTCTAGAGAGAGAAGGAATGGCAGAGAACAGAGTGAGATAGAGCTAGCTGGTATATTCTGTGGTGGAATAATGAAAGTGTTCTCATGTAATTATTACTTTGACTTTTCAAGGAGATCAGGAGAGGTTAGCAGGATACCTACTCGTTTTCTAGGCCCTTAAGAACTTGGGATGTGAGAAAAAGAATCAGCTTCTACTTAGGGCATTGTAGCAAAAAGTGACATCAGGGCATAGTGAGGAAGAGGAGGTAATTATGCTCGTGATTGTGAATTTTAGGGGTGCTGAAGAAAGGGTCAGGAAGGTGTGTATGCATGAGACGGGGGTGCCTACGGGAGGAGTGGAGGAATAGTGTGGGGGTAGAATCCTGATGATGCGGAGGAACGGGCTCTGCCGTCGTGTGGCTGGAGGGTGGATTAGTCCTGAGAGTGCCTTCAGAAGGCCATTTGCTCAGCTCCACTGCAAGGGCTTTAACTGCAGGTGTGAGGGCACTGAGTGAAATTCTCTCCTGCTAGAGGAGTTCCCTCCCTGGCACTCCCAAAGCTGTGGCACAATTCTCAGGATACCTGGCCTCCTGGAACTTAATGGGGCAAGCCATCCAAACTCCCTGGGTTTTGTAATTCCTCAAATATAGTGAAGCCAAAAAGTTGTTTGCTGGGCTGGTGCTGTGACTTGGTGGGTAAAGCGACCGCCTGTGGTGCCAGCATCTCACATGGGTGCCACTTTGAGTCCCAGCTGCTCCACTTTCAATCCAGTTTCCTTCTAATTTGCCTGGGAAAGCAGGGGAGGATGGTCCAAGTAGTTGGGCTGCTGCCAACTCCATGGGAGACCCGGAAGCAGGTCCTGGCTTCAGACTGGCCTAACTCTGGAAGTTGCAGCTTTCCTGTGGATGGAAGATCTCTATTTCTGTCTCTCTCTCTCTCTCCAACTCTGCCTTTCAAGAAAATAAATAAATCTTTCAAAAAAAGTTGTTTGCCAAGGGCTGACCTTTGTACAGTTTGAAATATGGAATTGAGTCTTTTAAAGGACTAGAAGTAGAACTCAAACATACCAAGGTCTCAGGTATTTTTAGTTAAAATTCAATTTTGTTAATATAAATAATGCTTGGGAGATAGTACTGTGTGATGGAAAGACTCAGGAGTTTGGGAATCAAATAGATCTGTGTTTCAATCTAAATTCTGTCCCTTACCAGCTATGCAACACTGAGCACGTTATTAAAGCTCTTTCCCTAAACCTCATGCCTCCTCATCCGTTCAATAATTTCTGTCTTATAAAATAGGAAGAATATGAAATGAGAACATTGGACAGAACCTAGTACATAATAAAGGTGAGTTTGTCTTCTCTGTTGTGAGCATGGAAGTCTAGAGACATGTGCTGAAAACAGGATGGAAATAAAGAGCGAGCCATACAAGAAGAATAACAACAGCAATAAAAGCCATTGGGATATTCCAGATATTCTGAAATGAGTTTGAAAGGGGTGGGGGAAGTGGGACTATCAGAGCTACTCCCTGGATAGAGGTAGGGGAATGAGTAATAGGCCCAGGGAAGCATGAAGGAAGAGGCATTGAAGAGGTAATTGTGCAGAGGAAGCTAAACATACACATATATTTCAAACCATGGCAATTCATTTGGGAAAGTGAAATTGAAGCAGGGTGCATACAGGATATTAAGGCTGGAGTGACCCATGTGAGAAAGGGAGGTCTGATGAGGGTACATGCTTGAGTTCAAAGTCATGGTGACCCCTGCCATGGGGAAGAATTGGAAGCAAGGCTGAGAGTAAAACTCCAAGACATGTGTGAAGATGCAGTCAGATGAGTGAACGGCAAGGGGTTCCTATGGGTTCCAATGGAATTGCTATAATGAAGTGAGTTCCTGAGAGGGCATGAGCCTAAATAAGCTTATTAATAATGGATCTGAATATTAAGGTTAGAACATGGCTTCTAGTTTATCGTTTCAAAAATGACCGCTCACCCTGATCACTATTGCTTTTGGATTTTACCCCATGAAAGTTAAGCTCATTGCAGTTTTGGAGTTCACAAGGAAAATGTAAGCCTTATTGAGCCTTTACTGCCATCTTACAGTCATAAGTCATGAAGTGGAAGAGATTTACAAAGCCTCGTGGCCCACATGCTCTCCACCTCAGAGGACGCACAAGGACGTGCTGAGGCAGCAGCCACCTGGAGGGAAGGGGTTTCCATCTGCCACTGCAGAAGTGACTCCTGGAACTGGGTCTGTGACCCACTAAGGAACCAGGCCCAATGCCCTGACCCCAGGGGTCTCCACCAGGGAATCCTCGGCGGGATGGCCGGGGCTGTGGTCACTGCGTTTGACAGAAGAACCTCTGAAAGAGGACGTAACTGCCTAATAGCAGGCACTTCCTTCCGCACACAATGGGAGGCAGCCAGGGCACCTCTTTTCCGTTTTCAGTTCCACATGTAATGAAAGCATCCATACTTTTGCACTCACTTGGACATAGCTTTTAGCTGAAGCCCAAGGCTTGTGTTAAAGGGTTAATTATGAAGCTCTGGGGGACGTGGATAACAAGAGAGAAACAGTAAGCTTTCATTGAAAGAAGGGAAATGGGTGCTGATCGGGAAGCTGCAAGAGGCTGAGGAGAAGTCTAATTCAAAGGATAACTTTGTCCAGACCCTAAGAATGGAACCTGAACCTGCACTTCCGGGTTGAAAATACAAAGGTAAGTCTCTCTGGTAGTCAAACTTCTGGGAGAACTTGGGGTTGATGCAGCATTTGCCCATAAGTGTTTGTAGAACAACGGAGGTGGCAGGAGAAGCAGTCCCTATGTCTGCCCGGACTCCTGCCTGGCATGAGCGTTTGAGTCATCCCAGAGGTCACTGCTTGGCTCTAGCAATTTTGGGGACAATTCCTTAGATCATCAAATTGACTTAAGTTGGAAAGAATGTCACATCACTTTTTTTTTTTTTTTTTTTTTTTTTGACAGGCAGAGTGGACAGTGAGAGAGAGACAGAGAGAAAGGTCTTCCTTTTTGCCGTTGGTTCACCCTCCAATGGCCGCCGTGGTAGGCGCGCTGCGGCCGGTGCACTGCGCTGATCCGATGGCAGGAGCCAGGTGCTTCTCCTGGTCTCCCATGGGGTGCAGGGCCCAAGCACTTGGGCCATCCTCCACTGCACTCCCTGGCCACAGCAGAGAGCTGGCCTAGAAGAGGGGCAACTGGGACAGGATCGGTGCCCCGACCGGGACTAGAACCTGGTGTGCCGGCGCCGCAAGGCGGAGGATTAGCCTAGTGAGCCGCGGCGCCGGCTCAGTCACATCACTTTTATACACACACACACACACACACACACACACACACATATATATATATATATAACTGGGTGTTTGAAAAAATAACTCAGTCAAGAAAGAATGTCTGCTACAGGGGTCTGAAAGCTCCATAATAGTAACTAGAGGCAAGTTTCAGTGAACAATTGTTTTTTAAAAAGAATGTTTTCTATGTTCTACCTGTTTAAAACAAAGTTCATTTTAATTTTCTTTTGAAAGGCAGAGTGACACAGAGGCAGAAACAAAAATCCTCCATGTGCTGACCCATTCCCCAAATGCCTGCAACAGCCAGGGTTAGATCAGGAGCCCAGAGCTCCATCTGGGTCTCCCACATGGGTGTCAGGGGCCCAAGCACTGGAACCAATATCTACTGCCTCCCAGGATGCATTACAGGAAGCTGGATATAAAGTGGAGGAGCTGGGACTCAAACCAGCAATCTGATATGGGATGTGTACTTCCCAAGTGGTAGCTTAACTCCCTGCACCACCATACCCACTCTCTCTGCTGCTTTTAAGCTCCATTTTCTTTCAGAAGCCCTCCTTATATGGCCAGCACTAGTTATTTATTGATAAAAAGTCTTATTAAAAGAAACTTTAGTCTTTAGGCAAAGTGCTTAATTATTTGCTTTTTACCAATGAACAGAAATGGCCACACTTTTGATGAACACAAAGCTCAACTTTACTCTGTGGCCAAGACACAACTGAACAGGCAGTGACAGATGCATTGTGTCTCAATGCTAACCAAGATTTGTAAGGACAGACAGAATTTCATCCCATTAAAGGAAATGTAAAGGTTATGGTATCGGAAGTTCTTCTGGGTGATGAAATGTTGAGTGAAGAATAGGATTAGTGGCTTGGACTATGAAGCCTCCGGAGGCTCCGGGGTCAGAAGCTCTTTCTACTTGAATAATCTGGGCCTCCGTTTCCTTATCTAAGAGGTGGGAATTTGAATATCACTCAGCCTGTAGGGTTTTTGAAAGTGATTAATTGAAATAGTTGTTCTCAGTGTTGTGCACATTGGGTTCTGTCTGTTGATCTAGCTTCAAGTTCAGATATTTTCCTGACATCAAAATTCTCCTACTCATTCCATTCCCTGTGTTTTCTGCTATTATATGTTTGTAATCTGAAATTGTTATTTTCTTGTTTTTTATATGCTATGTATCTTGATGAGATTTCATTTAAATTTTCTATTGATTTTGAGAGTGTTCATGGTTATTGGTCCATCTGTATAATAGCTATTTTCAAGTCTTCATCAGGCAATTCTAAGTCTGTATCATCTTGTTGATTTTTCTTTACAGATAATCCAGTGATATAATTTTGTTTTGTGTTTTAGGCATTTTGAAAACTATATGAGACTCAGGGGTTCTGTTCAAAAATCCTATGAACATGTTGATAATTTTTTTTTTTTTTTGACAGGCAGAGTTAGTGAGAGAGAGAGACAAAGAGAAAGGTCTTCCTTCCATTGGTTCACCCCCCAAATGGCCCTAAGGCCAGTGCGCTGCGCCGATCCAAAGCCAGGAGCCAGGTGCTTCCTCCTGGTCTTCCATGCAGGTGCAGGGCCCAGGCACTTGGGCCACAGCAGAGAGCTGGACTGGAAAAGGAGCAACCGGGACAGAATCCAGTGCCCAACCAGGACTAGAACCCGGGGTGTCAGCACCGCAGGCGGAGGATTAGCCAAGTTAGCCGCGACGCTAGCCGATAATTTTATTTTAACAGGCAGTCAATGTGGTTTAAGTTCAGGCTGCAATTTCTAGCTCATGCTCTATGACCCATGGTTCCAATGTCAAGTAGATCTTTTTTTTCCCCCTATTTTCCATAAGCTTCCCCCACCCCAAAACCTTTTATTTAAGGAATATAAACTTATTGCATTTTATAACTACAACTTTAGGAACATAGTGATTCTTTCCACCGTACCTGCCCTCCCACCCACACTCTCACCCTTCTTCCTCTTTCCTCTCCTATTCCCATTCTTATTTTTCACTAAGATCTGTTTTCAAGTATCTTTATACACATATGATTAACTCAATGCTAAGTAAAGAGTTCAACAAATGGTATGAAAAAAAGCATATTTCTTAACAGACGAGACGGGCTGTTCGAAGTCATTGCATCTCAAAGTGTCAATTTTACTTCTATGGATTATCTTTTAGGTGCTTTATTAGTTATCGCAGATCAGGGAGAACATATGTCCAGTTTCATCTATTTTGTTGCAAATGACAGGATTTCATTTTTGTTATTGCTGTATAGTATTACATGGTGTACACATCCCATAATCTCTTTATTCAGTCTTCAGTTTTCAGACATCTTTTGGCTAGACCTTGTAATGAATTTATATGTATCCTATGTCTTCATCAATGCTGTTTCTGGGATCTGGAAGCAGCCTACCTTTTGCATTTTCACAGTTTTTTGTGTGCTGATTATGATCAAATTCAGGCATTTACAACTCCAGAAATAGGGAGGATCCATCCCAAGAATTAACAGGCAATTTCAAGGATTGCTTTTCTGAGCATATCACAGTTTCTGATTTTGTGTCACTCCTTTGGTTGGCCCT